>NC_045442.1:23938930-24122024 GCF_002776525.5 Piliocolobus tephrosceles
GGAAGGGGAACATCACACACTGGGGCCTATCATGGGGAGGGGGGAGGAGGGCGGGATTGCATTGGGGAGTTATACCTGATATAAATGATGAATTGATGGGTGCTGACGAGTTGATGGGTGCAGCACACCAACATGGCACATGTATACATATGTAACCTGCACATTATGCACATGTACCCTAGAACTTAAAGTATAATAAAAAAAAAAAAAAAGAATGTCAAGGTTAAACTATATTCCCCATAATTTAATGTCAGTATAGCAGCAACAGCCCTATCTCAGATGCTAGATTCCATGATATTTGATCCATATTATGAGTAATAAACTTTTATTTTCCTCATGATCTCTTTTGAAAGATGCAAGGGTAGGAAGCATCTGGCACATGTGCTAATACGTCTTCTTTCCTATGCCAATGCAGTCATTATCAATCGATCCCTGTACTCTCTCCCACTAAGCTCAGACAAGTTTTCAGAATTCTTCTTAACACAGAGTCAGGACAGCACTGTTAACTAGAGTCAGCTTATGAGATGTAGCCTATTCACCATCTTTATTCTAGAAACTCAGTCTAATAATATTGCCATAGTTCAGGAAAGAAATTGCACAGAGGAAGGGACTAAGGCAGGAAGGAAGATAAAAAAAATGACTGATGTACTCTGCAGCATCTGTTAAGCCATTTCCTGTCATAAACACCCATTACCCCACTTCATTACCCCACTGTGATGATTTGCAAGAATATAAAATGAGTTAATTTTGGAAATTTGTCAATGAAAAATCTCAACTAATAAAATATCCAGATTTATATAAGAGCTGCTATAAAAATGACAGCAGAATTTATCTGTACTCCTGAGTGGGGTAGATACTGCAGAGTGTCATCTGGCAATTTGCTTTAATGGGTGGAGAAGTATTCTTGTATTTTTTATATCAGTTATGGGAAGGCTGATAAACTCTCAATGCAAAAATTATAGAAAGAAAAGCTTTATTGATGAAAGATTTTTATAATTTACTTTGGTATCATTGTTATCTGGGTCATGATACTTGTGCATTACCTTTGATTAGAAAAATTCTAACCAAATTGAAGATAGAAAGCTTTTAGAGGTGAAATAAAAGCATGGGATAAGTGCTGGAAGATTCTCCATTGACCCAATGATTAGGGAAACACAGTCCTGGATATCGTCCTTCCTCTAACTACCTCCAGTTTAGCCCTTCACCTGACCTGGGGGCAAACATGGCACCCTGTGTGAGGAGTGCTTACCATCCTTTGAATGTTGCAAAAGGTGTATGAGTCCTCTTCAGTTTATGACCCAGTTTGTAGTGCTGTTTAATTTCTTTTTTGTCAGATCTCCTCATGAGCATTGGTTCACTGATCCAGAAGAGGGGCTGATAACCATGTTTGTGACCCTGACCTTCTGGTCACAATGGGATTGGCTGCTACTTGATTTAAGTTGAGTCTATCACTTTCTGTCGCTTAGAAATTTGGAATTGGAATTTAGAGCTTTGTACAGAGCCAGTCTTTACCTGTTTTGTGCTCGTAAAATAACATATTGGAGTTGGGGGCCACTGTCTTCTGCCACTATTGGACCCCAGCATTGAAGAAATGTGAGATGGGGCAAGTGGGAGAGGGAAGTGAGAAAGAGAGAGGGAGAAGCAGAAAGAAATAGAGATAAGGAACAAAGGTATGCTGTATTCTGGTTCCTCCACTTTTTTGTTTGCCAGATCCAGTCTCTTTCTGAGGACTGCCTACACTCTGGGTCATCAAGGTGAGTTCAAGTGATGCTGGCCAGAGGAAACACAGCCAGGCAAAGCCATGGTATTTCTGGTTCTTTTCAAGCCATCTCACCTTTTTATGACCACTGTGTTGGTGGGTCTTAGCATGGCTGTTTATACTTAATAAAATACCTCACATCTCTAGCCTTCAGATAATCATCCCATTCTCCATTGAAAGATATTCCCCAGACCTCCTTCAACAAGTCAAGGCAGGTTACATAGCATCTGATTTGGGAGCTAGCAGCTGAGATGATATTTTCCTCCTGGACCTACATGCCATCACTTGAATCTTTTCTGCCAAAGTCAAGAGGAGCATGAAGTTGTTAAGTGCTTTTCCCCGGCTACCTTCTATTATCCATTCCACTTCCAGTTTATGCTGCATTTTTCCTGACTGAGCATAATGACTACCAATGCAACAGCCTCAAGATACCTGTTATTTCTGTTTAATAGATGGGAATATTAAAATTCAGAGATTATATAATGGAATTCAGAGATCATGTAATTGGTCAAATAGTGGAGAAGTCGGGGAGTTGGAATTTTGGCTCAGGATGGTCTGACACCAAAATCCAACCACCCTTGGGCCATCTGCCTCCTTATACTCAGTAAAACTAAAGGTTGGTTTACTTCTTACCCACTGGGGAAAATGCTCCATCAGTCTAGTCCTAGTGACCCTAGCTCTATGCTCTCTCCTACATTTTCAGCTTTCAATGGAGTGTGGTAAACTGGGATGGGTGGGCTTAGTTCTGGGAAGCTCTGGAGAATGGGTGGTCAGATGCATTGACTCATGAGAGGAAAAGGAGAAGAAGAAGAAGGTGATACTACCAAATGCCAAAGGGCCTGGGAATTCATATGATCTGCAAGTAACTACCAGATCCCCAGACATGCCCCTGACTTTGAAAAGGACTGTTACAGGTTGCCCTGGAATAACACTCCTTCCCAGATTCCACACATTCCTGACCTCGTGACTCAGTGGCATCTCTTCCTCTTTCCCCTTCAAGTCTATCGATGTATGTTTTATGTTACTTTCACTGGATACATGCCTGTCCTGTAATGGGGGTGAGCAGTACAACCGCATGCTCTAAATCCTCCTGCTTCCCAGTACCTTCTTGCTTTTCATGCCTCCCCTGGTCCATACATTTATGTTTCTAATATTCCTCTCATTACCAGCTTCCTTACACATTATGGTCAAGAGAAGGAAATTATTCATTCCATTTTGCATCCTTCTCCAAAACACATAACTCAAAATCCTACATCTGTGAAGAGAAGAAACCTTGTGAGCTCATTGGAGGAAGCTTCATCTTAAGTGAGACTCTTTCTGAGCAGACTTTCATCACCATTTTTAAAGTTTCATCCAGCCAGAAGACTGCCCTGCTGCCAGCCTAATGTCTTCGCAGGGCACAGCTCAGACCTCAGCAGATATTAAGAAATGCTGGTCATCGTTTATCCTTTACAGGAGCCATTCACATTTGTCACCTTCACTGATGTTACTCACCTCCAGACTCTTGAACCAATCCAAATGGTCCTGGTGTCTATGACTTTTCTCAGAGGTTCATTCTGGCTATCCTTGAAGGGGCATGGCTGCTCCCTCTAAGTCCTCTCCATATTTCTCTGCATACTTGAGGGCAGAGCTGCCCACTGGCAGGAATCCTAACATTATTTGCCCAATCTTTTTCTCTGTGTGATTTCTGAAAAAGCCCATTGACAAAGTCTGTGAGGGTATTCTCGGCTCAGCTCAGTGTAGCTGTAATAAAGATCTTTTATTAGGAATCTTATTTATGTTTTTTTTCTGGTTTTTGAAGCTCTTCTTTATTGCCTATACAGAGATCAAGAACTGTAACAAATGATAATCACTCTCATTATTAACTTAAATTTACTTTTCTTGTACCCAATATGTCAACCTTTACTACTATAAGTTATGGCCATTAGAAGCCAGAGCTAAAGAGTGAAGTTTACTTCTCTAAGATGTGAGAAGGCAGGCAAGTCACTGCTCTCTGTATGAGGGTGGGATGAGGAATGGAGAATGTGTCATTTGGTGGATACATAAACAACGCATTGTATTTCCTTTAGAAGATAATTATCTGGGAGCCATTTGCTGAGTTTAGTTAGAAGTCTCTTTCTGAGATGGAAAATGAAGGAAAAGAAAAGAGAAAGAAGAGAAAGATGGATTGGCTGACAGATGGACTAAATAAATGATGAAGAAACAGTAGAGACAAGGGGATTGTTGACCAGGAAGGCAGTAGCTCTCTTGAAAGCAGTAAGATGCAAAATGTGTCTTAAAAAAGATATCACAAAACAGTGCAAGTTAAATACATGATGTTTGGTTATTGAAAAATGCATTTATTTTTAGCTTCTACCACATTTTAATTTTGTGTGTTTGATAGTAAGTAGTATCTTTTACTGCTTTACCTTCAGTCCAGAGAACTCAAGCTCCGTCAGTCAGCTTAGTTAGAACTTTGCAAGTTCTGCTTCATGGGGTTAAAGGTATAACTTTGTTTTATTGATTGGATAGTTAAATTCAAGGGAGTTACCTCTCAAAAAATGATGCAGTAATTTCTCCAGCCCTTCTGTTGGAAGGCCCCTGCCAATCATTTGTCCCACACCTTGTTCATCCATTTTTTCATTCTGTGTTCATCAGGGCTATGTTGGTTCTAAGGAACAAAAACCTAAATATGACTTAATCTTAACAAATAAGCAAACCAACAACATTTGGAAGTCCAACTATTGCCTTCAGGATATGTTTAATCCAAACATTCTAACAAAATCATCAGACCTGTCTGATGACCATTGACTGCATGACGCTTGGTTGGATTTTTCTCTGCCAAGATCCCTCTGACAACAGTCTATGTAACCCAACCTGGCACTTAATGATAATCCCTGTAGTCTTTTCTGACATTTCATGTGTGTTAGTTTTAATTTCTCAACCAGAATGCAAAGTCCCATAGGGAAGGCCCCTGGATTCACATGCTGCTCACTCTGTGGTCATCTGATATGGACAGTGGATACTCAGAATTATGATTGGATATTCAGGATTATATACATTTTTGCACTGATTGTCTATTAACATTTATAAAATAGAGATAGTAATATCGACCACACATGGCTTATGTGGAGAATAAAGTGATATATCTGAAGCACGTATTGCATAGTGAGTATGTAGTAAACGATGAACATGTGTATTTGTATGTGTACAAGTATGTCTGTGTGTATGTATGTACGTATATGTCAATATGGCCATATATAATTTAGATGATGGATTTCCTGAGCACAGAGCCCATGTCTCTTCTTTCTTGTTTCTTGTAATGCTGAGGGTAGCATTCCATAGGCACTCAATATAAGCCTGTGACTGAAAATAGAAAACTCAAATCTTTGCAGAGCATTTGGGCCTCATAAAAGGCCCTGAAAAGGTCCAAACCATTTATTGCTCTTCTGATGTTCATATGGAAGTGACTGTGGCACTATGATTAAGACTGTTGGTCGGATTGGAATCAGATAGACCTGAGTTTGACACCTAAGGGTACCATCCTGTAATTTGGATAAGCTCCTTCTAAGATTCAGTTTTCCCATCTATATAAGTCAGGGTAATAATAGTACTCTTACTTTGACTTACTGAGTAGTAAATGAAAGAGTGGAAGATCAGCATTATGCATTATGTCTGATATAGAGTCAGCACTCAATATGCTTCTGCTGGTGGTAATTCCAGATGTTGCATCTACAGTATGGCCCTGCCCTTCTGAAATATTTTTTTGGAATAGTACTTTTTATACATACTATTGAAAATCTCAAAAGTGAACTTTATAAAGACCTCTAAGATATAAACACAAATAAAAACAATTCGTGAGGAACTGTGTATAGGTGCAGAATCCTAAGACAACACATCAGAACTTCATTTTTCAGGCATGGCAACTGGGCCTCAGAGCTTGTGAGGAGCAGAATCTAGATTAGTTCCCACAACTCTATATTCTTAGTTCAGTTTTCCTCAAACAACATAACTCAGAATCTTTATTTTCCTCCAAAACACTGCCATAAACCCACCAAGAGATCTACTTTACAGAGTTATCCCTATGAGAACACATGAAGAGCCAGTCCTGACAGAAATAGCTGATAGGAGAGAAGAACAATTGCCCATGAGCAGGTGCCAAGCTGTCAGGCATGCTCTCTATTGTGTAAAGAGTGTGATGTTCTCAGTTGCATACACCTTGTGAATCTACAGAGCCCACAGTTTTATTTTAGAGTTCAGCTCAGTAGTTTCTGAACTATGAAACGTATTTTATGAGTTAATAAATACTTTATATATCAAAAGTTGTAAGAAAATTTCAGAACATGCCATTTAAAAAAATCTACCTTCCAGTAAAAAACTCCTCTTTTTCTTTCTTCTTGAGGATTTTTATTTTTCTATTAGTATATTTTTTATTTCAATAGCTTTTGGGGTACAAGAGGTTTTTGGTTACATGGATGAATGGTATAGTGGTGAAGTCTGAGATTTTAATGCACCCATCACCTGAGTAGTGTTCATTGTACCCAGTGTGTAGTTTTTAATCCCTCACCGCCTCCCACTCTCCCCGTTCTGAGTCTCCAAAGCCCTTTATATCACTCTGCATGCCTTTGTCTATCCAGAGCTTAGCTCCAACTTATAAGTGAGAACGTACAATATTTGGTTTTCCATTCCTGAATTCCTTCAGTTACAATAATGGCCTCCAACTCCATACAAGTTGCTGCAAAAGACATTATTTCATTCATTCCTATGACTGAGTAGTATTGCATGGTGTATATATACCACATTTTCCTTATTCACTCATTGGTCTATGGGCACTTACGTTGGTTCTACATCTTTGCAATTGTGAATTGTGTTACAATAAATATTCATGTAGGTGTCTTTTTGACATTTTGATTTCTTTGGGGTATTGCTGCATCAAATGGTAGATCTACTTTAGTTCTTTAAGAAATATCCATATGGGTTTTCCATGGAGGTCGTACTAATTTACATTCCCACCAGCAGTGTGTAAGGTTCCTTTTTCAACACATCCATGCCATTCTTTTTTGACTTTTTAATAATGGCCATTCTTGCAGGAGTAAGGTGGTATCTCATTGCGATTTTAATTTGAATTTCTCTCAGGATTTGTAATGTTGAACATTTTTTTTCATGTTTGTTGGACATTTGTATATCTTCTTTTGAGAATTGTCTATGTCATTTGCCCATTTTTGATGTCATTATTTGTTTTTTTTCTTGTTGATTTGTTTGAGTTCCTTGCAGATTCTCGATACTTGTCCTTTGTTGGATGCATAATTCACAAATATTTTCTCCCATTTTGTGGGTTGTCTGTTTACTCTGATGATCATTTCTTTTGCTGTACAGAAGTTGCTTAGTTTAATTAGGTCCCATTTATTTATTTTAATTTTAGTTGCATTTGCTTTTGGGGTCTTAGTCATAAATTCTTTGCCTAGGCCAATTTCCAGAAGAATTTTTCCTACGTTATCTTCTAGAATTTTTATGGTTTGAGGTCTCATATTTAAATCTTTGCTGCTTCTTGAGTTGATTTTTGTATAAGGTGAAAGACAGGGATCCAGTTTCATGCATCAACATGTGGCTATCCAGTTTTCCCAGCACCATCTATTAAATAGGGTGTCATTTCCCCAATTTACATTTTTGTATGCTTTGTTGAAGATCAGTTGGTTGTACATATTTGACTTTATTTCTGGGTTATCCATTCTGTTCCATTGGTCTATGTGTGTACTCTTAAACCAGTACCATGCTATTTTGGTAGTTGTACCCTTGTAGTATACATTTGGAGTCTTATAATGTGATGCCTCTAGATTTGTTCTTTTTCTTAGGGTTGCTTTGGCTACTCGGGCTCTTTTGTGGTTCCATATGAATTTTAGGATTAAAAAATTACCTGAAAAATGATGTGAGTATTTTGATAGGAGTTGCATGGAATCTGTGATTTCTTTAGGCAGTATGGTCATTTTCATGACATTGATTCTTGTAATCCATGAGCATAGGATGTGTTTCCATTTATTTGTGTCCTTTATGATTTCTTTCAGCAGTGTTTTGTAGTTCTCCTTGTAGAAATCTTTCACAACCGTGGTTAAGTATATTCCTAGGTATTTTATTTATTTATTTTTTGCAGCTGTTGAAAAAGGGATTGAGTTATTGATTAGACTCTCTCCTTGATCTCACTGCTATACATTGTTGGTATATAGCATTGCCACTGATTTGTGTACATTGATTTTGTAACCTGAGACTTTACTGAATTGATCATGTCTAGGAGTCCTTTGGAGGAGTCTTTAGGGTTTTCTAGGTATATAATCATATCACTGGCAAACAGCAATAGTTTGACTTTCTATTTTCCAATTTCGATGCCCTTTATTTCCTTCTCTTGCCTGAGTGCTCTGGTAGGACTTCCAGTACTATGTTGTAAAGAAGTGGTGAAAGTGGGCATCCTTGTCTTGTTCCAGTTCTCAGGGAGAATGCTTTCAACCTTTTCTCATTCAGTATGATGTTGGCTGTGGGTTTGTCATATATGGCTTTTGTTATTTTGAGGTAAGTCCCTTCTACGCCTAGTTTTTTTGAGGGCTTTTATCATAAATAAATGCTGAATTTTACTAAATGCTGTTTCTGCATCTATTGAGATAACATATGGAGTTTTAAAAATTCTGTTTATGTGATGTATCACATTTGTTGATGGTTTATATGTTAAACCATCCCTGCATGAAACATTCTCCACGATACACCACATGATAGTCCACAAAACAAGTCTCAATAAATGAAAAAAAAATCAAAATCATATTAAGTCTCTTTTCAGACCACATTGAAATGAAACTAGAAATCAACTCCAAAAAGAACACTCAAATCTGTACAAATACATGGAAATTAAACAATCTTTTCCTGAATAATTTTTGGGTTAACAATGAAATCAAGATAGAAATTTAAAAATTATTTGAAAGGAATGATAATAGTGATACAAGTTATCAAAGCCTCTGGGAGACAGCAAGGACAATGCTAAGAGGAAAGCTTATAGTGTGAAATTCCTATGTCAAAAAGTATGAAAGATCACAAATTGACAACCTAATGTAACACCTCAAGGAACCAGAGAAATAAGAACAAACTAAACCCAAAGGTATGAGAAGAAAGATCAGAGCAGAAATAAATGAATTTTAAACAACAAAAACAATACAAAAGATCAATGAAGAAAAAGTTGCTTATTTGAAAAGATAAACACAATTTAGATACCATTAGCTAGATTAACCAAAAAAGAAGATACAAGATTCAAAGAAGCTCAGTTAGAAATGAAACTGTAGACATTGCAACTGAAACCACAAAAATACAAAAGATCATTCAAGACTACTATGAACACCTTTAGCACACAAACTAGAAAATCTAGAGAAAATGGATAAATTCCTGGAAAATACAACCCTGTTAGATTAAATCAGGAAGAAAAAGAAACCCTGAACAGACAAATAACAAGAAGTGAGACTGAATCAGTAATTTAAAAAATTGCCAACATCAACCAAAAGCTCAGGTCCAGATGGATTCACTGCTGAAGTCTACCAGACATTCGAAGAATTGGAAACAATGCTACTGAAACTATTTAAAAAGATTGAGAAAGAGGGAATCCTTCCTTACTCATTCGAAGAAGTCAATATCACCCTAATATCAAAACTAGGAAAGGACACAACAAAAAAAACTACAGACCAATATTTCTCATGAACATAGGTGCAAATATTAACAAAATGCCAGCTAGCCAAATCTAACAGAACATCAAAAAGGAATAGTTCCTCTTTACTAAGGAATGCTAGCTAAGAAATAGAAGAGATTATGAAATTAGAAAATCACCATTTTGCAATCATTAATGTAATTATTCAGGTAAGAATCACCAATTGCTACCAAAACTGTAGGGAGGTGAAAATTTATCAAGGAAGAGAATGTTCACATGCTCTCAATGTAGCATCCCATAGATTACTTATTTATTTCAAAGGGAGAAATGTTTATTACAAATTCTGAGTGATGTTAATTTAAATAATTGACAAAACATGGGATCTTTCAATAATGGGATATATTGACATTATATAACTCTTGGTGTGATGCCAATGCTATGGAGGACAGAAAAATGTTAAGGGGACTATTCTAGATTAAAAAGACAAAAGAGAAGGACAACTAAATCCAGTATTTCTAGATCTAGTTCACCTTCCTAGGGCCCAGAAAAACAAGTCTTCATATGTAGGGAAGGATGAAAGAAAACATATTGCAAGTTACAGGCACTAAGAGGAGCATCCAGTACCTTTATTTCACTAAGAAAAAAAGTATCTAGGCTAGGAAAGCAATGATGATCTCAATGAGATTTGACTCTCTGCTCAGTTCACTTCTGACACACTAGCCCCCTCTGTTGTTTCTCCAGTCTAACAGACACAGGGCCTCTGGACTTCTAATATCCTCTTCCCAGAATGCTCTTCCTCCAGAGAGGCATAGCTCTCTTTCTCACCTCCTTCAGCTCCTTGCTCATACAGCCTTCTCTGATCACGTATTTTAAACTAAAATTCACCCTTACTTGATTTTTCCCTTAAGTGTTTATCAGTCCATCATACCATATATTTCACTTGTTTTTTTAGTCATCTTCTAGTAGTAGAATGTAAACATTACGAGGACAGGGATTTTGTTTTAATATTTGTTCATAAGTTTTCAGGGTTATGTGTCCACCATTGTGCCGGTTGTTACATTCCCTGCCTGCAGGAAGTTTCTGTCTAATGGACTTTTGGAGCCACGGGGAATATTAGTGGTGCAAGTGTAACACCAACCCCTTTTTAGCCTTGTGGTGGTCATGGAAATTGGTGTGAATTCTCCTGGGAAAGGCACATCCTGGCTTTACATCAGAGATTGTGCCTGCCTCTTCCCAGGGCTAAAAGAGCTGAATTAGATTTTAAAAATTGCTGACACTGAAAGATTATTCACACCATTAAAAGTTAATTTTTTAAAACAGAGATATTACTTTTTTAGAGCAATTGTAAAAAGAAGGTCTACTCCTCTTAATGGGACAGCTAAGAAAGGTGAGGAAGCCTTTAGGAGAAAGCCAAGAGGAGATTTATAAAGTCGTTTAGGATCTGTTTTCTTGTAGTAGCTACCTGATGGGATGGAGAATTCTGGCCCGTTCTCCAATGCTTGGACAACCTTGACCACCTGCCTGTGCATGAATCATGTTCCACTTGCTGCATATGTTTTGTGTTAAAAATGATGTCTTAACCCAGCACTTGTAAACCATGCATTCTAAGGATTAGAATTTTTCCACCCTCCATATGACAATGTTTTCTCTTTCCACCCTCCGTATGACAATGTTACCTCAAACTAATAAAAGACTGGTAAGGGCATGAGCTGCACTCTGAGGCCAGGAAGCAATGAAGTTAAATAGGCAACCTAAGAAATAAACCCATTACTGTCAACTCATCATTGCATCCTCCATGGACAATTTACTCTTCGAGAGCTGCTGTGAGTCAGATTTTCACACTTCTTGTGACATGAGTCAGGGACAAGTGTCTGGCCTTGTCAACAGTACCTGAAGGTATTAACTCTGCACAGCTAGAGAGCTACAAAATGGACACTCAATGTATTTCTCTTTGACCCAACTAGAATGGCTGCATAAATTCCTGAAAAACAGGTTAATTTTTGTGACTTGATGTTCCATCATAGATTTAAAAAGAAACTTACTATGTTAGACATATTCAACAACTTGTCCTTTCTTTTTCAACTCAATATTTTCTCCATTAAACATGCTGTCTTTTCAGTGCCATGGGTTTGCTAGTAAAATACTCTCTGTTTATTATAAAGACTTCCTGATTAGACCCAATGCATTATTCAATATTTGTATTTAAGGTGATTTTTGATACGGTTGGATTAAAATCTATCATAATGCCAGGCTTTTTTCCATTTGTTCCATTTGCTCTTTGATTTTCTCCCCTTTTCTGCTTTCTTGTGGTTTAATTGAAGAGATTTTATTATCCTATTTTATACCCCCTATTGACTTAATATTTATACATCTTTAAAAAATTTAGCGGTTGCCCTAGGGTTTACAATATATACTTAAATATAATCTGAGTGCACATTAAAATAACATACCTCTCCATGTATAGAGTAATGACTTTAAAGGGACCACTCATCTCTAGAGTTTTAATCACACATTTCACTTTTATATATACTATAAACACCATATTACTAATTTTTATTTAGGCAGTCAAGTATCTTTTACAGAAGTTAAAAATAAGAAAAATATTTAATTTTACCTTTATTTATGCTATTTACAATGCTTTTTATTTCTTTTTGTAAATCTAAGTTTTTGACCTATGTCGTATTCCTTCTGTCTGAAGAATTTCCATTAGCATTTTTTATATATTAGCTTGGCTGGAAATGAATTCTTTCAATTTTTAATTTTTCTGAAAAAGTCTTTATTTCTCATTTATCTTTGAAAAATATTTTTGCTGTTATAGAATTTTGTGTTGATTTTCTTCTTTACAGAACTTAAAAAGGGT
This sequence comes from Piliocolobus tephrosceles, assembly GCF_002776525.5. Classification (NCBI taxonomy): domain Eukaryota; kingdom Metazoa; phylum Chordata; class Mammalia; order Primates; family Cercopithecidae; genus Piliocolobus; species Piliocolobus tephrosceles. Next base: position 23,951,204 of record NC_045442.1, read on the forward strand.
CACTCGACTGTCTTCTTGCTTGTATGGTTTCTTAAAGGAGTCTGCTAGAATTTTAGCCTTTTCCTCTGTGAGTGATGTACCTTTTTTCTCTGGCCACCTTCAGAATTCTCCTTTGGTTTTGTTTTTCAGCTGTTTGACTATGGTATGCCTGGTGTGTGTGTGTGTGTGTGTGTGTGCGTGCATGCGTGCACACGCGTGTGCGTGACTTATCCTTCTTGGTGTTCTCTGATCTCGCATGGTGTCTCTCTTTTCCATTGGAACCTTTACCATTTTAATCACAGTTATTTAAAATCCCTTCTCTGATAGATCTATTATTTTTGTCATATCTGAGTCTGTTTCTGCTTTTTGTTATATCTCTTCTTTGATGGTTTGACATGGTGTCCATCAGAGTAAACATAAAATAAATATTTCTTATGCCTGGAGAGAAGTGTGCTTTTCCTTCTGCTGGGTCTTTTAATCAGGGAGTTGAGCGGGGTTTAAAGTTTGCTGTTACTATGGTTATCCTCAGTGCATCATAAATGCTTCACATTTCTCTAATGATCTCTTGAGTTTGAGGTGTGGGTCAATTTGTCAGAAGGGTTTTCTCAATGACTATTGCCAGCCTGAATTTAGGGCTCCATGCTTGGCTTTGTGTCCTCAGAAACTCACAGTTTAGTGGAAGAGCCAAGTACATAAAAATTGCTATGTATTATGGTTTCCTAGACTCATTTAGGTGGAATAAGCTTTGACTCAGCAAGTTAAAGAAGGTGGCAGTTGAAGTAATCTTCTACCAGATTCCCTTAATTTCATATTTGGCTTGTTTTCTTAGACTTTTTCTTCCTGTATGTTGCTACAGAGATAGCAAAACTTTATTGCCTATGATAGACAGCACTAGTAACTCACAGAACTCTCTCATTGAGTTCATAAGGGTCAACAGAATTCTTTGAACAGTAAATTTCAGGTGGGCATTACCCATAAGAACTGTCACAGGGTAAGACACCTATTTGCCATCTTCATGCTTGAATATTCTCAAGCTGCTTTTAGGTCCTAGACTTTCCTTGTTTATATTATACAATGACTTTCAACAAACCTAGTTCTAGTTTTAACAAGCAAGTTTTGGGTCCATGAAATAAATATGATTACTCAGGGAACAGGGATGAAATAAAGCAATAGCTCTGGACCCAAGGTCAAAATATGGGTAGGAGACTTTTAGTGATAGATATATCATATATATATTTTCTATTTTTATTTTTATTTTTATTTTTAGAGACAGAGTCTCACTCTGTTACCCAGGCTGGAATATAGTGGTGCAATCTCGGCTCACTGCAACCTCTGCCTTCTGTGTTCAAGTGATTCTTCTGCCTCAGCCTCCTGAGGAGCTGGGATTACAGGCATCTGCCACCAAGCCGGGATAATTTTTGTATTTTTAGTAGACACAGGATTTCACCATGTTGGCCAGGCTGGTCTCGAACTCCTGATCTCAGGTGATCCACCCACCTCGGCCTCCCAAAGTGCTGGGATTACAGGCAAGAACCACCACACGCAGCTGTATATGATTACTTTTACGTGATAGATAATGTAATTTACAGAGTTAACATGCAAGGTTTAAATTAATCCCAACTGATTGTAACCTTATTGAGGCATGGATTTGAATCCCAAATGCCATATGTTGGTATAAGAGTCACTAAGCCCATCAGTAAGGCTAGCCTATTGCTCAACATCCATATCCCAACAAATGACCATACTTCCCTGTGTGCATGGGAAGCTTAGATCTTTCAGGGTTTACAGAAAACAAACAATTCCAGAATGAGAGTCAGAGATCATGGTGATGCCAATTTCAGTGAACTGGCAATGCCTCCCAGAAATCTCGTGTTTAGAGGGATTTTGAGGTCATGCCTGTAGAGGAATTCCATAACTGATTAATGGGTAATGAAGAACATCAGCACGTGTGCCTTATAAATGCTATAAATGCTGTCTGTAAAACAGTAAAAGGGAAATTTCCTTAGCCTGTGTTCACCTTTAAACAGAGGTCAAGATAAAGGCAACATCGTCCCGGGGAATGACTGTGAGGACAAAGGGAGTGAACAGGGAATGAAGGAAAGTCAATATAAGAATGCATTACTGGCTACTGCTCCTGGTAACTAGTACTTTATTCCAGTATATCTTTGGGGTGTCTTGGAAAATGTAGTTTACAATTATATGCCTATGGAACAAAAGGTATAAAAATATTTGTACATAGGTTTCCTCCCTCATCAGTCAAAGGTGACTCCACAGATGTTAGGTCCTCTGCATTTCCAGGTTGTATATGTATGAGTGCTCAGTGGGTCCTGGGGTATCAGCTGCCACAGCTACACAGAAGCCCCAAAATGTTACAGGATCTTTTTCTGGCCAGAACCTCTGTGACTCTTGGTGCCTTTGCCTGAGTTTTGCTCGGGCCTCCTGGGCTCATTTTGCCCACTTGGCCTGGCAGGCTGCACTCAGCTCATGCGACCAGCCTGGGTCCCACGCCTGCCAAGGGCAAGTCAGGCATGAATGGTGAGAGGTGTATGAGCAAGTGTGGGATCCATCCACTGTGCACGGTAAGACATGCCGGCTGCTGCAGCAGGGTGGGGAGCTCCGGGTGCCCGCATGGGTGCCAGCTCTCTGTGAGGCTGCAGCCAGAACAGGTACACTGCAAACAGCTTCCATAGCTGACACCAGGGAACACAGTCGTGCTCAGAACTTTGGAGATGCCAGAAACCACAGGACCCCAAAGAGAGAGTAACAGAACTGGCTCAGGGACCTCCCAGGTCTGAGCTCTCCGAAGGGCTACATCTCTTCTTTCCTTCTCTTCACCTGCAATGTGGAGAGTAAGGGGCATGTCTCAGTCTAGTTTGTGTTACAGCTCTTTTAGCCTTGCCATTTGGTGGGTCCCAAGTCCTTGTCCTGTGACCAGGAAGAAAAAGGTACAAAGACAAGCAGAGGGTGAGCAAGATGAAGAATAACTTTACTGAGTGATAGAACAGCTTAGAGGAAGCCTGCAGGGGGAATCTCCTTTCCGTAGCCAGGGTATCCTGATGAGTTTTCAGCTCCTAGCAGAGAGGGTAGCTCCTTTCTGCTAGGCAAGTCATCCCAACAAGTGTTCAGCTACCAGTAGAGAGGGTAACTCCTCCCTGCGGTTGGTCGTGCTGACATCTGCACAGCTCTCAGCAGAGAGGAGGCCATAGAGTAGGTGGCTCTTCTCTGCAGGCAGGTTGTCCTATCATCTACCCATCATCTCTCCATCATCTCCCTGACATCTTTCCATCATCTCTGCAACTCTCAGCAGAGAGGAGGCCCTGGAGTGGGTTGCTCCTCTCTGTAGCTTGTCATCCCATCATCTGCTCAGCTTTGGCTGGGCCCAGGGATTTTATGGGCCTCAGAGGAGAGAAAGTGCATGCTGATTGGCCCATGGGTGGCCATGTGTGGGTCGAGAAAAGGCACCACAAGTTCCCACTCCAGTTCGGGACTGGCATCCTGTCCCCCAGCCTTTAGACCCTCCCTGGCCTTGTGCCAAGGGGAGCCTACAGGCCAGTCCTGAGCTACCCTCAGCCCCTCTTTGGCTTCCCTCCTATGCTCATTGGTGCCCAAAATCTGGAGACAGCAGATGTGGCAAGGGGCTGGTGTGTCAGCACTGCCCTGAGTGTGTTCATACTAAGTCAGGCTGTGGCAGCACCTGGGCCCAGCCTCAACTTTGCTCTGATCAGAGCAGGCACTGACAGCAGGGAGGAAGCCAAGCAGCGGGGCAGGCAGTTCCAAGCCCGCAAGGGCAGGGGATACTTCCTGGGCCCCCAAGAGTGCAGAGATGCCTGGGTGTGCAGTTACAGTTTGGGCAGCTGCAGCTGCACCTGGGGGAACAGAACTCATGCCTGCTCCATGGAGTGGGAGGCCTCGGTCTGCAGCTGTGACTTGGGTGGCTGCAGCTGCACCCAGGAAGGTGGCGCTCCTGCTTGCTCCATAGAGCAGGAGGCCTAGGTCTGCAGCTACAACTTGGGTAGCTGCAGCTGTGCCTGGGAGGGTGGCACTCCCACCTGCTCCTGGGCTGTGAGAGCACGGGGATGCCCAGGTCCACAGCTGTGGCTTGGGCAGCTGAAGTGGCACTCAGAAGGGGTGGGGCTTCTGCTTGTCCTTGGCTCCTGCTGGCTTCATGGAGTGTGCAGCCCCGGCCATGCCTCCTTGCTGCAGCCAGCGTGATGGCGGTGGCTGTTCTAGATAGCCTGCTGCTGCCATCACAAGTGCAGGAAGAGGTGATGTAGCAAAGCCTGAGGCAAAGCTCTGTCAGGTTGCAGCTTTTCCAAACTAATCAAAGTCAAGCAGTTACTGGAAGCATAATGGAGACCAGAAGAAGAAGAACCATGCTAAAAGGGTGTCCAATACAGTTACTCTTATAACAATTCTTTTGAATCTTATTCTCTATAATTGCATATGCTCAATGGTTGGATAAAACCCCATAGAACCTCACTGTTTTAAGATAATCCATTCAAGCAGAGTCCTTCTCAGGAAGCATGTTCCCTGGGCTATCTCTAATTATTTAATTCAGCTTTAGATTTGGTGGCTGACTGAACATAGTTGAAACCCTACAAGCCAGAAGAGATTGGGGTCATATAGTCAGCATTCTTTTTTTTTTTCTTTTTTTGAGATGGAGTCTTGCTGTGTCTCCCAGACTGGAGTGCAGTGGCACGATCTCAACTCACTGCAAGCTCCACTTCCAGGGTTCATGCCATTCTCTTGCCTCAGCCTCCTGAGTAGGTGGGACTACGGGCACCTGCCACCACGCCCCTCCAGGGTTCACGCCATTCTCCTGCCTCAGCCTCCAAAGTAGGTGGGACTACAGGCGCCTGCCACCATGCCTGGCCAATTTTTTGTATTTTTAGTAGAGACAAGGTTTCACTGTGTTAGCCAGGATGGTCTTGATCTCCTGACCTTGTGATCCACCCGCCTCGGCCTCCCAAAGTGCTGGGATTACAGGTGTGAGCCACCACGCCCAGCCTATCAGCATTCTTAAGAAAAGAAATTCCAACCAAGAATTTCACATCCAACCACCATAAGCTTCATAAGCAAAGGAGAAATAAGATCCTTTTCAGACAAGCAAATGCTAAGGAAATTCATTACCACCAGACCTGTCTTTCAAGAGGTCCTTGAGGGAGTGGTAAATACAAAAAGGAAAGATCATTACCAACTACTACAAAAACACACTTAAGTACACAGACCATTGACCCTATAAAGCAACCACACAATCAAGTCTACATAATAACCAGGTAACATGATGACAGGATCAAATCTGCACATACCAATATTAACCTATAATATAAATGGTGTAAATGCCCCAATTAAAAGACACAGACTAGCAAGTTGAACAGAGGCAAGCCCCAGTGGTATGCTGTTTTCAAGAGACATATCTCATAAGCAATGACACCTGTAGGCTCAAAGTAAAAGGATGGAGAAAAATCTACCAAGCAAACAGAAAACAGCAAATAGCAGAGGTTGCTATTCTAATGTCAGACAAAACAGACTTTAAATAATAATAATCATAAAAGACAAAGAAGGGCATTTCATAATGGAAAAAGTTCAAGACAACAAGAAAACCTAGCTATCCTAAATATATATGCACCCAACACAGGAGCACCCAGACTCATAAAACAAGCTCTTAGAGACCTGCAAAGAGACTTAGATTCCTACACAATAGTAGTGGGAGACTTTAACACCCCACTGACATTATTAGACAGATCACAGAGGGAGAAGACTAACAAAGATATTTGGGACCTAAACATGACATCTGACCAAATGGATCTAACGGATAACTGCAGAACTCTTCACTCAACTGCAACAGAATATACATTCTTCTCATCTGCACATGGCATATACTCTAAAATCAACCCCACAATTGGCCATAAAACAATTCTCAGCAAATTCAAAAACCCAAGATTATACCAACCACACTGGAACTACAGCACAATAAAAATAGAAATCAATACAAGAAGATTGCTGAAAACCATAAAAGTACATGGAAATATAAAAATCTGCTCCCGAATAACTTTCAGATAAACAGTGAAATTAAGCTAGAAATCAGTAAATTCGTTGAAACTAATGAGAACAAAGATACAACATTCCAAAATCTCGGGGAAACTACTAAAGCAGTCTTAAGAGGAAAGTTTATGGTGCTAAATACACACATCAAAAAGTTAGAAAGATCTGAAATTAACAACTGAACATCACATTAACAGGAACTAGATAAATAAGAGCAAAACAATGCCAAAGCTAGCAGAAGACAAGAAAGAACCAAAATCAGAGCTGAACTGAATGAGATTGAGATGCAAAAAACAAAACAAAACAAAACAAAAAACAAAAAAACACCAAAGAACAATGAATTCAGGAGTTTGTTATTTGAAATAATAAATAAGATAGACTACTAGCCAGACTAATAAAGAAAAATAGAAGATCCAAATAAACACAATCAGAGAGGACAAAGGGGACATTACCACCGACCCCACAGAAATACACAAACCCCTCAGAGACTATGATGAATACCTCTATGCACACAAACTAGAAAACCTACAAAAATGAATAAATTCCTGAAAAAATACAACCTTCCAAGATTGAACCAGGAAGAAATTGGAACCCTGAATGGACCAATAATACCAATCAGAGAAAGCCCAAGACTCGACAGATTCACAGTCTAATTCTACCAGGTACATAAAGAAGAGGCATGCTGGGCGCAGTGGCTCACACCTGTAATCCCAGCACTTTGGGAGGCTGACGCAGGTGGATCATGAGGTCAGGAGATTGAGACCATCCTGGCCAACATGGTGAAACCCTGTCTCTACTAAAAATACAAAAATTAGCCAGGCATCATGGCGTGTTCATATAGTCCCAGCTCCTCAGGAGGCTGAGGCAGGAGAATCACTTGAACCCAGGAGGCGGAGGTTGCAGTGAGCTGAGATCGCACCACTGTGCTTCAGCCTGGGTGACAGAGAGAGACTCCCTCTTAAAAAACAAAACAAAACAAAAATTCAAGTTGAGATTTGGGTGACGACACAGCCAAATCATATCAGCACACATGAATTCATGTTCAATATGTGACAGAGAGAAGGAAGAGACATTTACAATGTTACAGCATTGGATTTATCAGATCCCAGTTGATGTGAGCCATAATGGATCATCATCATCTGAGGTGATTTTCTAAAGCTGATGCAGTATAGAGGATAGAGTGTATGATAGAGGGATGACCCTGATGGTTGGCCAGCTAGCAGTGACTGAAAACAGCTAGCGTGGCTCGGAAGACTGAGGCACACACTGTAGTAGAACTCCTGAACTTTAAATCCCCAGTGTCACCTGACAGTTTTGCTAATGGTGGGCTCCAGCTATCCTGTGAAATGTCTTATATCCTAATGCTAAGGACCCAGGAAAGAAAACTTGGAAAAGAGAAAAGGGGCAACATAAACAAGGAAGTAAAACTAATCTGACAGGAAAGGAAAATATGCATTATTCTTATTTTCAACTCATAGCAGACATCACTAATTTCCCATCATACTTTCCCTGATGAGTGCTGAGTTATCTCAAAACTCTCATTAACCCATCTTTTCAGGCAGAACATCTCAGTATTTCAGAGGAAATCAATGTGTCATCTTTGATCTATGATTATATTTAGTGTTATTCTAAACACCCCAGCTATAAGAAATGAGAAATCCTAACCTTTGGGAATTTAAGAATAGACAGAAAAGAGTCTTTGTATAAACTACCTAAAATCATTTTCTTTCTTTATAACTATAACTTAAACCATTCATTTATAGTTTAATCATGCTCTATCTTGTGTTTACCTTTTCATGTAATAATAATACCTTAGATGAGTATGGTATCTTCATTATTTACAAAATATTCTCAAATGTTAACATTCTTGATCCTAAAGTCAAGCACTGTTTTTCATTCTAAGATTAAGAAAACAAAACAAAATCATCCCTGAGGCAGAGGCTCAGAGAAGGTAGGTGACTTTTTAATTTTATATTTCAAAATTTAGTAGCTGGAGGAACTAAAATGGAAGTTTGGAGCTTCAACAGAGTGCTTACCTTTTGCCTATTTTGCATATAGAAAGAATCTATCCAAGATTAATTTTTAATCTTTTATCAATTGTAAAATAAAAAGATTTGGAACCATGAAAATATATCTTTGGTCCTATGGAGACTAGCACCCAGAGATTCTGTGGCCAAGGGGAGAGCGGGACTTGCCAGTATTGTTGAGGTGTGCATTATTTGGAGTTAAAGCTGCCTTATCCAGTTATGCAATTCGTTCTGTCCCTAGAATCAACTGTTCCTCAAAACTCCAATATTAAAGACAACCAGAAAATTGCACAGTAATTGTACCATGGAAAGAAGATTGCTCTCTGCTCCTCCAGGCATTTGTTTTATGTGCTGACAGAAGAACATTTGATTACTCTTAACTGTCTTATGGGGAATGGCTAATAAATGCTAATATGCACCAGGGAATTACCTGGCATTACTATAATGGTGGGAACAAGATCCACAACATCATGACTTGCAAGCATGCATTTTTGTATCATTGAAATGCATCACATCATTGGTGGCCATACTGTTGGGTCCTAGTCTCAGGAAGAACCTGGGGTCAAAATTCATGAGTTGCAGTTGGTCCTGAGTCACAGTTTACTCCCAAAATTGCAGGCTCAAATTTCTTGGCATAATGGAATAACACTAAATGTGTTTCTTACAGGAGGAAAGCTATTCCAGAAGAAAAAATAAGCCTAAAATTTAATGAAAGAGTGATTGGCTGGGTGCGGTGACTCATGCCTATAATCCCAGCACTTTGGGAGGCTGAGGCGGGCGGATCATGAAGTCAGGAGATCGAGACCATCCTGGCTAACACAGTGAAACCCCGTCTCTACTAAAAATACAAAAAATTAGCCAGGTGTGGTGGCGAGTGCCTGTAGTCCCAGCTACTCGGGAGGCTGAGGCAGGAGAATGGCGTGAACCCAGGAGGCGGAGCTTGCAGTGAGCCAAGATTGCGCCACTGCACTCCAGCCTGGGCGACAGTGCGAGACTCCATCTCAAAAAAAAAAAAAAAAAAAAAGAGTGACCAAGGAAAATCATGTTGTGACTTTTCCTGTGATTAAGAGCTTGGGTCTCCTTTGTCATGGGGAAAATAGAGTCCTGCTGAGTCAGGTCTTTGCTTATCAAAGTCTCCTGAGACTTAATTATTCAACAAGTCTTTACTGAGCACCTGCTAAATGCCTGGGACTATGCTAGACACTTTATACAAGTTATCTCATGGGTTCTTCACAATTACCTTACGAAGCAGTTACTTTGGGTGGCTGAGGTTACTTTGAGACATCACAATATTTTTCCTTGTTTATTGCTTTATTTACGGAATATCACCCTCTCTTCAGAATGCAAAATAATTTAGAGTCAATATGTTATTCTGAAAAGAGTCTTGGAGTAGGAAGCCCATGGGCATTAGGAGGAAGACCTGAGAGGTGAAGCTAGAAATGATGCTGAAACTGAGAGAAAATAAAACCACTGAATTTAAAGCAAAAAGAAACAAAGTGAGTCTTTGGGACCTTTCCTACCTGTATTAATCTTTAGTGTTACAGAATAACTAAACTAGTTGGATCCTTCACAGTCATTTAATGTCCAACGTCACCTTGATGGGAGATCCAGGGGTGGGTTGAGGAACTGTTTAATCACTATTCTTTGTTTTGGGTAAGGGACACAAGTAAAGTGATAGCTAATATCAAAATTCAAATGCTAGCAAAAAGAAATTTAGCAGCATTAAATAGTATTTCTAATTTTAAGAAGATTAATTTGGCCAAGCGCCGTGGTTCATGCCTGTAATCCCAGCACTTTGGGAGGCTGAGGTGGGCAGATCACGAGGTCAAGAGATCAAGACCATCCTGGCCAACATGGTGAAACCCTATCTCTACTATAGATACAAAAATTAGCTGGGCGTGGTGGTGGGTGCCTTTAGTCCTAGCTACTCGGGAAGCTGAGGCAGGAGAATTGCTTGAACCTGGGAGGCGGAGGCTGCAGTGAGCCAAGATTGCATCACTGCACTCCAGCCTATTGACAGAGCAAGACTCCATCTCAAAAAAAAAAAAAAAAAAAAAAAAAAAAAAAAAAGTTTAATAAATCAATTTCTGCTTGTAGCCAGGAGGGAGGAACTGACACCAGACTAATCTTTGTGTGAAAAGAGCAAATACAGTAACCCCACCAAAAGTCAGTATAAATGGAATAAGCCATGACGCAATTGCCTTCAGGCACTCGACAACAGGTAGAGCAAGACTGCAATCTCAGGGTGAATGCAAGCTCAGCAGGTGAACCCAGACTCTGCCTGGGGACCTTTTGTGATATAGCCCAGGGACTGGAGTAGAGCAGGGCAGACCTGTGGATAGGGGAGCAGGACATTGAGTATAGGGCCACAAAGATGATGTAGTCTGGGGTGAAGGACACAGGGGACCTGAAGTCTGGGGAGCTTTTTAAGCTAGTCATTTGCTGATGGACCACACAGATGCAGGATGAGACTATGACGATCTTCACAGAACAACTACACGGGACCTGAACACTGATCACAGATCTTAGCAGTTGAGGAGTGCTGGAGATGGAGTTCCTTCAGCCAGGCCAGAGTGAAGCCAGCACGTTAACACCAGGGTGGGTGCCCAGCTGAGAAAAAAGGAAGGCCATACCTTAGGAGTAAGGAAGGAGCCTGCCCTAATGTCAGAAGTGAGACTCAGAGGCAAGGCTGGTCTCAGGGAAGGTAGTACAACTTCTCAAGTAGAATTATGAACCAACTGGGGGTGGTTCAGGCACTACTACAATTGGGGTAATCTGTTTTCACTTCCAGGAAAACTGAAGTGAGCTTTGTGTTCCTACATGAAAGGACAAACACTTCAATAGGCATGTAGCTAATTTTAGATGGACGTAATTGAATCAATAAACAATTTAATTTTAACATTTCCTTTCTTTTTTCTCCTTTTTTTTTTTGAGACAGACTTTTGCTCCTGTGGCCCAGGTTGGGGTGCAGTGGCACAATCTTGGTTCACTGCAACCTCTGCCTCCTAGCTTCAAGCTATTCTCCTGCCTCAGCATCCCGAGTAGCTGGGACTTCAAGAGCACGCCACCACACCTGGCTAATTTTTTGTATTTTTGGTAGAGATGGAGTTTCACTGTGTTGGCCAGGCTGATCTCGAACTCCTGACTTCAGGTGACCCACCTGCCTCGGCCTCCCAAAGGGGTAGTCCTAGCTACTCGGGAGGCTGTAATCCCAGCAATGGGATTATAGGCTTGAGCCACTGTGCCCGGCCCAACATTTCCTTGAAAAACTTAAAACTCCCAAAGAAGTTTTTATCATAGGTTATTAGTATAAAGACCCCAAGCAATAACAAATCCCTGCCACCCTCAAACACACACATTCACTGATAGAAAATCAATATACTCAGCTATCATATTTCAGATGTGCCAGTTTTCTGGTCAATCAGCAATCACTTCCTTGTGAACTCAGGCACAGGGGCTGACACACAGCAGCACAGGGCACAGTCTGCCCCCAGGGCTGCTGACAGTCTCTTGCTGGTAGGAGGAGACATCCCTTACCAATGCTGAGGCTGCTGCCTATTTTCTTCTGTTCTGTAAGAGCTTCCGCTCAAATGCTTTTGTCTATGTCCTTCAATGCTGAACTTAGCTTATGCTGTAATTTTTTTTCCAATTTTTTTTCTCCTACTGCCTGCAGATATTCAAGTAAATAAGCCACTCTGGATTTTAAACTCATTCATCTGATAATGTTTTTACGTGATCTGAAGTCATTTCATCATTAATTTTCTCATTAAACTATGGATGCAACGACAGATAAGATACTTGTCTTTTTAGTATAGATGGGGTTTCACTATGTTGGCCAGACTGATCTCAAACTCAGATATTCAAGTAAATAAGACACTCTGGATTTTAAACTCATTCATCTGATAATGGTTTTACATGATCTGAAGCCATTTCATCATTAAGTTTCTCATTAAACTGTGCATGCAATAACAGATATTTGTATTTTTAGTAGAGACGGGGTTTCATTGTGTTGGCCAGGCTGATCTTGGACTCAGATATTTCAACTAAATAAGGCACTCTGGATTTTAAAGTCATTGATCTGATGATGTTTTTACATGATCTGAGCCATTTCATCATTAATTTTCTCATTAAACTGCCCACCTGTGGACCTGGGTAGGCAGGAGCAGTAAGGCAATGACGGAGGCACAACTTTGATCTTAAAGACCTCGCTGTCTAGAGGGAAACACAGATAAGTAAATAGGCAGTCACTATATAGTGTAGTAAGTGCTTTGACTGAATAAGTGAGTTTTGTGTTTGCCTTATCCTGACTTGGTGGGAGCTGGGGAGTCTCAGGGAGATCATTCAGAAGCAGTTTTTCCAAAACCTTACATTGCACTTACTATGTACCAGGGCACCTCTATCAGAAACTTTTGAAACGTTTAAAAATATATAAATTCCAAGCTGTGAGGGAACATTTACTGAATCTCTGAGATTATGCCTTAGTAATCTACATTTTAGAAAAATGCACTCCAACACTGGGTGAAAGAGTGAGACTGTCTCAAAAACGAAACTCCCAAAGTACCCCAGGTGATTCTTCTGCGCAGTGAAGTGTAAGAACCACTGATTTAAATTAATTGGTTAGTTCAATATTTGTTCTTTCTTCAATATGATCTTAAAACCAGAAATCCACATCAGAATGTAACAGCAAGAGTAAATGACTCATATTTGTTAGTCACAGATTTAAAAAAGCATTGTTAGTCAGAAATTACTCGCAGCCCCACTCCCTAATTGATCAACAAATAGGTTGTGTATTGTTGTCTTCACAGTTCAAACTCTGGGGCAGGGGCTCTGTGTTGTCTGTGCCTCAGTTTCTCATGTGTAAAACAGGATGAAAAGATTCCTATCTTATAAGACTATTGTGATGGCTAAATGAGGTCATGTGTAGCAGGTATTTGGAAAAGTCCCTGGCACACCCTCTCTAGGCCTAAGCTGGACTTAGCCATCATGCTAGGTCAGTTCCCATCAGTTAATCTGTCTTCCTTGCAGAAAACTACCTCCTTGTCTTTTATGAGGAGACAAACTGAATCACGAATTTTGTCCTGAAGTGCATGAGCTGGAGGGAACTTGTGGACTCAGGCACAGTGGCTGACACACAGCAGCACAGGACACAGTCTTCTGATAATGTTTTTACATGATCTGAAGCCATTTCATCGTTAATTTTCTCACTAAACTATGCATGCAACAACAGATAGTGACTAAGGAGCTGCACCTGTGATTTTCATCAGAGGAAGGCCATGGAGATCAATTTATTTCCTGGAGTGTTGTCTCATCTTTGCTTTAGACAGTGTGGTAGGCGGAATAATGCATCCCCCTCCCCCCCGCCCAAATGCCCAGTGCCCAACCCCTTCTCTTCAGAACCTGTGAATATGGTACCTTACATGATAAAAGGTATTTTGCAGGTATGATTAAGAAATTTGAGATGGTGGGAGAATCATAGAATATCCAGGTGGGCACAATGTAATCACAGGAGTCTTTACAAATGAGGAATCTTTCCCAGCTGAAGTCAGATTGAGAGCCACATCCTTGCTGATTTTGTAGGTGGAGGAAGGGGCTAGGAGACAAAATGCAGGCAGCCTTTAGAAGCCAGAAAAGGTAAGGAAATGAAACCTCTTGTAGGATCTCCAGAAGAAATGTAGCCCTGCCAACACTTTGGTTTAGATGGGTGAGATCCATGTCAGAATTTTGACTTGCAGAACCGTAAGGTAGACATTTATGTTGTTTCAGCCACTGAATTTGTGATAATTTGTTACAGAAGCAATACAAAACTAAGACATAGTCTTTGGGGACATGCCTTGTCCCCCTATAATAATATGTAAAATAAAATAGCATGTATTTTACCTTTTGTGCCCCCAAATAATTCCCTACCGCTCCAGTGGCACACCCCCTTGTCCTTCAAAATGAAGTCATTGGAAGTGAGAATTTGCCTTGAATATAAGAATTTGAAGTCTGATATTTCATTTCAGCAGATCATCCATCCTTCAGTGTGCTCTATATAAATCAGAATTATTCCTTCTCTTTTTCACATTATACCCTTGATTTCTTTGTATTTAATTGTGTTTACCTCTCTTCTTTTTACCTTTAGAAGTTTGCATCTACAGAGTTTTCATCAGTTTTTTAAAAAGATTTCTTGTTAAACTAATGTTTCATAGATTCTTCTAATCATGTACTCAGAAATAGGGCCAAAATAATTGGTAATCACATCATATGCCCCACCACTTTAAAACTCCATAAAATTGGCCGGGCGCGGTGGCTCAAGCCTGTAATCCCAGCACTTTGGGAGGCCGAGACGGGTGGATCACGAGGTCAGGAGATCGAGACCATCCTGGCTAATACGGTGAAACCCCGTCTCTACTAAAAAATACAAAAAAACTAGCCGGGTGACGAGGCGGGCGCCTGTAGTCCCAGCTACTCGGGAGGCTGAGGCAGGAGAATGGCGTGAACCTGGGAGGCGGAGGTTGCAGTGAGCTGAGATCCGGCCACTGCACTCCAGCCTGGGCGGCAGAGCAAGACTCCGTCTCAGAAAAAAACAAACAAACAAACAAACAAACAAACAAAAACTCCATAAAATTATAGTGCAACTAAATGAACCTAAAAGAAATAATGCAAGTGAAATATTTAAAAACCCTAAGAGAGTTTTGCATGTATTTTTAAAATAGGCCTTTACTTTAAACTTTGGTTACTTAGTGAAGATAATTTTTAAAGCAATGATTAAAGATATATTTAAATTAAAATGTAGTTAAAAGGTAGAACATAGCTGCTTATAAAATCTCATTGGACTAAAAATCCCAGTGGAAGTAAATGTCTTCTGCTCACTTAGACATGGTTTATGGCATCTATATTTTGCAGGAGGAACAATAACAAAGTTTGCAGCTCAGTGAGAACACCGAAATTGATGGAAGCTTCTTTTGATTGTAGCGTACATTTATGACATCCACCATCAGCAAGTAAGAGCTTAATTTTCTAATTTATTTAAGCATTCACAAAGCTGTTTGCCTTTTCCTCCAAGAGAATGTCTCAGTAGTTTGTACTGGCTGCAACATATTTTTCCTTGGGAAACTTTGAAGCAAGTGGAATTCTTTATCTTGGGGGTGAAATGACTAAGGATCATTTCAGGTGAAAGACAATAAATACCCATAAGAGTTTTCAGTGTGATGTGGTCATCAGAAATGTTGATGACAAAAAAAGAATTAGCCACACTCTCTACTTCATTCCTTGGTGCTATTCTGATCACAACAGGAGTGTTGATTTCAGGGTCACTTTTGATAAGGGGTTGAGATATATCAAAGGGCACCCAGAAAACAGGGACAGGGATACTTCTATATCATTCATGTAAGGAACAGTCGGAGACATTAAGGCTACCACACTTGAAGAAGGAAAATGTGGTGGAATATGATGGCAGAATTCAAACATTTGAAAGGATGACATGTAGAGAAAAAATTTGACCTACTTCTGTCTTTCTTGAAGAGGTGGATGTGGGACCAGTGGATAAGACTTACATTGAAGTTGATTTCAGTTCTTCATAAAGAAGAGATTTCTTGGGATCAAAATTGTCTGAATATAGAAATGATCTGCTCTGTCCCTAGAGTTGCTCAAGCATAGCCAAAATCTTACCTCTTGTTCAGATTTAAAATTCAATGATTTTATGATGCTATATAAAAGTGAGCTCTGCCATGTATTGGGAAGTAAAGGAGGCTTTGTATTAGGAACTCTGAGTTACTTTACAATAACTCCCCATTGTACTCTCTCTACGAGGTGGAGTGAGGTAGGGTACTTGCTGCTGTTGAAGTCTTTGTCCCCAGGACCTGATGTCTAAAGGGTGTGTGGGACAGCTGTGTGATTCTAGGCCAGAGATGGCAACTATATGTCACTATGCCCTCCTCCTGCCTGTGGCAGATAATGTAAATGATGGTGAAACTCTCTCCTGATGCATAGGTAGAGCCTCAGGATCCTCCTCAGTACAACATCCTGACACTATTAGAATTGGTATACAGATGAAGTCTGATAATTATGACTGCTTTAGGGCACACTTTGCATGCCATTTCCAGACATAGCCCTTCTTGTCAGTTCCAGACATAGCCCTCTGTGCTCTGCTCTGTGATGCTAGAGCTGGCACTAGACAAAATACATTTCTGCTCTGCTGGCTGCATCACTGTTAGGCCAGAGGAGCACTACAAGGCTGAAGGAGGAAGAAGTGACATTTTCTTTCCTTCTTGCTTTCTGTGACTTCTGTTTTCTCCTCTTCCTTATAAGCATAACTTAAGGCATGACTGTTCCTTTCCCTAGTCATAGCTGAATTCAGTTTTCAGTTTTTCCGATTCCCAGAAACAGCTTTATGGCATCCTCTTTGGAGCAGTAGCACCTTTGAGCCAGTGCTCCTCTTCAGAAGTCTGAATTTTGACTGCATGGGACCCCATTTTCAGCTTCTGAGAATTGCTTATTCCAACCCCTTCCATTTTCCATTCCTAGGGGTAGTAGCCCTTTCCACAATTGCCACTCTGTGATACTTGACTTTCTTTCTGACTGTTTAGTTACCTACAACTTTATACCTAATTAGAAGTTATTTGATTTCTCTGTTCAAATACTTGGTATGGCTTTTTCTGTCAACTTTCAAAATTTACCCTAAGCTGATGATGGGCTATTTTAGCACAAACTTGATTGAGGACTAGTTGTGTTTAATTTCATTTTTTATTTTATTTTAAAAGTTAGAGCTGTATGGAACTTTTATATAATCCAGTCCAATTCCCTCATTTTAAAGATGAGGAAATTTAAGTTTCAGAAATGATGGCAGAGGTGACATAGGGCCTTCTTGTGACTTGGAATTGGAATTACAACTGAAGATATCAGACTAAGATCACAAAGATTTAGGAGGGAAATAACAGAAAAGAAATCGACATTTAAGGCAAGAGCCCAGTCCTGGGAGAGGTCTCAACAAAGCACTATGGCTCTACAAACACTAGGTCTTCTCTGGCCTCCTTTGGTTAGGAAATTAATTATAAGTTTAGTTTTTTTTGGTAGGAGAGGGACAGGTGACTATCTTAGAAGGTTCCAGAAGATAACTGTGGGTGTTGCTAATAGAATGAGATTTAAAAACACCTTGGTAATTAAAATACCCTTTTAAGAGTGTTAGAATGAGGGGTGGTTCCAAGATGGCCGAATAGGAACAGCTCCAGTCTACAGTTCTCAGCATGAGCAACGCAGAAGACGGGTGATTTCTGCATTTCCAACTGAGGTACTGGGTTCATCTCACAGTGGCTTGTTGGACAGTGGGGGCAGGACAGTGGGTGCAGCCCACCGAGCAAGAGCCGAAGCAGCGCAAGGCATCGCCTCACCCGGGAAGCACAAGGGGTCAGGGAATTCCCTTTCCTAGCCAAGGGAAGAGGTGACAGATGGCACCTGGAAAATAGGGTCATTCCTACCCTAATACTGCGCATTTCCAACGTCTTAGCAAAGGGCACACCAGAAGATTATATCTCACGCCTGGCTTGGAGGGTCCCATGTGCATGGAACCTCACTCATTGCTAGCACAGCAGTTTTAGATCAAACTGCAAGGCGGCAGCGAGGCTGAGGGAGGGTCGCCTGCCATTGCTGAGGCTTGAGTAGGTAAACAAAGCGGCCAGGAAACTTGAACTGGGTGGAGCCCACTGCAGTTCAAGGAGGCCTGTCTGACTCTGTAGACTCCACCTCTGGGGGTAGGGCATAGCCAAACAAAAGGCAACAGAAACCTCTGCAGACTTAAATGTCCCTGTCTGACGGCTTTGATAGAGTAGTGGTTCTCACAGCACGGAGTTTGAGATCTGAGAACAGACAGACTGTTTCCTCAAGTGGGTCCCTGATGCCCGAGTAGCCTAACTGGGAGGCACTCCCCAGTAGGAGCAGACAGACACCTTACACGGCCGAGTAACTCTCTGAGACAAAGCTTCCAGAGGAACAATCGGGCAGCTACATTTGCTGTTCAGCAATATTTACTATTCTGCAGCCTCTGCTGCTGATACCCAGGCAAACAGGGTCTGGAGTGGACCTCCAGCAAACTCCAACAGACCTGCAGCTGAGGGTCCTAACTGTTAGAAGGAAAACTAATAAACAGAAAGGACATCCACACCAAAACCCCATTTGTATGTCACCATCATCAAAGACCAAAGGTAGATAAAACCACAAAGATGAGGAGAAAACATAGCAGAAAAGCTGAAGATTCTAAAAATCGGAGTGCCTCTCCACCTCCAAAGGAATGCAGCTCCTAGCCAGTAATGGAACAAAGCTGGATGGAGAATGACTTTGACGAGTTGACAGCAGAAGGCTTCAGATGATCAAACTTCTCTGAGCTAAAGGAGGAAGTTCGGATCCATCACAAAGAAGCTAAAAACCTTGAAAAAAGATTAGACGAATGGTTAACTAGAATAACCAGTATAGAGAAGTGCTTAAATGACCTGATGGAGCTGAAAACCATGGCACGTGACAAATGCACAAGCTTCAGTAGCCGATTCGATCAACTGGAAGAAAGAGTATCAGTGATTGAAGATCAAATGAATGAAATGAAGCAAGAAGAGAAGGTTAGACAAAAAAGAGTAAAAAGAAACAAAGCCTCCAAGAAATATGGGATTGTGTGAATAGACCAAATCTACGTCTGATTGGTGTACTGGAAAGTGACAGAGAGAATGGAACCAAGTTGGAAAACATTCTAAAGGATATTATCCAGGAGAACTTCCCCAACCTAGCAAGGCAGGGCAACATTCAAATTCAGGAAATATAGAGAACGCCACAAAGATACTCCTCAAGAAGAGCAACTCCAGGACACATAATTGTCAGGTTCACCAAAGTTGAAATGAAGGAAAAAATGTTAAGGGCAGCCAGAGAGAAAGGTCAGGTTACACACAAAGGGAAGCCCATCAGACTAACAGCAGATCTCTCGGGAGAAACTCTACAAGCCAGAAGAGAGTGGGGGCCAATATTCAACGTTCTTAAAGAAAAGAATTTTCAACCCAGAATTTCATATCCAGCCAAACTAAGTTTCATAAGTGAAGGAGAAATAAAATCCTTTACAGATAAGCAAATGCTTAGAGATTTTGTCACCACCAGGCCTGCCCTACAAGAGCTCCTGAAGGAAATACTAAACATGGAAAGGAACAACCAGTACCAGCCACTACAAAAACATGCCAAATTGTAAAGAGCATCAATGCTAGGAAGAACCTGCATCAACTAACAAGCAAAATAACCAGCTAATATCATAATGACAGGATCAAATTCACACATAACAATACTAACCTTAAATGTAAATAGGCTAAATGCTCCAATTAAAAGACACAGACGGGCAAATTGGATAAAGAGTCAAGACTCATCAGGGTGCTGTATTCAGGAGACCCATCTCACATGCAGAGACACACATAGGCTCAAAATAAAGGGATGGAGGAAGATCTGCCAAGCAAAGGGAAAGCAAAAAAAGGCAGGGGTTGCAATCCTAGTCTCTGATAAAACAGACTTTAAACCATCAGAGATCAAAAGAGACAAAGACGGCCAGTACATAACGGTGAAGAGATCAATTCAACAAAAGAGCTAACTAACCTAAATATATATGCACCCAATAAAGGAGCACCCAGAT
Organism: Piliocolobus tephrosceles; assembly: GCF_002776525.5. Taxonomy (NCBI): domain Eukaryota; kingdom Metazoa; phylum Chordata; class Mammalia; order Primates; family Cercopithecidae; genus Piliocolobus; species Piliocolobus tephrosceles. Next base: position 23,970,887 of record NC_045442.1, read on the forward strand.
TCATAAAGCAAGTCCTGAGAGACCTACAAAGAGACTTAGACTCCCACACAATAATAATGGGAGACTTTAACACCCCACTGTCAATATTAGACAGATCAATGAGACAGAAGGTTAACAAGGATATCCAGGACTTGAACTCAGGTCTGCACCAAGTGGACCTAAGAGACATCTACAGAACTATTCACACCAAATCAACAGAATATACATTTTTCTCAGCACCACATTGCACTTATTCCAAAATTGACCACGTAGTTGGAAGTAAAGCACTCCTCAGCAAATGTAAAAGAACAGAAATTGTAACAAACTGTCTCTCAGACCACAGTGCAATCAAACTAGAACTCAGAATTAAGAAACTCACTCAAAACCACTCAAGTACATGGAAACTGAACAACCCGCTCCTGAATGACAACTGAATACATAACGAAATGAAGGCAGAAATAAAGATGTTCTTTGAAGCCAATGAGAACAAAGACACAACATACCAGAATCTCTGGAACACATTTAAAGCAGTGTATAGAGAGAAATTTATAGCACTAAATACCCACAAGAGAAAGCAGGAAAGATCTAAAATTGATACCCTAACATCACAATTAAAAGAACTAGAGAAGCAATAGCAAACAAATTCAAAAGCTAGCAGAAGGCAAGAAATAACTAAGAGCACAACTGAAGGAAATAGAGACACAAAAAACCCTTCAAAAAATCAGTGAATCCAGGAGCTGGTTTTTTGAAAAGATCAACAAAATAGACTGCTAGCAAGACTAATAAAGAAGAAAAGAGAGAAGAATCAAATAGATGCAATAAAAAATGATAAAGGGGATATCACCACCGATCCACAGAAAACTATCAGAGAATACTGTAAACACCACTATGCAAGTAAACTAGAGAATCTAGAAGAAATGGATAAATTCCTGGACACATACACTCTCCCAAGACTAAACCAGGAAGAAGTTGAATTTCTCAATAGACCAATAACAGGCTGTGAAACTGAGGCAATAATTAATAGCCTACCAACCAAAAATGTCCAGGACCAGACGGATTCACAGCAGAATTCTAACAGAATTACAAGGAGGAACTGGTACCATTCTTTCTGAAACTATTCTAATCAATAGAAAAAGAGGGAATCCACCCTAACTCATTTTATGAGGCCAGCATGATCCTGATAACAAATCCTGGCAAAGACACAACAAAAAAAGAGAATTTTAGACCAATATCCCTGATGAACATCGATGCAAAAATCCTCAATAAAATACTGGCAAACCGAATTCAGCAGCACATCCAAAAGCTTATGTACCATGATCAAGTGGGCTTCATCCCTGGGGATGTAAGGCTGGTTCAACATATGTAAATCAATAAACGTAATCCAGCATATAAGCAGAACCAAAGACAAAAACCACATGATTATCTCAATAGATGCAGAAAAGGCCTTTGACAAAATTCAACAGTCCTTCATGCTAAAAACTCTCAATAAATTAGGTATTGATGGGACATATGTCAAAATAATAAGAGCTATTTATGACAAACCCACAGCCAATAGCATACTGAATGGGCAAAAACTGGAAGCATTCCCTTTGAAAACTGGCACAAGACAGGGATGCCCTCTCTCACCACTCCTATTCAACACAGTTTTGGATTTCTGGTCAGGGCAATCAGGCAGGAGAAAGAAAGAAAGGGTATTCAGTTAGGAAAAGAGGAAGTCAAATTGTCCCTGTTTGCAGATGACATGATTGTATATTTAGAAAACCCCATCGTCTCAGCTCAAAATCTCCTTAAGTGGATAAGCAACTTCAGCAAAGTCTCAGGTTACAAAATCAATGTGCAAAAATCACAAGTATTCTTATACACCAATAACAGACTAACAGAGAGCCAAATCATGAGTGAACTCCCATTCACAATTGCTTCAAAGAGAATAAAATACCTAGGAATCCAACTTACAAGGGATATGAAGGACCTCTTCAAGGAGAACTACACACCACTGCTCAACGAAATAATAGAGGACACAAACAAATGGAAGAACATTCCATGCTCATGGATAGGAAAAATCAATATCTTGAAAATGGCCATATTGCCCAAGGTAATTTATAGATTCACTACCATCCCCATCAAGCTCACAATGACTTTCTTCATGGAATTGCAAAAAAGCTACTTTTAAATTCATATGGAACCAAAAAAGTGCCTGCATTGCCAAGACAATCCTAACCAAAAAGAACAAAGCTGGAGGCATCACGCTACCTGAGTTCAAACTGTACTACAAGGCTACAGTAACCAAAACAGCATGGTACTGGTACCAAAACAGAGAGACCAATGGAACAGAACAGAGCCCTCAGAAATAATACCACACGTCTACAACTGTCTGATCTTTGATAAACCAGACAGAAACAAGAAATGGGGAAAGGATTCCCTATTTAATAAGTGGTGCTGGGAAAACTGGCTAGCCATATGTAGAAAGCTGAAACTGGATCCCTTCCTTACACCTTATAGAAAAATTAATTTAAGATGGATTAAAGACTTAAATATCAGACCTAAAACTATAAAAACCCTAGAAGAAAACCTAGGCAATACCATTCAGGACATAGGCATAGGCAAGGACTTCATTTCCAAAACACCAAAAGCAATGGCAGCAAAAGCCAAAATTGACAAATGGGATCTAATTAAATTCAAAAGCTTCTGCACTGCAAAAGAAACTACCATCAGAGTGAGCAGGCAACCTACATAATGGGAGAAAATTTTTGCAATCTACTCATCTGACAAAGGGCTAATATCCAGAATCTACAAAAAACTCAAACAAATTTGCAAGAAAAAATCAACCCCATCAAAAAGTGGGCGACAGATATGAACAGACACTTCTCAAAAGAAGACATTTTTGCAGCCAACAGACACATGAAAAAATGCTCATCATCATATCTCATCATTATTTGCATATCTAACGGTGTAGATACCATCCTACACCAGTTAGAATGGCGATCATTAAAAAGTTGGGAAACAACAGGTGCTGGAGAGGATGTGGAGACATAGGAACACTTTTACACTGTTGGGGGGACTGTCAACTAGTTTAACCATTGTGGAAGACAGTGTGGCGATTCCTCAAGGATCTAGAACTAGCAGTACTATTTGACCCAGCCATCCCATTACTGCGCATATACCCAAAGGATTATTAATCATGCTGCTCTAAAGACACATGCACACATATGTTTATTGTGGCACTATTCACAATAGCAAAGACTTGAAACTAACCCAGATGTCCATCAATGACAGACTGGATTAAGAAAATGTGGCACATATACACCATGGAATACTATGCAGCCATAAAAAAGGATGAGTTCATGTCCTTTATAAGGACATGGATGCAGTTGGATACCATCATTCTGAGCAAACTATCGCAAGGACAGAAAACCAAACACCACATATTCTCACTCATAGGTGGGAACTGAACAATGAGAATACTTGAACACAGGAAGGGGAACATCACACACTGGAGCCTGTTGTGGGGTGGGGGAAAGGGGGAGGGATAATATTAGGAGATATACCTAATGTAAATGATGAGTTAATGGGTGCAGCACACCAACATGGCACACATATACATATGTAACAAACCTGCACATTGTGCACATGTACCCTAGAACTTAAAGTATAATAATAAAAAAAAAAGAGTGTTAGAATGATAAGAAAAATAGTGGAGAAAGAAAGGTTACTGTAGGTCAGATATGGACCATGTGTGTTCATGACAACGAGTTTTATGCTGTATGAAATTGTTAATGTTTGGATGCAATGTCAATTAATGTATTATAATAGTATAAAATAGTACAATGCAATATAAAAGTCTAATACAGTAGTTATAAAGTGACTATGAATTTCCTCAAGGAATTTATGGATAAAGGGATCTGAAGAAAATAATCAAAATTCAGCAATGGAAATGTTGTTGAAGAATAGTCAAACAGTATCACAAATCAAGGAGTTTGTGAAAAAGAAGATGATTAGTCTCTAGCATGCAGTTGTAATCAAGTGCTTCTTCCCTCAGTAGAGAAATATGAGTGGAAGGCAATAAAACAAAGAAAGTTAAAATCACACCTGTTCTTCTGGTCCCAGTACTTACATAACTGGGATTATCTGAATCCTGAGCTTCCTGCTGGTGAAATTTGATTATTTTTTATAATGCTGGATCTTTCTTCTTAGGCATGTACTGTGTACCACGTATTTTACTAGGCACACATTGGTATACATTGTTTCATCTCATTTAACTATCTTGAGGAATCATGTTCCGCATTTTAGAAATGAGGAAACAGAGGCTAACAGAGGTTGGATAATTGTCCAAAGTATCCCAGCAACCAGTAGTGGAGTCAGGATTTGAACCCTGGTCACCCTGATGCCAAAACTTCCACCAGCTCCAGCTGCCTCTTGCTTGGCCACCCTCTCCTTTGCTATTTGCAATACTTCCTTTATTAAACTACTAGTTTTTCAGAGATAAACATAGCAAAATGCCCATGACTTTAAGTTAAATTGTTGACTGTAGCACAGACCCACTCAAAGGGTCTTCTAATACATATCTCTTTGTAGATGGAGCCTTGGAGAAGGAGGAGAGGGTGGGGTGGGGCAGGAAGTGGGATGATGGGCCAGTCTGTGGGTGTGACAGGAATAGCCTCTGCCTGCATCTTGTTTAGCTCATCTGTCTCTTCTGTCATCACGGTGATGGAACCTCTATGGCTAATGGCCTCCTGTTCCAGCTGTTAACTTCTGATTCAGTTCTTTAAAAAGAAAAGCCTGCTTCATCAGAGTTGCCCTTGCCAAAAACTTTTAGCCTTTTAAATGCACACAAAGGCCCTTGACAGACTTTTTATGATTCTTCATTTAGTTTTTAAATAGCGGAAAGCATTTTACATTTGTATTTGGTGCACGAGAGAAGTCTAACTGCTCCAAAGGGCCAAGGCAGTAAAAGAATCCCTGCTGCTGCTGGGGTTTTCTCGGTTCCAAATGATGCTTATGATGTTCAAATCCAAGACAGGAGAGACTATGGGAGGGGTTTACCCTTAATCACTCACCTCCTTCTCCAGCCTGTCACACAGAAGGAAAAGCTGGAGGAGGAGGAGACCAAGAGTGAGAAGGGACCCAGGAATGGAACCAAAGTGCACCTAGGAGAGCAAGGAGGCAGCTCAAATTAAGTTAAGATCTGATTTCAGACCTGATCTGGCACCACAGTGAAGAGCTTGATCCCACATGGTCAGTGTTGAGACTGGACTGTCTCAGGATGAGCTCCAGACCACTGGGTCAGCTAGGCCACAGTAACTTTCTTGACTCAGGGTTATCTGAAAGCTGGAGAGAAGAACAATAGCAGAAAGTTCACCAGAGAAACAAAGGCCATAAACATAACAAATGATTAACTGCATTTATTTTTTACTAAATTGAGCCAAACTTTGTGCATCAATATCAACTAGATACAGAGTAAAAGAGACGGTGACAGAGATTCCTTCATTTCCCTTTACATGGGAGATGCCATTAGTAAATGTTAGTCGAGGCTTTGGCCATTAAATATCGTTTTCGAGGGATCTGAATTTCTTAGTAAAATCTTCTCCAACATGGTTGGAAGGAAAAATAGTAGATAATAAAGGAATGAAAATCCCAAGTTGTATGAAACTTTTCTCTGGCAGATCCTATGGGTAGTATGATCTGATCTCCATCTCCTATTGTAGAGGATCTAAACTGTAAAACCTCAAATTTTAAGGCTCTCTTGTAGAATAAGGAGGCCATGTGGCCCAGTTCTGGCCAATAATACATAAGTAGTAGTGTAGAAGGGTGCTGTTTTCATCTCTCCTTTTCCTTCTCCTTCCTGCTTCAATGAGGATGTGATGTCTGGAACATTGCAGCCTGAGGTCGGTCATGAGGTAGTAATGAGGGCAATAGCTAAGGGTGGCAGATGAAAAGATAAGAATAACTTGGCACCCTGTGGGTCCCTAATGACATTACTGAGTTTTTAGTTACCCTAGTCCTGGAGGGCCAATATCTGAGCTACTTTTAATGCAAAAAAATGACTCCCTAAGCCAAGGTGGCCAGTTTTCAGTTACTTGAAACTGGAAATTTACTAACTAAAGTGACATCTAAGCCTTATGTTTAAAACTTATTATATGAGGCTGGGGTGATTTTTTCCTTTTCTTCAAAAAATGTTCCAATAAATTTTTCTCAAAGGAGTTGATACCTGATTTGATGGAGAAGAAGTCTTCCATTTCCTACAAATGATGTTAGAATGAGTTCTAGCTCCCATTTTCTCCTTATTTTTCTGTGGGTTGGTTGTCAGTGCTGCACTGATTCCCTGTCTAAAAGAAACTGTAAAGTATAAGAATCTTGATATCTCTTTTAATGAACTCAGACCTCAATTCTTAAGGTTGGTAAGGGACAGAGAATTCTCCGTGGTGGCAGTTGTGGCATGATGGAGATTTCTCAGTAATAAGAGCAGCTTTGAGCGCTTGGGAGTCAGGTTTCAGTGTCCAGTCTGTCACCTTGCTCCATGTAGAGATTCTTACTCAGTGATCACTCTGTAGGTCAGGGTGGGATTTAATTAAGAATGTAGATAGACTCCATCATAGGAGCCTCTAAAAAAGCTTGTATATACTACTGCAGGGACATGGATGGAGATAGAGGCCATTATCCTTAGCAAACTAACACAGGAACAGAAAACCAAATACCACATGTTCTCACTTATAAGTAGAAGCTAAATGATGAGAACACATGGGCACCTAGAAACAATACATACTGGGTCCTTTCAGAGGGTGGAGTCTGGGAGGAGGGAGAGGATCAGGAAAATAACTAATGGGTACTAGGCTAAACACCTGGGTGATGGAATAATGTGTACAGCAAACCCCCATGACACAACTTTACCTATGTAAAAAACCTGTACTTTTATCCCTAAACTTAAAATAAACGTTAAAAAATTATTTATTCTCATAAAAGATGCAATTGATGGTATTTTGAATCCTGACAGTTTGTTTGGTGTGGTTGAAACCTGTTAACACGGTTTGTTGCTTCATTATTGAGACTGGCTAGGACCATGGCTAGGACCTTCTTTATGTGTATGTATACACATAAGTAACTTTCATTTTCTGAGGTATAATTGATCATTCTAAGGTAGTGGTTCTTGATCAGAAATAATTTTGCCCCCTCCCTCCCCTGGGGCATTTGGCAGTGTCTGGATTCATTTTTGCTTGCCACAATTGGTATAGGGTGCTACTGGCATTGAATGGGTGAAGGCCAGGGAGGCTGTTCAACATCCTAGAATGCATTGGACAACGCTTCCACTCCCTGCCCACAGAAAAGAATTATCTGGAGGCCCTAAATGTCAATAATGTCAAGGTTGGGAAATGCTGTTCTGGTTCATTGTCTTTTTTAAAAATTTATTATCATGCTTTGTCATATTCAGGAGTCCGAGGACACGAGTATTTTCATGTAGGTTGTGAGCTAAATTTGCCCTTACAGATACTGTAGCAAAATTGGATCTTGGGAGTAAATATTCAAACTTAGGGAGAAGCAAGATGCCCAAATAAAATTCTAAGAGGGATTATAAAATATGTAACAAGAGAAAGGGGCATAGCACCTACCCTGATATAATGAAAATTAGGAGGGACTTTTCTCTTGAAACTCCTGTGGAATGACACACCTCTGCTTTGGCTCTTAGTTCACACAACCTGGAGCTATTATTTCTCTTTTGGGGTATGTTTCACTTTTCTCCAGTTAGGTTAGGAGCTTTTGAGGACAAGTGTTCTACTTATCATCTGTCGAATTCCAAGCCTATATGGTATCTTAAGTTTGATAGATTCTCAATAAACAGCTGTTGTAAAATATGAGGCAAATGAAATTGAATCCTGCTTCGTTAATGAATTCAGATTCATCTAGCATGAACTCTGGTGATTTGGAAATTTTGAAAGAATGTTAGTTATTTGATACCTTTTCCACATATTTCATTAAAAACACAGTCATAAAGTGACAAACTTGTTTATTTGGAGTATAAACTACCTATTGCAAACAAAATGTATTCCAAGGTGAGGCAGTTCTCTTCTTTGATCAGGCTGCTGTCTGAGAAAGTCAGGCTTTGATTTCTCCCTTCTCTTTCATAGACATTATTAACAAATTAAAAAGAAAATTAATAATTTATCAGAAATGAGCTGAATATTTTCTTCTATTTCCCAGCTAGACAGCAATGCTGTCTTACTTTAAAATCAATCTTTATTTTATATTGTGCACTTCCTGTTCCAAAGTAAAACTGATCTAAGCAGTCATCATAGAATAAGACTGATTCTGAAGACCTTCCTTTTTCTTTAAAAAAATTAGTGTTAATAAAAACATGGTATACTGTTAAATTTAGCTTAAAATTATTGTCTACATGGAAATTTTTGGCCACTTAAATAGTCCATTCAATTCAGGAATATAGGGCTAGAGAGAGGATTCTTTTCTACAGTGATTTTGTATTATAAATGTCAGGCCTCTGAGCCCAAGCCAAGCCATTGCATCCCCTGTGACTTGCACATCTATGCCCAGATGGCCTGAAGTAACTGAAGAATCACAAAAGAAGTGAAAATGCCCTGCCTCTGCCTTAACTGATGACATTCCACCACAAAAGAAGTGAAAATGGCCGGTCTTTGCCTTAAGTGATGACATTACCTTGTGAAATTCCTTTTCCTGGCTCATTCTGGCTCAAAAAGCTCCCCCATTGAGTACCTTGTGACCCCCAGTCCTGCCCACCAGAGAACAACCCCCCTTTGACTGTAATTTTCCTTTACCTACCCAAATCCTATAAAATGGCCCCATCCTTATCTCCCTTCGCTGACTCTCTTTTTCGACTCAGCCCGCCTGCACCCAGGTGATTAAAAAGCTTTATTGCTCACACAAAGCCTGTTTGGTGGTCTCTTCACACAGACGTGCATGACAATAAATATTATGAAAGGCAATTTAAAAGGAGGAATTCATTACTTCGTGCCATGTAAGTCTTCCTTAATGAATAGACCATAACGGCTTTTCTTGAAGGACTTTCTGGTGATTTTTTTTAACACAAACTTATGCTCTAATGGAACAAACTTGTGGGAATAATGGCAGTATTTTTCTTCTGCATGGTTTATAGAAACTCCATTGTTATATTTGTTTATAAATAAAATTATGAGATAATGTACATTTGCTTTTGCCAAATGAACTTAAGAACCTGAACAATGTTCCACATATAATGCAGAAACAGGCTGATATACTGCATTCGTCATTCAACCAATTTTTGTTAAATATTAAGTACTTACTATGTGCCAGGCACTATTCTGTTTATTTCTATAGTCATCTTTGCTTCACAACCTTCCTTTTATTTTTTATTTTTATTTTTATTTTTATTTTTTTCACAGTCTTCCTTTTAAAACCAAGTAAAAGTCAGTCCATTCTTCAACCTGGTTAAAGGTACCTTTAATTATTCTTTAGGATAAAATAAGGTCAAACTCTTTTAGATATTTGAATTTTGAAACTCCATATTTGTTTAATGGTATAACTCCGGCTTTACCACATAAATTCTGATATCTAAAGGAAAATTTGACCTGTGGATACTGTGAACCCTGAAAATCTGGGATAGGTCTCAGTTAATTTTTTTTTTTTTTTTTTTTTGGAGATGGATTTCACTCTTTTGCCCAGGCTGGACTGAAGAGGCACAATCTTGGTTCACTACAACCTCCGATCCCCAGGTTCAAGTGATTCTCCTGCCTCAGACTCCTGAGTAGCTGGGATTACAGGCATCCACCAATACACTTGGCTAATTTTTGTATTTTTAGCAGAGATGGGGTTTTGCCACGTTGACCATGCTGTTCTAGAACTCCTGACCTCATGTGATCCACCTTCTTTGGCCTTCCAAAGTGCTGGGATTACAGGCATGAGCCACCGTGATCAGCCAGATCTCAGTTAATTTAGAAAGTTTATTTTGGCAAAGTTGAGGATGGATACCCATGACACAGCCTCAGGACGTCCTGACAACATGTGGCCAAGATGGTAGGGGCACAGCTGGGTTTTATACATTTTAGGGAGATATGAGACATCAATCAATATATGTAAGATGTACATTGGTTCAGTCCAGAAAGGCAGGACAACTTGAAGCGGGGAGGGGGCTTCCAGGTCATAGGTAGATAAGAGAAAAGTGGTTGCATTCTTCTGAGATTCTGATTAGGCCCTTCAAAGGAGGCAACTCAGATATGCACTTATCTCAGTGAACAGAGGGGTGACTTTGAATAGAATGGAAGGCAGGTTTGCCTTAAGCAGTTCCCAGCTTGACTTTTTCCTTTAGCTTAGTGATTTTGGGGTCCCAAGATATTTTCATTTCACATTTCCCCCTTTTCTTTTTAAAAATCTTTTGGAGAAAGCATTTTATAAAAAAAAATGAGTCTCTTATCTCAGGTCTCATTAGATCTCTAATGGCTAGGATGGTTTATTTTGTTGCTATTATTTTCTTCTGAAGTTTAAGTTGTTTAGCTTCAGTTTGCAGGGCTTTGTGAAAGCACAGCTTAGTTTTCAGTGACTCCAAATTAGGAAAAATGGGAAAAAAGGAAAAAAATTGCAAACATTAGTTTGAAGACTTGCAGCCAAGAAAAACTAGAATTCAGTTCAACTGTAGAAAACAATAAAAATTGAAAAATATTAAGCAAGACTAGAATCTAACAACAGGTGTACTATAGTTTTTGAAACATTATTTTTCTCTCTCCAGTTTCTCATTTTTGCTAAAGACAAATCATGATAGAACTGGTTTGTTCTATTATACTCGGCCCAATTATTTGTATACAGTGCAGCAAAAATAATTGCATTGGGTGAATTTCTTTCCTCTTGAGGTTCCACAGTAAACCTGGGGCTCCTGGGCCTGTTAGAAAGTGACATTCTTTACTTACCACAGGTCAGGAACCCTGTACAGGCACTGTGTAGACAAAGGTATGAGGCCAGTTTTATTCAAGGGGCTTTTATTTTCTCTATAAATCGAGCTTGATTCCTTAAAGGAAAGCACACCATTCCAGTCAAAGCCTTGGTAAAACAACATTTCTCCAATTGTGTTTTGTTACAAATGAAAACAGATTTATTTTTTTTTGAGATGGAGTCTCACTCTGTCACTCAAGCTGGAGTGCAGTGGTGCAATCTCGGCTCACTGCAACCTCTGCCTCCTGGGTTCAAGTGATTCTCCTGCCTCGGCCTCCCACGTAGCTGGGACTACAGGTGCCAACCAGCATGCCCAGCTGATTTTTGTATTTTTTAGTAGATATGGGGTTTCACCATATTGGTCAGGCTGGTCTCAAACTCCTGACCTTGTGATCTGCCTGCCCTGGCCTCCCAAAGTGTTGAGATTACAGTTGTGAGGCACTGTGCCTGGCTGAAAACAGATTTTTATTGTGCTTGTGCAAATAACTGTATTGTCATAAGTTAAGAATACATACAAATAGTTTCCAAATTCTGTAAAAATCTGGTAGAGAGAAATAAATATGCTCCAAATTTTGTTCATAGGAGTATACTTTAGTCAATTGGTAAAAGCTATAAATAGCTTAAAACTTTTCCTGACTCTGGAAAACAAAGCAAATGTTTTAAGCGAAATTAAAAACAAATTACTTCAGACTTCTATTAGTTTAGTCATGTGATTAATTCCTGTTCTGTGTGATAGTCATGAACATTTCAGCTCTCCATGAGTCCTGAAAGTTTTTCCTGTCTTCTGCTGTCACAATCTCCAAAGTTATCAGAAACCTGCATTCAAGAGCACCTGTTAGAGTTTATAGCTGGTTATAAAACCATCTTCTAAAGAGGACTAAAAGAAGACAACAATTGTTCATGGATGACAAAAAGGTTTTGGGCAGCTGTAGTCAAAGACACAATTGACAAGGAAATTTGTTACCTCTGTGGCGTACAATAATTTAACATAAAAAGTATAATTATTAGTGATAATGTACATTAAGTCATATCAGAATTATAGGAGTTTCCCATAACTTTGGAACACATACTAATAACATATTTGTACAAATATAGCCCAAGAAAACCAAACACTGTTTTATATTTGACAATGCTTTCTGTATAATTTTTTATACCAAATATACCATATATATCATTTTTGGACTTTAGGAAACCTATTAGTAATATCTAAAAGGATTAATTAGGTCAGAAAAGAGAATTTATAATTTGATTTTGGAAAGTTTGTCAGATATCAAAGGTTTAAAACATTTGATGTTACAAAACAGGATCACAGTCATTGTAAAACAAGTCATTCATTTAATCAAAATGATAACTCAAGGATTTTTTTAAAAGGTGAAAACCTTCATTCTTTGAGAGAGGAAACTTAATTTTCCCAACAATAAGCCCTAATAAAAACAGCATGAAGCAAATTAAATGTTTTTCCAAAATTTTATAAATAATCTATAAAATTTTCATCTTGATCATAAGATATAACTTTCATAAGCCTTTATGACCTTTATTAAGGAGTCTGTTAATGCTTCAAGAAAATCTCATTAATCTGACACAGAGGCCCATATGCTAGTTTTGCATCAGTGTGCCTTTGATATTAAGGCTGGGCGTGGTGGCTCAAGCCTGTAATCCCAGCACTTTGGGAGGCCGAGACGGGCGGATCACGAGGTCAGGAGATCGAGACCATCCTGGCTAACACGGTGAAACCCTGTCTCTACTAAAAAATACAAAAAACTAGCCGGGTGAGGTGGCGGGCGCCTGTAGTCCCAGCTACTCGGGAGGCTGAGGCAGGAGAATGGCGTGAACCCGGGAGGCGGAGCTTGCAGTGAGCTGAGATCCAGCCACTGCACTCCAGCCTGGGCGACAAAGCGAGACTCCGTCTCCAAAAAAAAAAAAAAAAAAAAAAAAAAGATTAATTTATAGAGAAACTAAAAGTATTTAATCTTTCAAAATCAGTGCTTACAATCTCACATGTCCACCTCTTCTGAATAGCTTTAGTTTTTGGCCCTATGTCTCAGGAATGCAGTTTGTTTTGATTAGCATCTTCTATCACGCCTGAGGATGAGGCTTTAATTGCTGTCAGTGTGTAAGATTTAGCAAGACTTGGTGTTCTTTTTAGACCCAGGAGTCAAAGCCCTGTAACTCAATGTCACAGAGACTTTAAAAGCACATACAGGAAGATACAAGGATGTAATAACCTTAATTATTATTTTTTAAATCTCAGTTTTTCCTAAGCAAACCAAACTTAAAGGTAATGGCATAGAAATTATTTCGATAAAACATAAAATCTCTTAAGCCAGTTACCGAAAGGCAAACTAAAAGGCCTTCTGCAGTGCACAGAGTATGTTGGAAGAAAAAAAAATATTTTGGACCTTTAAGAAAACATTGTTAGCATTAGGCCACAAAAAACAGAACCCAAGAAGGAAAAAAAACTTGTATGAGCTGAAAATGAGTTGAAGGGGCATGTTACTATTTTGTGCCTTTTAACAGGGAAGAGAAAACCGAAACTGGCAAGATGCAATAAAAGTTGAACTTTGGGATAAAATAAAAAAATTAAAATCTCTTATAATTTATTTAATCAACCCTTAAGAAAATTTTATTGTTCTAACCAATTCTTTGTTGTATAAGTGTCTTGTTTTTTACATCAAACCCAATTTCTAGAAAGACCATTATAATTTCCCTTTAATTATAGACAACTTGATCATATAAAATTAAAAAAAAATAAATCCTGTTATTGTGACTTACCCAAACTGTTCATGACATGCTTGGATTTTCTAGTTTGTCCTGAAGATCCCTCTTTCTTAAAAAACTAGTCGTTTTACTCTAGGACTAAACTTACCATACAAGATTCTTTCTGATATGAAATTATTTCTCTTTAAGCTTTATTTTTATAACTTTCTTTACATCTCTTATTTCCTGGTTCCTTTTACCTTGTTTTATAAATGATCTTTAAATAAGCTTTGAATTAGATAAAACTTGTTGACCTTTTTTAAAAAATACACTTTTTTTAAAGAAAGAATGTTTTCCTCCAGATATACTTTCATTGGAAAACTCAAATAATGAAATATATATAATTTAACATAACTTTAGATTCTAAATTATGATGAGTTTGCCTACAAGTATTTATCCTGTTACATTTACTTAATTATTTTACTTTAATCACTTACCTAGATTATTTATAAAAACTGCAATTGTCATTATTTAAAGTTATGGAACCATCATTGCAAAATTATAACTTAGACAGTGAAAAAGATTTGACCTAACTGACTCCATCTTGCTTCCAACTTCTAAGCTGTCGTTCATTCCTGGGCACAGGCCAAACTAACTTTTGGAGAAACATAGTTTATAGTTTAGCTTGGAAACAAAGACAATAGTGGTCCTTCCCCAAAGCAAACCTTACTGCATGTGGACTAGACTGCCTCAATCCACAAGATTAGAAGTTACAGTTATCTTACTAAGTTCAAGATGTAGCTATTTTTACTAAACCAATATCAATGTCTTATCTATTAAAGATTATACAAGCAAAGATCCTTCTGTCTTGGGCTGTGTTTATAGTTTTATAACCCTTATGCCAAATTTTGACCCATTCTAGTATTTGGCAGGGATAAGCATGAAATTGTTTGATTAATAAATGCAAACAAAAATGTAGGCTGGCAATTCTTAAGATATTTCTAATATTACTTTATCAATAATTTTAAAGCTAGCTTATTTATTAAAGATTTTACTTAAGTTACATAAACTTGAAAAAGCATTTGACGAACCTTATCTTTTTTCCTGATAAACTTTGATTCAAGCACTTTTATTTTCTTAAGCTAATTCATTAGAGCTCTTTTATATATTTTCAGTAGTGAAACATTGTATACACAACACATAAATACACAGATGTATTAGGCATGCCAATAGAAGTACATCTTATGGATTTATAAAAACCTTTTTTTTCCTATCTTAGACTTTCAGATCCTTGATAACCTGTTTTACAACCCTAGACAGTTGTCAGCTAAGTAGCCTTAAATTTGTATAGTAAAGGAAACAACTCAGGTGAAAATCAAATAGCAACATTTACATCATAATGTACAGAGAGGAAAAAGTCTGGCAGTATTAGAGGGAGATTAAAGATGGATGCCAAATCAAACATAATATTATAGAAATCTGTCATAGGATTGTATAAGGTGTTGGGGTCCGCGTGTTTCCTGAACAAAGGAATGAACACACAAGACAACACAAGACAAGACAAACATGGCGGCCGCCCCGAACGACACGCTCCGCTTTATTTTATACCGTCGTTTGTGGAATGTTAGCAAGTCGCCAGACACATTCTTGTTTCTCTGATCTTTCCCTGACTTTCTGAATTTCCAAGATGTTTACATATAAACAAGCCCCCAGGGTCTGCTATTTGCAACTGAGGCCAGTCTTGTAGGCTCCTTTGTCCTCCCTGTTTACAGAGGAGGAATGCCCAGCTTCGTTTGCAAGAGCAGGACTATAATGTTAATGGGGGAATGGCCTGCTCAGTTGTAAAAGCAGATAGTCCTCTATAATAAGGAGACCAGTTTTATTTAGATAGGGACTACCTATCTTGTAACTAGATCTCTGCACTGTCGGCAGAACCCACACTGAGTCTTGAATCTCCAAAAAGGGAGAATTATTAAGAGGTTAGACCACCTGATGCTTTTACAGTGCACTTAAAAAAATTTTTATGGTGTAATTTTCTTTCTTTTTTTAAAATTATACTTTAAGTTCTGGGATACATGTGCAGAATGTGCAGGTTTGTTACATAGGTATACATGTGCCATGGTGGTTTGCTGTACCCATCAACCCATCATCTACATAGCTATTTCTCCTAATGCTATCCCTCCCCTAGCCCCCCACTCCCCAACAGGCCCCCATGTATGATGTTCCCCTCCCTGTATCTATATGTTCTCATCATTCAAATCCCACTTATGAGTGAGAACATGTGGTGTTTGCTTTTCTGTTCCTGTGTTAGTTTGCTAAGAATGATGGTTTCCAGCTGCCAGTCCTATTCAGCATAGTATTGGAAGTTCTGGCCAGGGCAGTCAGGCAAGAGAAAGAAATAAAGTGTATGTAGGAAGAGAGAAAGTAAAATTGTCCCTGTTTGTAGATGACATGATTGTATATTTAGGAAACTCCATTGTCTCAGCCCAAAATCTCCTTAAGTTGATTAGCAACTTCAGCAAAGTCTCAGGATGCAAAATCAATGTGCAAAAATCATAAGCATTCCTATACACCAATAACAGACAAACAGAGAGCCAAATTATGAGTGAACTCCCATTCACAATTACTTCAAAGAGATTATAATACCTAGAATCCAACTTACAAGGGATGTGAAGGACCTCTTCAAGGAGAACTACAAACCACTGCTTAAGGAAATAAGAGAGGACACCAACAAATGGAAAAAAAAATTTTTAATGGAGATATTTCTAAGTGTCTAAACCACACTCTTCTTTAAAAACCCAAGAATAATCTGTGTTGCAGTAAATATTTTAGTAAAAAAAACCCAACAACCCAGGTAATGCAACACAAAATTAAGCAGTTTAAGAGCTGAGTTGAACTTGTCTATTTATATTCTTGGGGTTCCAGAAGATAAAACAGGTTCCTCCCCCAAAGGGAGTCTGGAGCCTTCTCCATTTTCTTTAAGGAGCCCCCTCCTACTCCTACACACACAATATATATATAATATACATATACATAGATATAATACATATATACACAATGAAACATTATTCAGACTTAAAAAAGATCATCCTGTGATTTGTGACAACATGGATGGAACAGTAGGGCATTATCCTAAGAGAAATAAACTGGACACAGAAAGACAAACATATGTGATTTCACTTACATGTGGAATCTAAAAAAGTCAAACTCAGGAACAGAGAGAAGGGTGAATTACCAGAGACTGAGAGTGGGGAGCATGGGGAGATATTGGTCAAAGGGTACAAACAAGCAGTTATAAGTTTTGAAGACCTAATGTACAGCATGGTAACTATAGGAGATGTTGAGTATTCTTACCAAAAAAGTAATGTTCTACATCAAATTCTATCTAATTAAAAAGTAATGATGTTAAGTGATGAATATGTCACTTAACTTGATTATGATTATCTTTGTACAGTATCAAAACATACAGTAAACCTTGAATATATATATAATTTTCTCAATTATACCTCAATAAAGCTGAAAAAGTGTTCTCCAACCTCAGTTTTGTGACAGTGTTATTTTGGAGGAGATGGAAGAGTTCTTATGAACACAAAGCATCCTTGGTGAATATATGTTGAATTGAATCCCTTGGATTGATTTCTGTGTAAGAAACCCTTCTGTGTCTCTTATCTCAGAAATAATTTCAATTTGTTTTCAACTTTCTGATAAATATGAAAAACAGACCTTTACTCAAGATGGCTCCCTTTTAGAATACACTGAAATCCAATATTCCACACTGTCATTTCAAGTCACGTAAATTTTCCTGGTGGAAGTTACTCCAATCATTTGAATAACTTCCAGACAATTTCTACATTTAGGCTTCATTTCTTATAGTTCATTAATTATGGAAGCAGCAATTAAAAATGTTAACTGTATAACAGCCAGACTAGCAAAACCATAAAACCAGTCATTTGTCTTAATTTTAAAATTATACAAAGTTACAAAATTCATTCTATGCCTTTAAAACATTGCTATTATTAAAAACTTTAAGAAACAATATTCTCTAGTTTTGAATTAGTATGTGAATTAGAGCAAATTAATCTGTCTTCATTAATTAAGAAAGAGACATTTTGTAATGAGTTGTTTGTTTTTCAAACCTGAGTCTGACATTGCCTCATAGCAAGTTTAACAGGAGATGGGGCTGTCAGTAGACCAGCAGCCCAGCCAGTGGGATGCTCAGGCAACTGTGGAGAACAACTCACTTATACATTCCATTGCTTTGCTTCTCATTTTTTCATATATTCAGAAAATGTCCTTTTTTTGAATAATATTATTTCTGCAGACTTAATAATATTTCACTTTTGCCTTGAAAAATTGAAATTGTCAATCCAATGATCCTGTGTGCCCCAAAGCTTCTAGGGGATTCATGAAACAGTATTAGATGGATAATAGGGGGACAGGAAAATGGCACAAATGAGGAAATTAAAGAGACATTCCTTCACAAACTGAACATCTGCTCATAGTGACACACAATAAATTCACATGTCATTTTTAAAAGACATATTTCGGATTAATTGTTTCAAGATGGCCAAACAGGAATAGCTCTGGTCTGCAGCTCCCAGCGTGATCGATGAAGAAGACGGGTGATTTCTGCATTTCCAGCTGAGGTACCAGGTTCATCTCACTGGGACTGGTTGGACAGTGGGTGCAGCCCATGGAGGGTGAGCTGAAGCAGGGCAAGGCATCGCCTCACCTGGGAAGTGCAAGGGGTCAGGGGATTTCCCTTTCCTAGCCAAGGGAAGCTGTGACAGATGGTACCTGGAAAATCAAGAGACTCCTGCCCTAATACTGCACCTTACCAACAGTCTTAGCAAATGGCACACCAGGAGAATGTATCCCATGCCTGGATTGGTGGCTCTCACGCCCACAGAGCCTTGCTCACTGCTGGCGCAGCAGTCCAAGATCAAACCGCAAGGTGGCAGCGTGGCTGAGGCTTGAGTAGCTAAACAAAGCAGCTGGGAAGCTCGAACTGGGTGGAGCCCACCGCAGCTCAAGGAGGCCTGCCTTCCTCTGTAGGCTCCACCTCTGGGGGAAGGGCATAGCTGAACAAAAGGCAGCAGAAACTTCTGCAGACGTAAATGTCCCTATCTGACAGCTCTGAAGAGAGCAGTGGTTCTCCCAGCACAGAGTTTGAGCTCAGAGAATGAACAGACTGCCTCTTCAAGTGGGTCCCTGATCCCTGTGTAGCCTAACTGGGAGACACCTCCCAGTAGGGGCCTACTGATACCTCATACAGTTGGGTGCCCCTCTGAGATGGGTGCCCCTCCAGAGGAAGGATCAGGCAGCAATATTTGCTATTCTGCAACCTCTGCTAATGATACCCAGGCAAACAGGGTCTGGAGTGGACCCCCAGCAAACTGCAACAGACCTGCAGCTGAGGGTCCTGACTGTTAGAAGGAAAACTAACAAATGGAAAGGAATAGCATCAACATTAACAAAAATGACATCCACACCAAAACTCCATCTGGAGGTCACCATCATCAAAGACCAAAGGTAGATAAAATCACAAAGATGGAGAGAAGCCAGAGCAGAAAAGCTGAAAATTCTAAAAACCAGAGCGCCTCTTCTCCTCCAAAGGATCACAGCTCCTTGCCAGCAACGGAACAAACCTGGATGGAGAATGACTTTGATGAGTTGACAGAAATAGGCTTCAGAAGGTTGGTAATAACAAACTTCTCCGAGCTAAAGGAGGATGTTCGAACCCATTGCAAGGAAGCTAAAAACCTTGAAAAAAGATTAGATGAATGGCTAACTAGAATAGTTCTCATGGCACGTAGTACTCATGGCATGAGAACTACATGATGCATTCACAAGCTTCAGTAGCTGATTCAATCAAGTGGAAGACAGGGTATCAGTGATTGAAGATAAAATGAATGAAATGAAGTAAGAAGATGAGTTTAGAGAAAAAAGAGTAAAAAGAAAGCAACAAAGCCTCCAAGAAATATGGGGCCATGTGAAAAGACCAAATCCATGTTTGATTGATTGGTGTAACTGAAAGTGATGGGGAGAATGGATTCCAGCTGGAAAACACTCTTCAGGATATTATCCAGGAGAACCTCGCCAACCTAGCAAGGCAGGCCAACATTCAAATTCAGGAAATACACAGAA
Organism: Piliocolobus tephrosceles; assembly: GCF_002776525.5. NCBI lineage: Eukaryota > Metazoa > Chordata > Mammalia > Primates > Cercopithecidae > Piliocolobus > Piliocolobus tephrosceles. Next base: position 23,990,633 of record NC_045442.1, read on the forward strand.
CACCAGAAAGATAATCCTCGAGAAGAGCAACTCCAAAACACATAATTGTTAGATTCACCAAGGTTGAAAATAGGAAAAAATGTTAAGGGCAGCCAGAGAGAAAGGTCAGATTACCCACAAAGGGAAGCCCATCAGACTAACAGCAGATCTCTTAGCAGAAACTCTCCAAGCCAAAAGAGAGTGGGAGCCAATACTGAACATTCTTAAAGAATTTTCAACCCAGAATTTCATATCCAGCCAAACTAAGCTTCATAAGTGAAGGAGAAATAAAATCCTTTACAGACAAGCAAATGCTGAGAGATTTTGTCACCACCAGGCCTGCCTTACAAGAGCTCCTGAAGGAAGCACTAAACATGGAAAGGAAAAACCAGTACCAGCCACTGCAAAAACATGCCAAATTGTAAAGACCATAGATGCTATAAAGAAACTGCATCAACTAATGGGCAAAATAACCAGCTGGCATCATAATGACAGGATCCAATTCACACATAACAATATTAACCTTAAATGTAAATAGGCTAAATGCTCCAGTTAAAAGACACAGACTGGCAAATTGGATAAAGAGTCAAGACCCATCAGGGTACCGTATTCAGGAGACCCATCTCACCTGCAGAGACACACATAGGCTTAAAATAAAGGGATGGAGGAAGATCTACCAAGCAAATGGAAAGCAAAAAAAGGCAGGGGTTGCAATCCTAGTCTCTGATAAAACAGACTTTAAACCAACAAAGATCAGAAGAGACAAAGAGGGCCATTACATAACGGTAAAGGAATAAATTCAACAAGAAGAGCTAACTAACCTAAACATATATGCACCCAATACAGGAGCACCCAGATTCATAAAGCAAGCCCTGAGAGACCTACAAAGAGATTTAGACTCCCACACAATAATAATGGGAGACTTTAACACCCTACTGTCAATATTAGACAGATGAATGAGACAGAAGGTTAACAAGGTTATCCAGGACTTGAACTCAGGTCTGCACCAAGTGGACCTAAGAGACATCTACAGAACTCTTCACCCCAAATCAACAGAATATACATTCTTTTCAGCACCACATTGCACTTATTCCAAAATTGACCACATAGTTGGAAGTAAAGCACTCCTCAGCACATGTAAAAGAGCAGAAATCACAACACAACTGTCTCTCAGACCATAGTGCAATCAAACTAGAACTCAGGATTAAGAAACTCACTCAAAACTGCACAACTACATGGAAACTGAACAACTTGCTCCTGAATGACTACTGGCTACATAACGAAATGAAGGCAGAAATAAAGATGTTCTTCGAAACCAATGAGAATGAAGAGACACAACATACCAGAATCTCTGGGAGACTTTTAAAGCAGTGTGTAGAGGGAAATTTATTGCACTAAATGCCCACAACAGAAAGCAGGAAAGATCTAAAATTGATACCCTAACATCACAATTAAAAGAATTAGAGAAGCAAGAGCAAAGACATTCAAAAGCTAGCAGAATGCAAGAAATAATTGAGATCAGAGCACAACGAAGGAAATAGAGACACAAAAAACTCTTCAAAAAATCAGTGAATCCAGGAGCTGTTTTTTTGAAAAGATCAACAAAATAGACCACTAGCAAGATTAATAAATTAGAAAAGAGAAAAGAATCAAATAGATGCAATAAAAAATGATAAAGGGGATATCACCACCAATCCACAGAAAACTATCAGAGAATAGTATAATCACCTTTACGCAAATAAACTAGAAAATCTAGAAGAAATGGATAAATTCCTGGACACATACACCGGTGCTCCCAAGACTAAACCAGGAAGAAGTTGCAGCACTGAATAGACCAATAAAAGGCTCTCGAATTGAGGCAATAATTAATAGCCTATCAACCAAAAAAAGTGCAGGACCTGATGGATTCACAGCCGAATTCTACCAGAGGTGAGAGGAGCTGGTATTATTTCTTCTGAAACTATTCCAATCAATAGAAAAAGAGGGAATCTTCCCTAACTCATTTTATGAGGCCAGCATTATCCTGATACCAAAGCCTGGCAGAGACACAACAACAAAAAAAGAGAATTTTAGACCAATATCACTGATGAACATCAATTCAGAAATCCTCAATATAATACTGGCAAACCGAATCCAGAAGCACATCAAAAAGCTTATCCACCACGATCAAGTAGGCTTCATCCCTGGGATGCAAGGCTGGTTCAACATACACAAATCAATAAATGTAATCCATCACATAAACAGAACCAAAGATAAAAACCACATGATTATCTCAATAGATGCAGAAAAAGCCTTCGACAAAATTCAGCCCTTCATGCTAAAAACTCTCAATAAACTAGATATTGATGGGACGTATGTCAAAACAATAAGAGCTATTTATGACAAACCCACAGCCGATATCATACTGAATGGGCAAAAACTGGAAGCATTTCCTTTGAAAACTGGCACAAGACAGAGATGCCCTTTCTCACCACTCCTATTCAACACAGTGTTGGAATTTCTGGTCAGGGCAATCACGCAGGAGAGAGAAAGAAAGGATATTCAATTAGTAAAAGAGGAAGTCAAATTGTCCCTGTTTGCAGATGACATGATTGTATATTTAGAAAACCCCATTGTCTCAGCTCAAAATCTCCTTAAGCTGATAAACAACTTCAGCAAAGTCTCAGGTTACAAAATCAATGTGCAAAAATCACAAGCATTCTTATACACCAATAACAGACTAACAGAGAGCCAAATCATAAGTGAACTCCCATTCACAATTGCTTCAAAGAGAATAAAATACCTAGGAATCCAACTTACAAGGGATATGAAGGACCTCTTCAAGGAGAACTACACACCACTGCTCAACAAAATAAAATAGTTTTTGGATGAGGGCTGTCTTTGGGGAAGGTACATAAACTTGGTGAGGCAGCTCACTTTGGCCAAGGTGAAATTACTGGAGAGCCATTGGTCACTAAGACTCCCAGTAGCTGGAGGAATAAGTCTCTCAGTCCTGAAGGAGGGGGATCTGGGTGGTGTACCTCAGTATCCACCACAAGATCAAATGAAATAATTCATGTAAAATGCTCGGTGATCTTCTGATACTAGTTAATGCTGAAAAGTTTGTGATGGTCACCATCCTTTCTCTTGAAAATCTGCTCAATTCTGACACATGGAATTTTTCAGGTAATTGGGTAAGTATGACCTTGTTGGTAAGCATGGTATGGATTTTAGGTCTGAGTAAAGGTTAGAGTACACTGAATTCCTGTGAGAACTGGACTGAAATAATTGCAACTGTGTTTGACCTTTGTTCTTTGCTTCTGCAATTATAGACAAGAATGTCATGGGAGACCTGACTCTCTCAACACCTCCTCCACAGCACAGTGTGTCCCTCTCTTCCCTCCAAGACTCCAACTCTACTGAAGCTTGAAATGGCTTTCACCAAAATGCAGGAGAAAGCTGTGCCCTTTTAGAAAAAATTTCCATGAAGATATAGAAGTGAATTTATTACATGCATTTTTTTTCTTTGTTTGGAATTAAATAAACAACCTAGGGCTTTTTTTCTTTTTTCCGCTTGTGGATAGATTGCTAACACTAAGCTAAAGTTAGTCATTTGTCTGGTTAGTGGTGGTAAATTGTAGTCTTTGCTTATTTTCAGGGAGGAATATCATTAATGTCTCTGATCAGAGCAAATTAAAGCACAGGTGGATGGCACCTTTATCCTCCCCAAACCAAAATATTGCCAATGCAGAACCATTGAATACTATATGAAAACAAGATTTTAAAGTCATTCTCACAGACAGGGGGCAAAACATTTTATTCCTAGGCATGCCAGGGTAATTGTGGACTCTAAAGTTTCATAAAATATAATGATTTCTTTGCAAAGAACTCCTGGAGGAAAGTTCTCAAGATTGAGGTATTGGGATTTTTATTTGGCCTTTTCTAAAGGAAGCTCGCCGAACTCCTGAATGAATTAGCACATGCAAACTCCTCTGGTGATTTTCCAATCTCTTCCCCGTAAAAGTAAGATTTTGCCTTGAATCAATTCAGTGACATTTTTACATGGAGCTTGAAAAATTGAACATTACGTAAACCAACTTCCCCAAACTCAAGGGCCTTTCTTTCACTAGGAACAATATTAAAGTGAAAAGGAGCATTTGAAATGAAGCAGATTGAATGTTCTTTCATGTTAGAAGCATGGGAAGATTTATAAGTACACATCTGAGCTACTTCATGGACACATTATGATTTAATCTGTTTTATATTTTGCTTTTCCAATAGACTTTTCTGAATGTTTCATTGGAGTGGGGTGAAGATAACACATTTACTGATAAAATTTTAAGGGAACCGAGGCCAATGAGATGTGGCTTTGGAAATGTACAACATTATGCTGGTTATTCTTAAGATCAGGTCTTATATTTTGATGGAGGTTTTGATGTAATTAAAAAGATATGACCGAGCATGGTGGCTCATGCCTGTAATCCCAGCACTTTGAGAGGCTGAGGCAGACGGATCACTGAGGTCAGTAGTTTGAGACCAGCCTGTCCAACATGGTGAAACCCAGTCTCTACTAAAAATACAAAAAATAGTCAGACGTGGTGGCATGTGAAGGTAATCCCAGCTGCTCGGGAGGCTGAGACAGGAGAACCTCTTCAATCTTGGAGATGGAGGTTGCAGTGAGCTGAGATCCTGCCACAACACTCCAGTCTGGGCAAAAGAGAGAGACTCTGTCTCAGAAAAACAAAAAAGAAGAAGATAGAACATGACAAATCTATGTCCTGATAGAATAGATATTTATATAAACACATAAGATTATGACAATAATATAAGACATTTAAGATGTGTCTGAATAAAGATACCATTCTTTGTACTCTAAGAAATAATACACATGCAGTCTCTGTGAGGTGCGGTATTCAGGGAAGTTTATGTGGAACAGATTTCCCTTGAAGGACAAGTGGGCTTCCAATTGATAGTAAGGAGACTGCTTCTGTTTGTTGTGAGGCTCTTGGGTATTGCAGCATGATCTGAATTTACAGTGCACCTTGTTACCAGTCTCAAAAGGTGTCTCCATCAATTTATATGCAGTGATGGAGTTAGAAATACTGCTAAAAGTACAAAACTAAAACAGTCTTCCTTTCAGAAAATTATAGTTGATTTGTATCATCAAAGAAGCTGATATGCAGTTGAGACCTTTTGGGTGAGGATATGGAGACAAAAGAGGCAGAGGGCTGGGGAAATGGAGCCTTGAAGTGGAACCAGGGCTGCCTGTGCTGGATACTAACCCTTGCACTCCAACTCCAAAAAGTTGTCCTCCCTGCTACACAGTCACTTAAAGGCAGTTTCTGACTCTTGATTATATTGACTTGACAGGGTGCGACAATGATTCTTCTCTCCCTGTCTCTCCTGGGGGTGCTTCCGCTGGTTCTGAATGGTGGTGGATTTGCTGAACAGTTTAGCCAGGTGTTCGCATGCACACAGGAAGCTAAAACTGCTTCGAGAGTCGTCAGTGTTGAACTGAGTTTCCCTACCACCAAATATAAAAATAAATTAGAAATGAGGACCAGGTCCCATGATCAGGAATTGCGTGAGATTTTGGTTAGGTGGTTTTAATAAAAATGTGGACTTCCTTTTAGTTTCCTTCTGTAGTGACTGATTGATTCACATTAAGATTAGGTCTAAATCCCTCCAGCTCACCATTCTCCAATTGCAGATATGAAGGTGTTCTTCTATTGCTAGTTTATTGCCATAACATTGCAGTCATTCGTTTAGAAAACCCCAAATCTGTATAACTAAAAATTTTTCTTCTACTCACACTGTTCTTCCCCGTAAAGGCCATAACCTTGGCAGTCACCTGCCCAGAGACTCAAATGAATAAATACGAACTTCAGAGAAAAATCAATGTCCTGGAGAAAACCTGTAAACTAAAGCATTACTTGGAAACAGGATAATATATCACAGGTTTGTGTGTTGCTCTTCTTGCCTGAATTCAATAAAATTGGCATAAAGCAAGTTCACCAAAAAGTTAAATTCTAAAGTCAAAGTATGTGAGCTTCTCAGGGATTAAGAGCCCAGAGTGTGCATAGGTTGTACTTCTGAGAATCTTGGAGTGAGCAGCTGTTTTCTCTGCATATTGCTTGGCAAGAGACAAAAATGTTCTCTGTGTATTACACAACCAGAGGTGGGGATGTGTCTGACTAACTCTCCTTGGTGGCCCTTGTAAGCAAACCAACTCCCCCAGAATTTCTCATCTCTTTCCAGAAAGTCCATACTTAAAATCAAATGCCATATAGGTTCCCAAGCATCTAACTGAGCATATGCAAGAAAAGAACGTAAACAAGAGCTAGCAAGAGCCCTTTAACCATTGAAATCTAGGCAGGTAACTCTGAACACGTGTTCTCCCTAGAAAACATATCTAACATTCCATGGCTAATGGGAGTTCACATCCTTCCTTACTGCTTCTGAGAATACCTAGGGAGCATTGTTCTTGTGGCCTCCCTTGCCTCTTGGGCGCCAGATTCCTCATTCAGGGTTCCCGTTTGATATGGTTTGGCTCTGCGTCTCCACCCAGATCTCATCTTGAATTGTACTCCCATAATTCCCATGTGTCCTGGGAGGGACCTCCTGGGAGATAATTTGAATCATGGGGCGCTTTCCCCTATGCTGTTCTCATGGTAGCGAATAAGTCTCACGAGGTCTGATGGTTTTACCAGGGGTTTCCGCTTTTGCATCTTCCTCATTTTCTCTTACCTCTGCCATGTAAGAAGTCCCGTTTGCCTCCCGTCACGATTCTGAGGCCTCCTCAGCCATGTGGAAATATAAGTTTAATTAAATCTCTTTTTCTTCCCAGTCTTGGATATGTTTTTATCAGCAGCATGAACACTGACTGATACACTGTTCTCCTCCACACTGACTCAGACTTGAAATCCAGTCCCTTCACTGATTTTTCATTAACCACCACTAGCACTCAAAACTCACATGAAACATGTGTAACTTCATAAAGTGGATGTCACCTCACACCACAGAGCCAACAAAGTGGTCTATTCTTCTTCTGCAGATAAATTTTTTGCAATATCATCCATCACTCAGGACTCAGCCCCAAATCCATTCTCCTCTCAAATTATTGCTCTTTCCTCTCTTGTTCATCTTTCTTCCTAGAGCCAAAAGGAACTCGAGACTTTTCTCCAAAGTCTTTGGTGCCATCTGATTCCTAGGTTTTTGAGTTCCACCCATTGTACCAAACACTTGAATTTCCATATTACATGTATTTCCCTCCTTTAATGGAGTCCTAGTGCCTGTTGTTAGAATAATGAGGTGTGACCGTGTTTTTATGCCAGAACTGACGAGAGAAGGTTAGACACTGCCTCACGACCCCTGCGATAATTCCAGAATGGATTTTCCAGCTCACCTACCTGCTGATTGAAAGAAGGACTTGCCACAGCAGAGACACAGCCTGGTCACATAGCAGCAGAGACCTGATCTTAGTCCCAGGTAAATTGCAGCTTCAGAGTCACAGAAATCAGTGGCAGCACCAGCCTCCCCTTCAGAGAGCCAGCAGCACTATTTGTGGTAAATGGCCATGCACTGCTATAACTGGCTACTTTTTCCAAACACTGAGACAACAGAAACATGTGCAAATAGGCCATGCACAGAGAAAGTACAAAGAGATTTCCTGTAGCAGACAAAATGAGCACAAAGTCACATTCAACTACTGATATCCAGGGATTTGAGCTCTCAAACATCTTACCAAGGTTTGGCATAAAGTTCTAGCCAGTGACTGTCTTGCCAGGTGGTCTTAGGTGAACAACTGAATGCTCCTGGCTTAGTTGTATGATGAGGCCAATGGTACCTGCTCCACTTGCATTGAAAGCACTTACTGCTGTGCTTAGCACATAGAAAGCGCTCAGTAAATGGTGGCTTTCACAATACAAGTCACACAGAAAAGGAGCCAGTGCAAAGTTGAGCTCCTGAATTTGCTAAAGCATTGTTAATGGATGTTCCTTTTGTGCAGCCTTGACCTTCACACACAGTGACACATCCTTAAGTTCATTTATAAGCAAAGTAAGTTTGACTCTAGCACTCCAAAGCCTATCATTCCATTACACTAAGCTTCTTTCTTGCTTTCCTCTGAAACATATTGAAAGCAGATTAGGATAGACTCAGATTTCCTATTCTTGATTTGATATCTGTAATCAGTGCCATTTACTTTCCTTTTGCTTATAAACAGCATCCCCTTCTTTCTGAACTCTTCACTAGGGGGTCCACTCAGAGCCTTCAAAGAGGAGAACATGGCAACTGCAAATCATCATCCCTCAACCCCAAATCTGGGAAGTGAAGGTATTGGTGCAGGAAACCATCCAGCTACAGCAGACTGCTAATTGTCTTCAGAAATCACTCAACAGTTCCAAATTCCAATGGGCTAGTGTCCCAACCACATCCCTTCTTTTACCTATTATTCCTGGGAATGACCCTCAAATCCTTTTTCACACTCTAACTCCTCGTGTCTGCTGCATAAAATACTGTCAACAAATTTACCTCTCCCCCAGTCCTATCAATGCCATCCCATAGATGCCTTAGTCCCCATTACAACAGTCACTGACATCTGTGCAGCCCCCTCATCATGCCCTGGAGGAAATAAAGTTGAATTCATGCTTCACTGGATAAATGTGAATGGTGGGCACGTTGGTTCTTTCCTCACACAAATCCCACATGCAAATGGCCTACTCTAAGGAAACCATCTGCTCTGAGCTACCAAACCCGAGAAAATAGTTCACTTAGGTGACACAGAAGTCTTTTCTCTACAAAAGAATTTGCCTCTTATTCCTCAAAATAAACATTTTGTGTTTATTAAAGATCATGACAATGTGTAATAGAACTGTATTATTACATTGCCATATAACATCAATATAACATGAATATTATATTTAGTACATATCGTGCCAGTCTCCTTGGTAAATGCTTTATAGGAAGTGTTGAATTTACTGTCACAATACTGTGAGACAGAGACTCTTATCAGCCCCATGTTTCAGATATAGTAGCTGATTCCTGGATAGTTGAGATAAATTGTCCAAGGCTGGGAAGCTAACAACCTGAGATTAGAGCCTAGATCTGTCTTAGGCCAGAATCCAAGCTATTACCAGTGCATACAATTGAGTTTACTCTGAAGTTTTCAAGGACAGAGCTTTTAAATGTAGGACCCACTGGACAGATAGTGAACGATACAATTGCCAAGAGAAGTATGGAGTGGTGGAGCAGACATTTGGGATATAGAGATGTTATTTAGAAAGTAAGTAGCACAGCCCTCTCTGTAAAGCCTTGTCAGCATGGGGTACTTGCAGACAGAATGAATTCTTAAGACTTAGCTGAGAAAAATAGCTGGCAGCCAGTAAATATATGCTATTTTATGAATTGACTCAATCTTTTCTCCACTGTCCCACCCCATCCCACTCTAACAGGGGAACTTATGAGACTATATAACAGTCCAGCTATTTACTTGATCGTAACTACCACTCTTATCATAATCTAATGAATGAAGTTTTTAAAAGCTTAAACCCACATAGATGCATATGCATACGAGTAAAGCTGAAGAAATCTGAAAACAGTTAATAAATAATTGAATAAGATTGATGTCAATATCCTGGTTGTGACATTATACTACAGTTTTGCACAAGTCACCACTGATGAAAACTAGGCAAAGTATATAAGGATATCTCTGTATTATTTCTTAAAACTGCATGTGATTCTAATATTATTTCAATAAAAGTTTCAATTACAAAGCTTTAATTATAGCACTGGAAGTTGGCTTAGATCTGTCTCATTTAACTCTGGCCCTATGAGTTACACAGAGTCTAAAATGGCATAATAAATTATATATCTGCAACCTGGATGGTAGTTTGCCATACACATTTGTTTTTGGGAAACAGATATTACTAAGTATGTCTTCATCTATCTGAAAAAGAAAACTTCCTAACCATTAATAGCCCCTATCTAAAGGCTGCCTTGCTGTGCCCATCTCCTGGTGTCTACCCCCTCCATCCACACAGTGTGCCTTTTAGCTACCCTTGATTGGGTCAAATTCTTCCCTCCTGGGGTCCCATCTGGGGAATACATGTTGTATATAGGTATGTTTATTTATTTATTTTTTTAATAAGAATGCTGGCCTAATGAACTAATATATTTATTTATTATAAGAAACACAGCTGTAAAATGGATGGATAACTTGCAGATTTTTGTACCCAAGGTGTCATCTGTAATTAAAAAATAATTAGATGCTCCATCTGCTTCCTGTCATGCACCCCTCTATTTTTTCACTATCCATGGTCCTTAAGAAGAGTTGGCATTTTTACAGAAATAATACCACACATCTACAACCATCTGATCTTTGACAAACCTGAGAGAAACAAGAAATGGGGAAAGGATTCCCTATTTAATAAATGGTGCTGGGAAAATTGGCTAGCCATAAGTAGAAAGCTGAAACTGGATCCTTTCCTTACTCCTTATACGAAGATTAATTCAAGATGGATTAGAGACTTAAATGTTAGACCTAATACCATAAAAACCCTAGAAGAAAATCTAGGTAGTACCATTCAGGACATAGGCATGGGCAAGGACTTCATGTCTAAAACACCAAAAGCAATGGCAACAAAAGCCAAAATTGACAAATGGGATCTAATTAAACTAAAGAGCTTCTGCACAGCAAAAGAAACTACTATCAGAGTGAACAGGCAACCTACAGAATGGGAGAAAATTTTTTCAATCTACTCATCTGACAAAGGGCTAATATCCAGAATCTACAAAGAACTCAAACAAATATACAAGAAAAAAACAAACAACCCCATCCAAAAGTGGGGAAAGGATATGAACAGACATTTCTCAAAAGAAGACATTCATACAGCCAACAGACACATGAAAAAATGCTCATCATCACTGGCCATCAGAGAAATGCAAATCAAAACCACAATGAGATACCATCTCACACCAGTTAGAATGGCAATCATTAAAAAATCAGGAAACAACAGGTGTTGGAGAGGATGTGGAGAAATAGGAACACTTTTACACTGTTGGTGGGATTGTAAACTAGTTCAACCATTGTGGAAAACAGTATGGCAATTCCTCAAGGATCTAGAACTAGATGTACCATATGACCCAGCCATCCCACTACTGGGTATATACCCAAAGGATTATAAATTATTCTACTACAAAGACACATGCACACATATGTTTATTGCAGCACTATTCACAATAGCAAAGACTTGGAATCAACCCAGATGTCCATCAGTGACAGACTGGATTAAGAAAATGTGGCACATATACACCATGGAATACTATGCAGCCATAAAAAACGATGAGTTTGCGTCCTTTGTAGGGACATGGATGCAGCTGGAAACCATCATTCTTAGCAAACTATCACAAGAAGAGAAAACCAAACACCGCATGTTCTCACTCATAGGTGGGAACTGAACAATGAGATCACTTGGACTCGGGAAGGGGAACATCACACACTGGGGCCTATCATGGGGAGGGGGGAGGAGGGAGGGATTGCATTGGGGAGTTATACATGATATAAATGATGAATTGATGGGTACTGACGAGTTGATGGGTGCAGCACACCAACATGGCACAAGTATACATATGTAACAAACCTGCACGTTATGCACATGTACCCTAGAACTTAAAGTATAATAAAAAATAAATAAATAAAAAATAAAAAAAAGAAGAGTTGACATTTTTAAATACTAATTAATCACTAACAAAAACTTTGTAGAGCAATTCATTGGCATTGCAATGCAATTTTGTCAACACTTAACACACTGTTGGTTTTAAAAATACATTTAAGTCTATGATGAACTCTCTTATTAATAGTTTCTGTTTTATCCCAATATTATTGAGATTTCTTTTTATTTGTATTTTATAGACACTTAAAATAAATGTAATAGGAGAAACAATAATCTACTTTGTTATGCCTGTGGTAATTCCTGATAAGAAGACAAAAATCACACACAGTTTACATCTCCATGCTGGTATTATTCAGAGGCAAAGGTTGAAATAGATTAGTAACCTTTGGAACCAATTAAAGGTGATTGTACCAATTTCCTCCCACATCTTGTAATTATGGCAACATGAGATAGCACATGTCGTTGCAAAGAAAAGCTGAATTGTTTTCATTTTCAAGAATTTTTATTTTCACTCTTTCCTGCTCAGAAAACTTGAGCGTCTATTTCCTTCATCCAGAACAATATTTGCAGCACTTTGACAGGAGAAATGACATCTTTAAAAAATGTCTTTATTGGCCATGCTTTAAAAATTATACAATAAGTCTACTTTTACTGTTAAAAATGTTATAGATTTTAAAAAATCACTACACTCACCACATAAACATCACTGACACTGTTGTTTTTCCTTCCAGAATTTTGAAATATGCATTGCACGTTTAAACCAATGCAATGCCATAATACTGTTTAATTTTTAAATCTGATTATTTTCTCAATCAACAAAATGTGGAATGAGCATCCCTCCCTGTCAGTAGACGTAGATCATCCTTGTTCTAATGGCAGCATATCCATTTGTTATTATTTGTTACAGTCAATATTGTTGACATCTAACCTATTCTGGTATTGCCAGCACTTTGATTCATGCTTAGTTTGCTTCTGATAGCTTCCCTAAAGCCTAGAGGGCATATATATATCAATGAACAGATTATTCTTAACTGTAACGGGCCTCGTGGCAGAATCATTATCTCCATTTTTTAGAAATAGCTTTGTTTTATACAGAAAAAATGCTGAAATTTAGCTAAGGATTATGGTTTTCTAAGTTGACCTTGCCCTCTTCCTCTCCATTCTACGTTTGTCACTGTTGCACAAGCAGACCTTGGTGCTAGGACTGGCCCTGAGCTTTATGTCTCACAGTGGCTTTGTGACAGTGGCAAATAGTTCAGGAATTAATGAAATTCACCTACTTTCACTGTACATTTTCTGTTATTCCTGGGATCACCTCCCAAATGAACTCTTTGGATTCAAATCCTCCTCTCATGCTTCTAGGAAAAATCGACCAAGACAACTCTCTAGCCCAAGTGTATTTCCTGGGTCTCCATTTTCTGCAGAGTAAAGCCCAAATGTCTTATTTCCTATAGCCCATTATGAACAGCCCTAGCAGTCATTTCTAATGACTCTTCTCATCATACTCCTCAGGTAGCACCTGGCTACAGCCAGAATGAATCCCTGTTGTTCTCCATTCATGCCCTCTAGGGCCCCAGCTTTAGCTTTTCTGTTTTTACCCTGGCCCGAAATACCCTGGAGCAGGAGGTTAGGAGCACAGGATCTAGAGGCAGAGAAGAGCAAGAGCTCTAAACCCAAATTTAGAGCTACACTTTACTTACACAAATACAACCCAAGTTAATACTGTGGAAGTTAAATAATAGTTCAGTCCCATCTGCCCATCTCCATTAGAGGTCAGGATAGATTCCATTGTGGAGCTTCCTATGTAACACAAGAAAAATAAAACAAGATAAATGTGTAGACAAGGCCCCGTTTTGTACTTTAAAAAATGTTCCACAAAGCCCTAATCCGGAGTGTCTGCCAGTTCTCTGAAATGTTTATGAAATACATAGCAGCTCAAAGGAGTTCAAACTCTCTTAAAGAAGCATTTTTGTCATGCACACACATCTCTCCCAAGATCGTTCTCTGCTTCTATATTTAAGAATCTGTTCAGAGCACACATATAAAAAAATAATCATCATGTTAAGATGGTAATTTGGAAGGAGTTCCACAGAACAGCTTCTGCTGTATAATTGAAGAGGTGCTTCTCACACATCCACACGGGGCCTCTAGACTCTTAAGTGCAAGTCACTGCCAGTATCTGAGATGAGGCCAGTGATGTTTCAAAGCGAAAAATAGGATACATTTTTCACCACAGAAATGAAGTTGAGGCTGCTTTTTCTTCTCCCTCTGGCGGTTTCTCTCCTCTTCTCTGCTTCTGTGGTTGTGTCTCCTGGGAGCACTTTGCTGAGTCACTTGATCAGTCAGTCAGTTGTCTATGTTGTGTAGGGACCTACTGTGCACCGAGAATTGCTGAGATGAGAAACACAGTGGCCTGCTGTGCTGTACATTATCAGGGAGCCAGCCACTTCTCAGGCCTATGGGGAGACATAAATTTCCTTAAGGCCATGAATGATGTGTTCTGAATCTTACTCTGTGGTTGCAAAGACAACATAAGAGAACAGAGTGCCCTGTGCATGCTTTAAGTCAAGACAAGACACTCACCAAGTGACTGATGTTCTGTCCTTTTAGCTTAGGCCAGACCAAAAACCTTTGTTGCTACTTGTTCCAGACCTAGATCTTCCTAAGTGCCTGGAGTCTCTTGGGAGGGTTTAGAGTTAGGACTGCTTTGAGCCATGAATAATGAACTGGTTTTAACAATGAACACATTTGATACCTTACGTATTAAGAAGTGTGGGCTGGGCCGGGCGCGGTGGCTCAAGCCTGTAATCCCAGCACTTTGGGAGGCCGAGACGGGTGGATCACGAGGTCAGGAGTTTGAGACCATCCTGGCTAACACGGTGAAACCCCGTCTCTACTAAAAATACAAAAAACTAGCCGGGCGAGGTGGCGGGCGCCTGTAGTCCCAGCTACTCAGGAGGCTGAGGCAGGAGAATGGCGTAAACCTGGGAGGCGGAGCTTGCAGTGAGCTGAGATCCGGCCACTGCACTCCAGCCTGGGCAACAGAGCGAGACTCCGTCTCAAAAAAAAAAAAAAAAAAAAAAAGTGTGGGCTGGGTGCGGTGGCTCATGCCTGTAATCCCAGCACTTTGGGAGGCCGAGGTGGGCGGATCACGAGGTCAGGAGTTCGAGACCAGCCTGGCCAACATGGTGAAACCCTGTCTCTACTAAAAATACAAAAAATAGCGGGCGTGGTGGTGGGCATCTGTAATCCCAGCTACTTGGGAGGCTGAGGCAGGAGAATTCTTTGAACCTGGGAGGCAGAGGTTGCAGTGAGCTGAGATCGCTCCACTGCACTCCAGCAGCCTGGGCGACAGAGTGAGACTCTGTCTCAAAAAAATAAAAATAAAAAAATAAAAAAATAAAATAAATAAATAAATAAATAAAATAAAAGAAGTGTGGTGGTTGCTGTGTCCAGTATTTGAAGCCATGGGTATCCTCCATGGGTATCCTTCCTAGACCAGATCTGCCCTGCTTCCTGTCCCTTAGTGAGTTGGAATTATGCATCAGCCTAGTTCCCCTCATGGTCATGTATTTTTCCAAACAAGTTAGATTCTTTCTTCTCATGCGTTTCTTTTTAAGGGCAGACACTTTTCTCAGAAGACAAAGCTTTTCCTCATAGCTATTTGGTCTAGACTTAAAACCAATCTCTGGAAAAAAGAATTATAGTGACATCATTTGGTGAAAACTAAAAAGTATGTGCTCCTCGTATCACCTATAAGATAAACACTCAGGAGTGATTCTTGGGTAGGCATACAACTGGTTGATTCTTTGGGGGTTCACTTTTCTCATTTTTCCAATTGAGGCATAATATACCTTTCCTCTAAACATGGCGTGGTTGGGAAATTTAATTCAACAAGCATTTACACTCATCTGCTATTGAGCACTGTGCTGGATGCTATAAGGTATGGAGATGATTAAGACACTCTTTGGGCTCTTAGATTGCTTGTGATAAGCTTGTAAGGAGGCTAAGATAAGTTCATGTTGTACAAGGCACTGCACATTGTAATAAAAGCCATGTGACAGTTTAATCTACTGTGGGAAATGGACTGAACCAGGATGAGTAACTGGAATGGTACTTTAAGTGGATCCATGCTTCTCAAAGAAAGTTTAAATCTGGGCCATAACTAAGGGTCTGGAGCTTGAGCTAGGATAAAGGGCTTGGCTAACCACTGCCCTGGCCACCATCTCTCCTCTACGAATTATCCAGAGCATATCCAGAGTTG
This sequence comes from Piliocolobus tephrosceles, assembly GCF_002776525.5. Taxonomy (NCBI): domain Eukaryota; kingdom Metazoa; phylum Chordata; class Mammalia; order Primates; family Cercopithecidae; genus Piliocolobus; species Piliocolobus tephrosceles. The sequence goes on from NC_045442.1 coordinate 24,006,527, forward strand.
TTTGCCACCTCCCAAAATCTTAGCTAGTGACAATGAGTCTTTTTTGGTAACATCAGTAGGTAAAACTAGTTGTAGAGTCACAGCAGGTCATTTCAGCAGCTCTAGGTAAAATTGCTCTTAAACTTATAGTGTTATAGATCCTCTTGGCAGCTGACTTGTGATGTAATCCCCAGGCAGGATCTTGTATCCTGAGCACCTCTCTTCTCTTCTGGTCTCTTGATTTAGTTTGGTATGACAAGATAACTTCAATTCCTAGAATCAATTTTTCCACTACTTTGGAGAGGTAGTAAAAAAAAAAAAAAGTCAAGGAAAAGAAAGCGAAAAGGAAGCCTAGGAGAAATGTCCTCTGATCTAAATACTTTTCTTCCTTACCTGTCTTCTCTCTCTTTACCTATGGAGGTTGAATACAAAACCTGAAGTTTAGAAAGTTCCTAATATTCAAAACAGAGCCCTCACACTGAAGAGGAGGGATACATTGCAGGCACAAAAAGAGATGTCTGATTAGCCTTTGGAAAACCAGCACCTGAATCAACTACTTCCTTTCCCTACTTATCCATCTATCCCAGATAATTTATTTTTTGTTTTTGTCTCTAAATTGTGCTTTTCAAGTTAATATACAGTGCTGTCATTGAAAATGTGAGAACCATGAAAACAGAAAAAAAGCAAAACTAAAAGGAAACAGAGAGTAATATGTAAGTTAGAAATAATGGGAAAAAACTACAAAAGGTTTACTTGGTAAAATTTAAAATCTTATTTTATAAAATTATAAGGCAGACTGGGAAGACTGTTTCCAGGAGATATGTCAAAAGGTTATTAAACTTTTCTTACAAGAGTTTGTACAAATGGATAAACAACTAAGATCTTGATAAATGAAAGGATATAAAATATGATTTAAAAATTTTTTAAAGGACCTAAAATTATAAAATAAATATGTGGAAGAATGTTCTATTTTTTAGAAATGTGAATGAAAGCAACCAGGAGATACTATACTCATCAATCAAAATGGCTAAGACTTTTTAAAAGATGAAAATGACCAGTGTTGAATGCAGTTGGTGCTCAAACAGTGCTGATGAGAGTGTGCCCTCAAGGGAAGCTCTTTGACAATTTGGATCCAATTGTCAAAATGTTCAAAGCCTTTGACTTGATAGTATGCTAATTAAGGAGTCTACACTAAAAAATAGTCCTACATATGGGAGAGTCTTTAAGCATAACAATGTTTTCAACCCACACTTTCAAATACAGAGATATGTTTAAGTAAAATACATATATTCAGTAATTTTAAAGATCTTCTTATGGCACATATATTATCTCTGTAATGTTACAACAGGTACTAAACATGAGGAGATATGAATATAAACACTGTCATATTAAGACTCTGTCTTCTCTTCAAGGAGCTTGCCAACCAACTGAATGGGGCAGAACACACATGGGGATAAAATTGAGAATAACAGAAAAGCAAAGGATCAATAAGACATGTGTAAGAGACTGAACATGTGCCAGCTGTGGGGACAGAGCAGGAAGGCACGTTAGAGTAACCGGGATTAATCAATGAATCTTTCTTTTTTAATTTATTTACACTTTTAAACTAGAAAACTAATGCAAGTTCATTGTAGAAAAACTGACAAATATGGAAAAAATAAAAAATACATGTAACCCTTTAGACCACACAATTATGGTCCTGGCTATGTTCCTTCTTTTTTCCTTCATCAAAGAGATCTTGGATTAAGAAGAATGAGAATTGAGAACAATCTGTAGGGTATTTGTGGGAGCAAAATCAAATAGGTCTTTTAAAAGTAAAAATATCATTTGGACATTGTACAAGACCGTATCTGGTGGTTGCAAGAAAAACAAGGTGAATGTCACTTATAGAGACTTAGTTGTCCAATTTGGAAAGAATCTCATTCTACTCTTTCTACTCTCAAATGGGAAAACAAAGGCTAATGAGGCTTAGGATTTGTCCAAGTCCCCAAACCTGTCAGGACCTCTGACTTCCAATGGGAAGGTGGGCAGAGGTTCAGTATGTGCATCCTGGGTCAGGTTCCTGGGTTCAAAACTCAAGCTGTTTGAGTTCAGACATTATTTAACCTCTATGAGCTCCATTTTCCTCATCAGTGTAAGGCAAATAACAACAGTAATGCTGTCTTCATCATAAGCTCATCGTAGGAATTAAATGACATCATAACTTGTACACACACTTAGCCCACTGCTTGTCTATCTCTAAGTACTTTTTAATGGGCTATTACTTTTATAGATGGAATCATGCTTTTTCACCATGTGACATTTTATAGCACTTGAGGAGGTTCATTTTCACCTTTATAAGCAGCCAATTTTTTTCTCTATGGCACATCCTTTTACCTTTGGGAGGCCCTGAGTTAAATAAACTTCTTTAATGCTAGAAACCACTTTTCAATTAACATCTATTAATGCCTGAAGACTTTATATATGGTAGAAAAGTCCTGGGAAGTGCTGATCTATGCAAATAATAACTACTAAAGCTTAGATTTTTAAAAATGCATCTGTACTTGTTTTTTTTTTTTCCTGACTAAACCATGAATATTTTATGTATGTATGTATGTATGTATGTATGTATGTATGTATGTATGTATTTTTGTGGGTACCTAGTAGGTGAATATATATTTATGGGGTATGTGAGATGTTTTGATACAGACATGAAATGTGAAATAAGCACATCATGGAGAATGGGATGTCCATCCTCTCAAGCATTTATTCTTTGAGTTACAATCCAATTATATTCTTTATTTGAAAATATTCAGTGAAGTTATTATTGACTGTAGTTAATCTGTTGTGCTACCAAATAGTAGGTCTTATTGATCTTTTTAGTCTTTGGATCCACTGTACTTGGTTATAATAAATGTTTTAATCTCAACTTGGTTGTCACTGAGAAACCACACTGTGATGGATGAGAAAACATATTTGCCTTTCCTATTTGGTGTTGCTCTCCCGGCTCACCTGATGCCCCCTTCCCTCTCTGTTGTGTAGGAGATGATCATCTATAAAATGGATGTTGCATGAACTCCCTAAAGAAGAGTTAGTTTCTCTCTCTAAATCTATTTATATGTGCCTTTCTTGGAGTAGTGAAGGATAAATTTTCATTTTAAGACTCTTCCTCTCCAGTCCCTGCTTATCTACAAGGCTCTTTCACAAAGGCAGGATGGAGGATTACAAATCAAATTATTTTCAAATTTCCATAATATTTAGAAATCCAAGTCATCTCATTGAGAAACAGCAGAAGTTACCAAACCTATCCCTTCAGATAATATCCTCGGTGTCAGTTTATTAGATAAATAAAGTAGGAACCTGCTCTTCCTTCTCTTTAAATATTCAAGGAATCATAGGGATGTAAGTTAATTCACTCTGGACTGTGTTTAATAATAGTAATTGTTAAAATTTCTGTACTTTGTTGGTTTTAGGCTAAGGTCTAGTTTTTTTTTTTTTTCTTTTCTATTATTTTGGGCTGTGTTTCAGCTATCTAAAAATCAAATCGAATGGGCATGTAATAGGCATCAACTCTGTGACTTAGAAGAACACTTTGATGCTGGTGGGGAGTGTGTGCCTGCTTACGTTAGATGTGGTCTCTAATATGATGACATCTAATCAATAGAGTAATTTGTGTTTATAGTGTTTGAATGGTGGTCTTCAATGTTGCCTTAATGAACTTGACATTTGTTCACTTTCTGTATTGTGTGACAAAAGAAATAAAAGCACCACTTTTACCCCCAAGACAGTCCCATTAAAGAACAGTTCAGTTCTTGAAGTAGGCATGGCCTTATTCTTGTATATTAAAAGTGCCAGTACTTTAAAATGACAACTGATAGGCTTGTCTCTCCTATCACCAGTATACTTCCTCCTAGGTAAAGCCTTTCTCTCCCTTTAAATAAAGAAAAAATCTTCTAATCTTTCAGTCGGCAACAGCAACCTGACACCAAAAACCAGTTGTAATCAGAGGCCTGGGGCTGACAAACTGGTGGGGTATGTGATCTTAGATGCTGAAATTCTACATTACAATTTACTTAAAAATTATAAAATATGGAAAGTGTATTCAGTGAATTTTTGTGTAAAATTTATTGAAAAATTTATAAAAGTAGAGATAGGGATAGAAGATATGGGGGGAGACAGAGAGAGACTGCCTGACACCACTTGTGTCTTGTTTTGTGGCACATATGAGGAAAAGATTCAAGCTGCCCTCAGCAGTGACAGCTCCTGGACTGATTTGAGTAAAGGCTGTGCCCTGGCTGGTGGAATGCTACTAGCCAATGGAGGTCAGGTTAGGGCAGAGTGCTTGCGGCATTATACATTTATGCTTAGTGTTCCATTATTGGAATGTTAAGCATGTGGGAGTTATTTACATCCTACTGCTAAAGGTCATCACTGAGGTCTGCTCGCAGAAATTCAAAGAATTGCAACCTTGGGGATAAATGGGTCAAGACAATGCCCAAGGTGTTTGGCATTAATGAATTTATCGAACCTTATTTTATTCATTCAATGAATATAATTGAGTGTCTTCACTGTGGCAGTGTTGGATAGAGCAGGGAGAAAGCTAGACAGTTTCTGGGCCATAAAACTGATTTTCTGGAAAGAGAGAGACAGAAAACAGGCACAAGGTAGACTAAACCTGGTAGACCTCAAATAGTAGGAGGCTGAATGCAACGGAAATGATTGGCTGTCTCTCTCCCATCCCTCTAGAAAGAGAAGGTGGTTTTCAAGAAAGAGCTTATCTGATCATTTTCTTTTCTATTTCCTGCTCCTGGGTGTGTACACATACACTCTCCTTTCTCTTTCTCCTTCTCTCTTACATGCTAGAAAAATAATTTCTAGGCATGCAAATTGCACCACCGTAAAATAAAAAAATAATGGTTTGAGGAGTTTCTGTAGAATTGTCAACTTTTTTGCTATTTTTATGTGTATGTGTATGCATACATATAGTACCATATATATTACTGATAGTAATATATCGTACCATCTACTTTAAATATTAGCTAACATTTGAGAGTTTAATGTGTGAATGACTCTTCTTTTATCTTTTTATTTTTTCTTCAACGTTTATTTTAAGTTCAGTGGTACATGTGCAGGATGCGCAGGTTTGTTACATAGGTAAACGTGTGCTATGATGGTTTGCTGCACAGATCATCCCATAACATAGGCACTAAGCCCAGCATCCAGTAGCTTTTCTTCCTGATGCTTTCTTCCCCCACACCTCCCTCCAATAGGCCCCCAGTGTGTATTGTTCCCCACTATGTGTCCATGTGTCATCATTCAGCTCCCACTTATAAATGAGAACATGCAGTGTTTGGTTTTCTGTGCCTGCATTAGTTCGCTGAGGATAATGGCTTCCAACTCCATCCATGTCTTCCAAAGGACGTGATTTTGTTCCTTTTTACAGCTGCATTGTATTCCTTGGTGTATATGTACCTCATTTTCTTTATTCAGCCTACCATTAATGGGCATTTAGGTTGATTCCATGTCTTTTCTATTGTGAATAGTGCTGCAATGAACATACATGTGCATGTATCTTTATAATAGAATGATTTATATTCCTTTGGCTATATGCCTGGTAATGGAATTGCTGGGCCAAATGGTATTTCTACTTCTAGGTCTTTGAGGAATCACCACGCTGTCTTCCACAATGGTTGAACCAATTTACACTCCCACCAACAGTATAAAAGCATTCCTTTTTCTCTTCAACCTCATTAGCATCTGTTGTTTTTTGACTTTTTGATGATAGCCATTCTGACTGGCATGAGATAGTATCTCATTGTGGTTCTGATTTGCGTTTCTCTAATGATCAGTGATCTTGACCTTTTTTGCATGTTTGTTGGCTGTATAAATGTCTTCTTTTGAGAAGTGTCTGTTCATGTCCTTTGCTCACCTTTTAGTGGGGTTGTTTGGATTTTTTCTTGTAAATTTGTTTAAGTTCCTTGTAGATTCTGGATATTAGACCTTTGTCAGACGGATTGCAAAAATTTTCTCCATTCTGTAAGTTGTCTGTTAACTCTGATGCTAGTTTCTTTTGTTATGCAGAAGCTCTTTAGTTAGATCCCATTTGTCAATTTTTGCTTTTGTTGCTACTGCTTTAGGTGATTTCATCATGAAATGCACATGCCTATGTCCTGTATGATACTGCCTAGATTTTCTTCTAGAGTTTTTATAGTTTTGAGTTTTATATTTAAGTTGTTAATCCATCTTGAGTTAATTTTTGTGTAAGGTGTAAGGAAGAGGCCCAGTTTTAATTCTGCATATGACTAGCCAGCTCTCCGAGCACCATTTATTAAATAGGGACTCCTTTCCCCAATGCTTGTTTGTTTGGGTTTGTCATAAGTGGCTCTTCTTATTTTGAGGTATGTTCCTTCAATATCTAGTTTATTGAGAGTTTTTAACATGAAGGGATGTTGAATTTTGTCAAAGGCCTTTTTTCTATTGAGATAATCATGTGGTTTTTGTTTTTAGCTGTGTTTATATGATGAATCACATTTATGGATTTACATGTACTTAACTAATCTTGCATCCCAGGGATGAAACTAACTTGATTGCGATGGATAAGCTTTTTGATGTGCTGCTGGATTCAGTTTGCCAGTATTTTACTGTGGATTTTTGCATCAATGTTCATCAAGGATATTGGCCTGAAGTTTTCTTCTTTTGTTGTATCTCTGCCAGGTTTTGGTATCAGGATGATGCTGGCCTCATAGACTGAGTTAGTGAGGAGTTCCTCTTTTTCAGTTTTTTAGAATAGTTTCAGAAGGAATGGTACCAGCTTCTCTTTGTACCTCTGGTAGAATTAGGCTATATACCCATTGATCCTGGGCTTTTTTGGTTTGTAGGCTATTTAATACTGTCTCAATTTTAGGACTTGTTATTTGTCTATTCAGGGATTCAATTTCTTCCTGGTTCAGTCTTGGGAGGGTGTATGTATCCAGGAATTTATTAATTTATTCTAGATTTTCTAGTTTCTGTGTATGGAGGTGTTTATAGTATTTTCTGATGGTTGGTTGTATTTCTGTGGGGTCAGTGGTGATATCTCATTTATCATTTTCTATTGTGTCTATTTGATTCCTTTTTTCTTCTTTGTCTAACTAGAAATCTGTCCATTTTATTAATTTTTTCAAAAAAAAACCCCAGCTCCTAGATTTGTTGATTTTTGAAGGGTGTGTTTTTTTTTTTTTTTTTTTTTTTTTTTTTTTTTTTTTTTTTTTTTTTTGCGTGTGTCTCTATCTCCTTCAGTTCTGCTCTGATCTTGGTTATTTCTTCTGTTCTGTTAGCTTTGGGGTTTGTTTGCTCTTGGTTCTCTAGTTCTTTTAGTTGTAATGTTAGGTTGTTAACTTCAGATCTTTCTAGCTGTTTGATGTGGACATTTAGTGCTATAAATTTCCCTCTTAACACTGTGTTGGCTGTGTTCTGGAGACTCTGGTACATTATATCTTTGTTCTCATTAGTTTCAGAGAACTTCTTGATTTCTGTCTTAATTTCACTTTTTACCTAAGAGTTGTTCAGGAGCAGGTTGTTCAATTTTTGTGTAGTTGTGTAGTTTTGAGTGAATTTCTTAATCTTGAGTTCTAATTGGATTGTGCTATGGTCTGAGAGACTGTTTTTTATGATTTCAGGTATTTTGCCTTTGCTGAAGAGTGTTTTGCTTCTGATTATGTGAACAATTTTAGAGTAAGAGCCATGTGGCAATGAAAAAAATGTGTATTCTTCTGTTTTTAGGTGGAGAGTTCTGTAGGTATCTATCAGGTCCACTTCATTCAGAGCTGAGTGCAGGTCCTAAATAACTTTGTTAGTTTTCTGTCTTGATGATCTGTCTAATATTGCCTGTGGGGGTCAAAGTCTCCCACTGTTATTGTGTGGGAGTCTGATATGGTTTGGCTCTGTGTCCCCACCCAAATCTCATCTTATAATTCCCACGTGTTGTGGGAGGGACCTGGTGGGAGATAATTGAATCATGGGAGAAGGTCTTTCTCATGCTGTTCTCATGATAGTGAATAAGTTTCATGAGATCTGATGGCTTTAAAAACAGGAATTTCCCTGCACAGACTCTTTCTCTTTGCCTGCCGCCATCCATGTAAGACGTGACTTGCTCCTCCTTGCCTTCTTCAATGGTTGTGAGGCCTCCACAGCCATGCATAACTGTAAGTCCATTAAACCTCTTTGTCTTTCCAGTCCCAGGTATGTCTTTATCAGCAGTATGAAAAAGGACTAATACAAAAAATTGGTACCAGTAGAGTGGGGCACTGCTGAAAACATCTGAAAATGTGGAAGTGACTTTGGAACTGGGCAACAGGCAGAGGCTGGAACAGTTTGGAAGGCTCAGAAGAAAACAGGAAAATGTGGGAAAGTTTGGAACGCCCTAGAGACTTGTTGAATGACTTTGACCAAAATGTTGATAATGATATGGACTATGAAATCCAGGCTGAGGTGGTCTCAGATGGAAATGAGGAACTTGTTAGGAACTGGAGCAAAGGTGACTCTTACGTTTTGGCAAAGAGACTGGCAGCATTTTGCCTCTGCCCTAGAGATTTGTAGAACTTTGAACTTGAGAGAGATGATTTAGGGTATCTGGCAAAAGAAATTTCTAAGCAGCAAAGCATTCAAGATGTGACTTGGGTACTGTTAAAGGCATTCAGTTTTATAAGGGAAGCAGAGCATAAAAGTTTGGAAAATTTACAGCCTGACAACACGATAGAAAAGAAAATCCCATTTTCTGAGGAGAAATTCAAGCTTGCTGCAGAAATTTGCATAAGTAACGAGGAGCTGAATGTTAATCACCAAGAGAGTGGGGAAAATGTCTCCAGGTTTACATCAGAGATCTTTGCAACAGCCCCTCCCGTCACAGGCCCAGAGGTTTAGAAGGAAAAAATGGTTTCATGGGCCAGGTCCAGCATCCCTCTGCTGTGTGCAGTCTAAGGAATTGGTGCCCTGGGTCCCAGCTGCTCCAGCCATGGCTAAAAGAGGCCAAGGTTGCTTCAGAGGGTAGAAGCCCCAAGCCGTGGCAGCTTTCATGTTGTGTTGAGCCTGTGGGTGCACTCAAGAATTGAGATTTGGGAACCTCTACCTAGATTTCAGAGGATATATGGAAAAGCCTTGATGCCCAGGCAGAAGTTTGCTACAGGGGTGGGTCCCTCATGGAGAACCTCTGCTCAGGCAGTGCAGAAGGGTAATGCGGGGTTGGAGGCCTCACATAGAGTCCCTACTGGGGCATTGCCTAGTGGAGCTGTGAGAAGGGCCACCATCCTTCAGACCCCAGAATTGTAGATCCACCTACAGCTTGTACCATGTGCCTGGAAAAGTCACAGACACTCAATGCCAGCTTGAAAGCAGCCAGGAGTGGGGCTATAGTCTGCAAAGCCACAGGGGCAGAGCTGCCCAAGACCATGGGAACCCACCTCTTGCATCAATTTTCAGTGTGACCCGAATGTGAGACATGGAGTCAAAGGAAATGATGTTGGAGCTTTAATATTTGACTGCCCTGGTAAATTTTGGACTCTTTTTTGGGGCCTGTGGCTGCTTTTTTTGGCCAGTTTCTCCCTTTTGGAATGGCTATATTTCCCAATGCCTGTACCCCCATTGTATCTAGGAAGTAACTAACTTGTTTTGATTTTTCAGGCTCATACACGGAAGGGACTTGCCTTGTCTCAGATGAGACTTTGGACTACAGACTTTTGAGTTAATGATAAAATGAGTTAAGACCTTGGGAGGCTTTTGGGAAGGCATGATTAGTTTTGAAATGTGAAGACATGAGATTTGGGAGGGGCAGGAATGGAATGATATGGTTTGGCTCTGTGTCCCCACCCAAATCTCATTTTGCAGCTCCCATAATTCCCATGTGTTGTGGAAGAGACCCAGTGGGAGATAACTGAATCATGGAGGCGGGTCTTGCCGTTGCTGTTCTCATGATAGTGAATAAGTCTCATGAGATCTAATGGTTCTAAACATGGGAGTTTCCCTGCACAAGGTTTTTCTTTTTGTCTGCCACCATCCATGTAAGATGTGACTTTCTCCTTCCTGCCTTCTGTCATGATTGTGAGGCCTCCTGTCATGTGTTATGTAAATCCATTCAACCTCTTTATCTTCCCAGTCTTGGGTATGTCTTTATCAGCAACATGAAAATGAACTAATATAGAGTCTAAGTCTCCTTGTAGGTTTCTGAGAACTTGCTTTTTGAATCTGTTTTGGGTGCATATATATTTAGGATAGTTGTTTTTTCTTGTTTGATTGAACCCTTTACCATTATGAAATGACCTTTTTTTTTGTCTTTTTTGATCATTATTGTTTAAATTCTGTTTTTTTTCTGAAATTGAAATAGCAACCCTTGCTATTTGCTGTTTTCTGTTTGCTTGGTAGATTTTTCTCCATCCCTTTACTTTGGGCCTATAGATTTTATTGCTTGTGAGATAGGTCTCTTGAAGACACTGTCCCTGTGAGCCTTGGCTCTTTGTCCAGCTTGTCATTCTGTGTCTTTTAATTGGGGTATTTAGACCATTTACATTTAAGATTAGTATTGTCATACGTGAATTTGATCCTGTCATCATGATGCTAGCTGGTTACTTTGCAGACTTTTTTATGTGACTGCTTTATGGTTTCACTGGTCTGTATATTTCTGTGTGTTCTTATAGTGACCAGTAATTGTTTTTTCTTTCCATATTTAGTGCTTGCTCTTGCAAGCAAGCCTGGTGATGACTAATTCACTAAGTTATTCCTTTTTTGAAAAAGATCTTATTTCTTCTTTGCTTATGAAGCTTACTTAGGCAGGATATGAAATTCCGGCTTGGAAATTCTTTTCTTTAAGAAGGTTGAATATTGATCCCCAGTCTCTTTTGGCTTGTAGGGTTTCTGCTGAGAGGTCTGCTGTTCTGATGAGTTTCCCTTTTTAGGTGACCTGGCCCTTCTCCCTGGCTGCCCTTAACATTATTTTCCCTTCATTTTGACCTTGGAGAATCTGAGGATTATGTGCCTTGGGGTTGATCTTCTCATGGAGTATCTTACTGGGGTTCCCTGCATTTCCTGAATTTGAATGTGGGCCTACTTGCTAGATTTTGGAAGTTCTCCTGGATGTTACCCTGAGGTATGTTTTCCAATTTGGTTTCATTCTCCCCGTCTTTTTCAGGTACCCCAAAAAGTGATAGGTTAGGTCTCTTTACATAATCCTGTATTTCTCGGAGGTTTTATTCATTTCTTTTTATTATTTTTCTCTATTCTTATCTGCCTTTCTTATTTAGGAAGATAGTCTTCAAGCTCTGAGATTCTTTGCTCTGCTTGGTCTATTCTCTATTGATACTAGTGATCACATTGTAAAGTTCTCGTGTTTTGATTTTCAGCTCCATCAGTCAGTTATGTTTCTCTTTAAACTGGCTATTCTGGCTATCACCTCCTGTATTGTTCTATCATGATTCTTAGCTTCTTTGCATTGGGTTATAACAAGCTCCTTTAGCTCAGTTAAGTTTGTTATTACTCACCTTCTGAAACCTACTTCTGTTAATTCAGGCATCTCAGCCTCAGCCCAGTTCTGTGCCCTGGTTGGAGAGGTGTTGCAGTCATTTGGAGGAGAAGAGGCACTCTGGCTTTTTGAGTTTTCAGTGTTGATTTTTTCTCATCTTTGTGGGTTTATCTACCTTCAATCTTTGAGGTTGCTGACCTTTGAATAGGGTTTTTATGGGATCTTTTTTGTTGATGCTGTTGTTATTTTCTGTTTTGTTTTTCTTTTAACAGTCAGACCACTTTAGGGCTGCTGTGGTTCGCTGGGGGTCTGCTCCAGGTCCTACTTGCCTCAGTTTTTCTGGTACCTGGGTATATCACCAGTGAAGGTTGTGAAACAGAAAAAATGGCAGCTAGGTCCTTCCTTTGGAAGCTCTGTCCCAGAGGGGTACTAACTTGTTGCTGGCCCAAACACACCCATAGGAGGTGGCTGGAGACCCCTGTTAGGAGGTCTCACCCAGTTAGGAGGAATGGGATTAAGGACCCACTTAAAGAAACAGTCTAGCTGCTTTTTGGTAGAGCAGGTGTGCTGTGTTGGGTGGAACCCTTCCTTGTTCAGACCATTTGTATTTTCCAAAGCCAGAAGGCTGAAACAGCTGAGTTGACTGAACCACAGTGATAGTGGCTATTCCTCCCACTCAGGAACTCTGTCCCAGGGAGACATCAGAGCTCTCTCCATAGAATCCTGGTTGGAATAGTTGAAACCCCCATAGACCCCTCCCACCCAGTGAAAAGGAATGAATTGGGGTCTGCTTAAAGATGCAGTCTGGCCACAATCTGGCCAGGCAGCTGTGCTGTGTCGCGGGGGACCCTTCATCATTCAGACTGTTTGTATTCTCCAAAGCTGGCAGGCTGGAATGGCTGAGTCTACTGAACCACAGGAACTCAGCCCTGTCTCAGGCAGATTCCAGCCTGTTGCCATTGGCTGGCTGGAATTCCATGCCAGTGGGTCTTAACTAGGGAAGTGGCCATGGAAGTGGAGCCCAGAGAATGACGCTGCTGCTTGGCTCTCTGGATTCAGTCCCCTTTCTAGGGATATGTATGAATGGACTTCTCACCTTGCTGGGTATCCCAGAGCTGGAGTATGTACAACTCCTGGGTCTCTGTGTATTGTCTGAGTGGCTGCTCTTCTCAGAGTCCACACAGCTCTGTGGCTCTGTGTATCAGACCCCAGGCCCTGGTGGCATGGGCTCACTGAGGGATATCCTGATCTGCAGGTTGCAAAGATCCGTGGGAGAAGTGTGGTTTCTTGGGTGGGGTCACACAGTCACTCATCTCTTCCCTTGGCTGGGGGTGAAGGTTCCTTTAGCTCTGTGCCTCTCCCGGGTTGGTCGTCACCATCCTCCCCTGCCCCCTGACTTTTCTTCATTCTCTGTGGTTTGAGTTGGTTACTTAGTTCCAATGTGAGAACCTGGATATTTCCAGTGAAGGTGCTGAATTCACTCACCCCTTTTCATTCCTCTCCGTGAGTGCCATGGACTGCAGCTGCTTCTAACTGGCCATCTATGAATGACTCCTTATATTCAATCTATACAACACTTATGATATAGGTACTATTAACATTCCTGTTTTACACATAATGAAACAGAGAAGCTCACAAAGGCTAAGCACATATCCTGCTTTGATCTAACCTGGCTGGTGGGTGGTAGGGGTAGGCTTTGAACCCAGGAATATGGTACCAGAGACTGGACTCCTAACTACTCAACACCTGGATTCTCAACACCACTATTTCCTTTAAAACAAAAAATGCTGCAACTATTCATTACCAAAAATTACCAAAAAATATGGGAAAGAAATAATTTCAGAAATCTTGTCAAAGGCCTGCCTGCTCTGGCCCAAATCTTCAGCAACAGAGAAACTTTTAATCCACATCCTAGGTTTACTTTCTAGATATTTTAGATCAAGAGCATAGGCATGTCAGTCATTTAAGGACTTTCCTCATTCATTTTGTGAATGACCTTCAAATGCATTTACAAAATACCTCAATTTTAATAGCTCCAACTGGTGCTATAAACTACATGGAGTTAGAAGACTGGGAAATGATTCTCAGGTAAGAACAGCTCTTTAACACCGAATCCAAGGACTTTCGGGATTGGGGAATTCTCTGAAATGAATCATAAAATTTTGCCACACGTTCCCTGCAGCTTGGGGACAAAGTCTTTCCAAGAATTCTTAGTCATTTCCATAACCCGAAGGAGCTTAAACATCAGCACATGGCTCAGTAACTAAGTGTTGATGTTAGCTTATCATATTAAGTGACTGACCATTCACTTGACTATTCAGAATCTCAGTTTCTCCATCTGTCAAATCAGAATAACCTAATTCCTGTCTGGCTTTTATTCAGAAGGCTAAATGTTAAATAAGATGAAGTGTGTGTATTACTCCCTCCTCCCTTGTTCCTTCTGGAAAGCTTGTGCAATTTAGCCTGCAGTTTCAGGTGTGTTCTTGTGCACCAGCTCCAATTCCTTGTGTCCTTTGAGGCTCCCTTCTGATGCTTTATATGTTTCCCCATTTGCAGGTATTTAGTGTTCTATATTCAGTTTCCTCCAAATTGTTATTTCTGTTTGCTTCCCAAAGCCCATACAATTTTAAATTAAGAATAAATAAAAACACTTAATATTGCAATTCTGCCAGTCAACATGTAGATAGGAGATGAAGTGAGCAGGTAAAATTACCAAAATGACACACCATTACTTCCAGGTAGATTAAGAAACTAGCAGGGGTTCTTTTAAAACAGCAACTCTCAGGGAGAAAGACAATGCGAGGTGGCCACTCTGGGTATGTCACCAAAGTATTCTGAAGAAGAAGAAATTCCAAATGGTGTGATTTTGTCTCTTAGCGAGGAGGATCTGGGACCCCAGCAGGCACTGAAGGCACTGCTTTCATTGCTCTCTCCTAACTCAGCTGATTCACGTGAAGAGCAGCACACGCACATGTAATCACAGCAACGTCTTAGCACTCGGATGGCACCCAGGAGAAATGCACAAGGAACATTTAATAACATGATTCTACTGACTATGGCCCAATTTCCATGGTGAATTTCCTGTAGAAGCGTCACATTCAGCCATCACTTAAGAATAAAGTTAGCCTTCCAGGGAGTGAGGCTTTTATCATCAGTCTGAGTAACCTGCACCTTCTGAAATACAGGTAGCCGGGGAAGGCTTCATCAAGAAGGCGGTAGGGTAAAGGGAATAAAAGAGAGGGCCACTGTGATTCCTTGCAATATAACAAAAAAGTCCTATAAAAAAGCACACAGCTCCTATCCTACCATGGGCCATGGAATTATAACTCATTCCTTAAGGAATGTTTGCAGATGGGGAGAAAAATTTCCATAAAAACTGTGAAGAGGCAGAATTGCTGAGCATGAAGACTTGAACTTGTAATCCCCCACTACTTGGGAAAGCTGAGGCAGGAGGACTGCGTGAGTACATTAATTGGAGTCAGTGGTGAGCTACAGTGTAGTGATTATGCTGCTGTACTCCAGCTTGAGAGACAGAGTGAGACCCTGTCTCAAAAAAAAGAAAAAAAAAAGTCATAGTTACACAGATAGTTACACATAGGCAAAATATATATTCTAAATTAATACTATAGTTACTGGTTTCATTTTGTCTTACACTCATTTTGAAGTAATGCCCTGAAAGTAATGCCCTGAAATTGGCATCGTACATACGGTCAGATATATATGTAATTCAATCCTGCACCTTGAGATTTCTGCTCTAATCTCACCTGTGTCAGCAATGTTGGAATGTCTTTGGTGATGGACAGTTCGCCACTTCCATGACTGGACAGCTCTAACCCCATTACTCACTTATGTCCCTGCTCAGATGCTTGCTTTATGGGCAGTAGGAACACAGCAGTGAACGAGAGACATATGATCCCAACTTCAGGGACCTTAGAATTGAATGTCAGATAAGATGGAATGAATAACTATAATATTATATTCTTCCTTATTGAACTCTCATGCCAGTAAATGCCACTCACTGTTTAAGCACACACAATAAAGCTAATCCACCTCCCATAGGACAACTCCATCTGGTATTTGAAGATAATTATTATATTTCCATTTTTTTTTTCTTTTTCTTGAGACAGAGTCTCATTGTAGCCTAGGCTGGAGTGCAGTGGCATGATCTCAGCTCACTGCATCTCCACCTCTCAGGTTCAAGTGATTCTCATGCTTCAGCCTCCCAAGTAGCCGAGATTAAAGGTGTGTGCCACTGGCTAATTTTTGCAGTTTTAGTGGAGACAGGGTTTCACCACATTGATCAGGCTGGTCTGGAACTCCTGGCTTCAAGTGATCTGCCTGCTTCGGACTCCCAAAGTGCTGAGATTACAGGCGTGAGCCACCGTGCCCAGCCTGATCGTATTTTCTTTTAAAACTTGAAAATACGCATCTTTCTTGCTCTCTCCTTTTCTCCCTCTCTAATGTGAATTAGGCAAACCTCATTAGTTAGGATGCGAAATAGGCTATACCTTTTCATGTTTGCACTGCCAGGAGCCAAGATGTAGATTATATAAATAAAGTCAAGTAAACTTATACTTATTTTCCTGTTTGCCTTCTGAAAGTAAAACAAAACTGAATTTGTGAAGGAAATTGGGGAAATAATTTTTGGCATAAATATTTCTTAGTTTCTCTCGTCTGATTAGAAAAATCGACTATTCCACACCTCCCCTCAACCACTGAGACATTTATTATACTTTTCATATCCTCAAACTTTTCAGTAAGAAACATAAAGCCAAACAAAGAAACCTAAACAAATTAAATGGAACCTATTTTTTTCACATGCAAAATGGATTTCAGTTTTGCCTTTAGGAGGTTTTATGTTTCATAATTATTAAAAATGTCAGGAATATTTTGCCTGCTGGGAGCACAGATTTCCCTTCTATTTTTCAATCTTACTCAAAACCCCTTATTGCATATTTTATGAGTCAGAACAGCACTTAGTTGTTACTTTTTAAAATTATAAACTCTAAAGCTGATATTGGCATTCTGCTAAATGGCCTTTGTATGTGTAGGATTGTTGAACATTAACAGAGTGAGATGTAATAAGAGAATCATTTATGGGATGAATATACACTTGTGTGACCTTTAGAAACAGAAATAGAGGTTTACTGAGGGAGCAAGCTGCGTTCTTCCACATACTAATTTTGTGAGTCCTTTTTTCATCTTGGGTGGCAGAGACCACAGGCTACTTTATAATTCTCTCTCTCCTCTCCTTACCTGACAATTATGGGAAATCATTAATTGAATTATAGAGCTGAAAGCTGAGTTGGGTGCTTAAAGCCTTCTGTTTTCTCCTTTGCTTTGCCCACTGGGGTACTGTGAGCTTCTTGAACTCATTTGGCATGTCTGCAGTGTGAACCGTTCCCTTTGAGCTTGGGAAGAATTGAGGATGTTCATGGAAAATGGAACAACAATAGGAGAAGTAGTCGAGTTGGGAAATATTGGAAATTTAGGAATTGTTAGAGTTGTCTGTGTGTGATTCATTTCTAGAAGGGATAGAGAGGGTAATCATGAGAATTAAGTGAAATAAGGCCTGGGAGTGCTTAGCACAGGGCCTGCTACTTGGAAAGTGCTCAATAATTGTTGCATATTATTATTAAGTTGTAGGCATATTCTCTTAAAGGAGATTCATTTTAAACCCCTCAAAGGGGTTTGAGAATCAACTTTTAAAAGAGGGTTTTAATTTCATCAGGAAACAATGGTGATGCCCAAGAACCAATAATGGTGGCTGGAGGTGAGCTGGTGACACTATGTGAGCTGGTGACAAAATGTGAATCTGAGGAAGATTTGACCACTGCCTACCTGTTATATCTTTAGACAGCCCTGCTCAAAAAGAAACTTTGCAGTAGATGGGACCAATAAGTCGCATGAGCTCTCCAAATCACTTTGGTTTTGGCCTCCCCTAAGCACATCACGTTATGGAGACTGATACAGTTCTGTGGGGGTCAGAGTAGTGGAACTTCAGGGTCAGAAGTTGTGAGAGACACAACTTAGTTTTAACAGCATCTGCATCTTCCTTTCTTTACTTCTAAGGACCACATTCCAAGGTCGTGCCCTGAGGAACCCCGTTCTCCTCCCCCAAGTGTTGCATTCCTGCAGTGCTGCAAAACAAAAGTGCAGAAAGTTTTCCTTTAACTTTTATCCTTCCTCTCTCTATTGCCCTCTTCATTTTCCCAGGTGAACTTCTGAAGGTCTTAAATCTGTTTTTCTCATGCTGTCCAGAGACCTCTATTAAGGAGAGCCACTTGGACACAACCCAACTATTGTGTATTTTATTTCATTTGGGACAATCCCTCCGTCAAGACAATGCTGTACAGAATTCTAGAATTGAAGATGATTGTATTTTAAACAAAGACATATCCATTAATCACAATAAACATAAAAGCAAATATTCAATGAGCATTTATTGTGCGCTAGACATGGCTGCAGGTATTTTGTATGTGTTCATCTCATTCAAGTCTCATACAAATGCCAATCTTTAAACCAAGAGAGTTTGTTTATTTAATACTCCATCCATCTCATTCCAGGAAGGATTGACATAAAGGTCATTCCTACTCATGAGAGGTGTGAGGCAAATTTAGTTTTCAGCCTCCTTCCAGCCAGTGTAAAGAGACACTGAGATGATTTACCATTCTAGGATACAGAACTCCTCTGATGTTTGCTCTCCCTCTAACTTTTTCCTGAAATGTCTACATCCATTAGAATAAACTATGTTTGTTTGACTCATTGCATTTCTATCAAAAAAGCCTAAGATGAGCAACAGTAAAAAGAGAAGCAATGCTTTAAAGAGGTCCCCTTGCCTATAACATGGAGGCAAAGCTGGAGATAAATCAAAGATAAATCAAAGCAGTAGCGAGGACCATATAATTTGAGACTAGAAGGTATGGACCAGCCAAGTCTAAACACGTGTTTTGGTTTCTCCAGAAGTGTGGAGAGTCACAGGAGTCCAAGTTGCTACAACAACAGCCTCTTTAGCAGTAGCTCTGGCCACAGAGAATGAGAAAAAAGCAAGTGAACACTCACCAGCTGTTGCAGCTACCTCTGCTCACACAGTTGGCAACACTATTAGTGGGCATCATGTTTAAACATGAAGAACACAGCGAGTGCTGTTACAGTCGTCAGAGAACAATGGCTCTTAAATCAAGAGCAGAGAAGAATAATAAGCCAATTCATTAGTCACACTTTTATTGGTCAAAGCCAATTCTTTGATAACGGTGAGATGATGTGCCTTGATTAAAGCCATTTAAGTGTCTATTATTAAATTGAAATGTGTGGGTATTCCCACATTTGTATATTAACCTTATTTATTTTTATGTTTCACAGCAGAAGTCCACTTAGATTATATTTCTGTAATTAACCCAAACATAAGATGAATAAATTTCCCTTCCCAGCAGAAGAAAAAACAAGTCCCTTATTCATGAATTTACTCAATGTTTTCTCTTCCCCAATTTGTCTGTTTACTTAATGTTCCACCCTCCGATACAGTTAGCCACTGTTTCATCTCTAGCTGCAACCTTTTGAAAGCTTCACCCTCAATGTTGAAAAGGAGAATCTGTATTTGAAACAAACTGTTGAAAGCAACTCAGATTGTCCAGCCCAAGAATATAAAAACAAAGTAAATCTGATGGAGATGGTTGAGTCTATTCCATCTCTTTATTAAGTAGCACTTTTAGTACTTCAGGCAATTTGTACACCCAAACACAGCTGGTGCCTCTCTTGCTATATTTACGAAAGCAACGATTCCTGCTGCATTGCAGGCTGGATCTCCTTGGAAGGACAATCACCATTTTCACCATTTTCAGTATAGTTACTGTCATCTTCACTCTTTCTAGAGATGTATTTCTTTTCAGGGGCAAAGAAAGTAAGTATCCTTAGTTCTAAGTATTAGTGGCATTGTGCAGAGGGTCACAGGGATCTTGATAAGCAGAGAATATAATTCTTGAGGACCCTGTAGACTGGTCCCTCACCCGGCTTTCCCCAGTTGTTGTTGGCACATCTGCAGGTGAAGCATTTCATTTACCTTTATTCCCATTAAGGAAATACTGTCTAGGTGTAACAAATGATTGAATTCTGGCTTATGTACAAACAAACACAAGGAGCCAATGTCAATGGACAGCCAGGCTCTGCTGAGGTTAATTTCAACCATCATCCTTGAGGCTACTCTCCCTCCTCCCTCACTGAGTTCACCATTACCAGGACCTCTATTGTTTTGCATATAAATATAATATAACAATATTTCTGTGATACAGAAATCCCAGGAAGATATAATTCCTGTCTGTCTCTGCACAGAAGTGTATACAATTATATTTCTATGTTCTTCCCTTTCCATTTTAGAGGTGAATTTTATATTCACCATCATAGAAGAAAAACTTCCAGAACAAAAAAAAAAAAACCCTTTTCTTACTTTTCCTTTATCCTGTACTCATAGCATACATAAAACTTAAGCCGTAGGTTAAATACAATTTCCCTGCTTTCATTGCCCTAAATTCAGACCTTACACTTAATATACTTAGGTGCTGGCAGTATCTCTTGATAGATACCAACCTAGCATTCTGAGCCAATAAGACGCTTGTTCTCCCCATTGATTTTCTTAAACGTCCGCAGTTCATTTTCATGGCCATATTCTTATAATGTGCTCATTGTTCAAATATCTCTCTTCGAAGATCACATTTGCAAGGTAACAGCCTTTTCCAGAGGAGTCATTTGATTAGTGCACAGCACAGTATCTCAGCTGCTGCAGCTCATTCTGTTAAGCTCCCCCAAGTCTTGCTTCCTAGTATGCAGACCTGTTCTGAGATTTCACCATGACCTCAGAATGGAGACAATGTGGGCCAGAATTCGGAATTATTTTAGTAAACTAACCGCGTTGTGCAACCATCACTATAAATCAATTTGAGAACTTTTAAATCATCCCAATAAGATTGCTAATGTACATTTGTCACACCCTAATTTCCACATCCAAGGCAAACACTAATGTATTTTCTGTCCCTGTAACTTTGCCTTTGCTGAATATTCCATATAAATGGAATCATACAATATATGATCTCTTGTGTCTGGTTTGTTTCAGTGAACATAATGTGTTGAGGTTCATTCATGTAGTAACATGCGTTTGTAGTTTATTCCTTTTTCTTGCTGCATAGTATTCCATTATGTGAATACACTACATTTTGTCCATCCATTCCCACTTGATGAACATTTAGGTCATTTGCCATATTTGCAAATTATGCATAATGCTAAGAACATTTGTTTACAAGTCTTTGTGTGGACATATGCTTTTGATTTTCTTGGGTGGATATGGAATTATGCTTTTAACAGTGTTCTTGAGTTATAATTGATATAAAATAAACTGCACATATTAAAAGGGTACAATTTAGTACATTTTGACATCTGCATGCACCTGTCAACCCATCACCACATCAAGAAAATGAACATCTTCATCACCCCCAAATAATTCCTTGTTCTGCTCTGCAAAATCCCTGCTTATTATTCCCCATCACTCCACATCTGCAGGCAACCCCTGCTTTGTTTTCTGTCACTATAGATTACTTTGCATTTTCTAGATTTCATATCCACGGAATTATAGAGCATGTCTGGCTTCATTCACTCGGCATAAGTATTTTATAATTTATAGTGTTGTGGTGAATATCAATAGCTCATTCCTTTCTATTGTTGATAAATATGTTATTGTCTGTAAATACAGTATCTCAATTTGTTCATCCACTCATCTATTGATGGATATTTAGATGGTTTCCAGTTGTGGGCTGTTACAACAAAGTTGCATTGAACATTTACATTTATATAAGCATATGCCTTCTTTTTTCTTGAATACATTCTCAGGATTGAAATGGTTGAATTATATGGTAGGTGTTTAACTTTGTAAAAAATTTCCAGATCATTTTCTAAAGTGGTTGTCCCATTTTACATTCCCACTAGCAGTGCATGAGAGTTGCCACCCTCCAGATCCTTGCCATTTTGTTACAGGGAGCCTTTAATTTTGTTTTGTGATTTTAATTTGCATTTCCCTAATGACAATAATATTGAATATCTTTTCATGCATATATTTACCATCTGTATATTTATTTGTATAGTGAAATACTCGTTCAAAACTTTTGTCCATTCTAAAAATTTTGTTTGCTTTTTGAATATTGAATTTTGAGAATTCTTTATACATTTTAGATGTAAGTTTGTTATTATTGCAAATATTTTCTTCCAGTCTGTGGCTTGTTGTTTCATGAATCAGAATAAGGTTGGCGCTGCTATATTATGAGACAAAATATATTTTAAAGCAGAGTATTACTGGGGATAAAGAAGTTTATTTCATAATGATAATATGGTTAGTTTATCAAGAGAACGTAGCAATTCTAAACATTTATGCAGCTAACAACAAAGATTCAAAATACATGAAGCAAAATCTGTTAGAATTTCAAGGACAAGTAGGTAATCTCATAATAATAGTTGGAAATTTTAATACCTATACCTCAATAATTCCTAGAAAAAGTAGGCAGGAAATCAGAAAGGATACAGTAGGCTTGAACAACACTATCAACCTACTTTATCTGATTATTTACAGAACACTCCACTTAACATTGTACACATTCTTTTCAAGTTTGTGCTGAACGTCTGCCAAGATGGAATATATTTTGGCCCTTAAAATGAGTGTCAATAAATTTCAAAGTATTTAAATTATACATAGCTTTTATCTTTGTCCTTACAATGCTGTGCATTCAAAAACTTTAACTTAGACTAATCATCAACTCTCAAAGCCTGTGTCCTCTGTGCACATGGTGTGTACATCCAACTGCCCAGCTCATAGGAAAACCACAGGTGTATAGCTACAGTGTTCTCAGGAACCCAGATCACATCCAGCTTAAACCACTCCCAACAAATAATCATACTTAGGAACTTCCACAGCCCTAAGAAGAACTAGTAGAACCATGCTGCAGGAGTTTAGGGAAGCCTGTCCTACTTCTTTTCTCCTGTGAGCACTATTAGGTTGGTGCAATTGAGATTTTTGCTGTGCTTTCCATTGCACCAACCTAATAGTACATTTAAAAATATGGAGAAATGCCCAAACAGGAGTTATAAAATTATGGTATAATTTAAATGTTCACATTTTAAAACTTGATGCTTTTA
This sequence comes from Piliocolobus tephrosceles, assembly GCF_002776525.5. Classification (NCBI taxonomy): domain Eukaryota; kingdom Metazoa; phylum Chordata; class Mammalia; order Primates; family Cercopithecidae; genus Piliocolobus; species Piliocolobus tephrosceles. The sequence goes on from NC_045442.1 coordinate 24,029,145, forward strand.
GCATAATGGCTAAAAAAATCCCACAGTTAATAGTGTACTACAGACCACGTAGGTCATAAATGTAAAGTTATTTACCAAACATCTTCTTTATTTCAAGGTATCTGTATAACTAAATGCATCATTTCATTATGATTTTGCATCAGAAATGAATTTGAGCCCTTCAGAAATTCTCTCCCCTTCATGAGAGGTCTTAGATCATGCCTTCTGAGTCTTTGAAGAAACTTCTGCTATCATCATGAACAATCATTGCCCTAGCCTATCTCTAGGCCACCAAGTCTTCATTAATCTAGGTACACAAATGTTAATTTTTATCTTCCCAATGGTGAGCCAATATGCTTATTACAAGTCACTAGTATCACTTTTAAAGGGCAAGAATTATAGATACTCAAAAACGATAATATTTTGCCTAGAAAAACTAGATGATCTCACTGCTCCCATGATAAAAGGCATGTGGATTCTGGGTTGGGACAAAGAACCTTGAATTCCCACTATGATTGTGAAGTATCATGATTAGATTGTGACCTTGTTATTATCAACCTGTGGTGTATTATTAATGGATGAAACATTGTATGGAATAAAGAATGTGATCCTTGAAGACCGGCCAACCTGAATTCCAGTATCAGCAGTGACAATTACGAGGAAAGCGGCCTTGACTCAGTCATTAAGCCTCTCTGCACCTGAGATGTCTCACTTTAAAGCAGAAATTAATAACCCCTGGATTATGGTTTTAAAATGTATATAGTGTACAGCACCAATCTGCAACAAAGTACACACTGAATAAATAGTGATTATTTCAGCTAAATGTTGATTATGCAGGGGTATGTTAATAATGGTAAACAATGAGAAGAGATATTGCATTTGTTAAAAAAAATGTATATATAGTTGAACCATGAATAAGATGGGTTTGAACTGCATGGATTCACTTATACATGCATTTTCTTCCACCTCTGCCACCCCTGAGACAACAAGACCAATCCCTCCTTTTTCTCCTCTTCAGCCTACTTGATGTGAAGATGACAAGGGTGAAGACCTTCATGATGATCCACTTGCACTTTGTGAATAGAAAATATATTTTCTCTTCCTTAAGATTTTCTTAAAACATTTTCTTTTCTCTAGCTTACTTTATTTTAAGAATACGGCATATAACACATAGAACACACAAAGCATATATTAATCGGCTATGTCATCAGTAAAGCTTCTGGCAAACAGTAGGCCATTAGTAGTTAAGTTTTTGGGGAGTCAAAAGTTATATGTGGATTTTCTTCTGCATGTGGGTTTGGTGGCCCTAACTTCCATGTTGTTATGGGGTCAACTGTATATATAGTTTTGAAATCAGTTAAAACATTTACAAAGCAGCAGTTATTTCTCATTTAGAACATGGTACCACTCAGCCCCCAAATTGACTACTTACAACATTAATACATGCAGGTTGTATTATTCTTAGAGAATAATAGACCAGAAAATACATAAGCTAGAGTTTTAGACACTAGGTACAGATGACATAGTGTTATCATTGAGGAGAAGAGGAAAATGATCAAGAGGGTGAGGGAGAAGTGCCCATTGGCAAAACCAGACGGACCCATGGCTGACCTTGCTGGTTGCTCAGTAAAGCCAGTGTCCTCTTCTTCCTGAGCTCAGAGCTGGACAGCATTTTCAGCCTCCTTTCAGGTTAGCTGGGGCCATGTAACTGCACTCTTGCCCATGGAGTCTGAGCAGAAGAGCTGTGCTTCAATTTTTGGTGTGACCTATGAAAGTCCTTCAGCATGTGCTCTTCATGTCATTTTCCCTTTAAATGGTAGCTCACAAGGAGACTCTCAGGGGTGGCAAAGCCACTGGATGGAAGGATTATGAGTCCCTGAGTCATGATAGAGAAGAGTCACCACCGATCAAAAACATAGTCCTTGGGTTGTTACTTAAGTGAGAAATACTGTTACTGTGTTTTATGATTTGTATTTTGGGCAGCCTGCGCTAACTGCTGCAGTCTGGTATTGCATTTGGTTACCTGCTTGCCTGGGAGATCGTGCAGAAAACAAAGGTAGGTTGCTCTGTAACAGATAGATGTGCCTTTCTAATTACCAAGTGCAGTAATTAAATGCATTTGCTTTAAGTTCATTTTGGAATACATTTTGACAGGTTTCTTCTAATAGTATTTTGTGTTTATCAGTGACCTTCCATCCAACCTCACAAATAATTGGTTGAGAATTATCTGATTTAGAATTTTTGAGCCACATTGGCTGTACCACTGTGACTTGGACGGTCCTTGGTCCTTTCTAAACTCACCCATCCTTCCTCTCCTCTGGAAAGCCATTCCTAATACACTAGTGTACAAAGTTCTCTTCATCCTCTAAACCTGTACAGCACTGAGAGTCTGGACTGTCTGTTAAGCTCTAAAACATACCTTGCCCTTTTTTGATAGTTATCTTTAAAATACATGTCATTAGGCTGGAAGCAGCGGCTCATGCCTGCAATCCCAGCACTTTGGAAGGTTGAGGTGGGAGGATCGCTGGAACCCAGGAGTTCTGAGAGCATACTGGACAACACAGGGAGACCTCATCTCTACAAAAAAAATTAAAAAAATACCTAGGTGTGGTGTTGTGTGCCTGTAAGTTCCAGTTACTCAGGAGGCTGAGGCAGGAGGATCGCTTGAGCCTGGGAGTTCAATGCTGCAGTGAGCTGTGATTGCACCACTGCACTCCAGTCTGGGTGGCAGAGTGAGACCCTGTCACCAAAAAAAAAAAAAAAAAAAAAAAAAGTATCATTTATCTGCTTTTATCCATCCATCCATCCATCCACCCACCCACCCACCCACCCACCTATCCATCTCAGTATCCACATACTCATTTACTCATCCATTAATTAATTTATCCAATACATATTTAAGCACTTAATGCTATTCTTGGGATTTTTCAAGGTACTAAGTTTACTGAGATAAATACAACATGATTCTCTGTGTTTACACAGATACAGTTGGTGCAGAAACAGATCTATGATCAAGTAGTCCTCTAAAATTTAATATATATCATGATAATGCTATATAAGAAGGGCTTTGGAAGCATAGAGAAAAGATTGGGGAGGCTTTACAAAGAAAATGAAATTTGAGGTGGGTTACACTCACAGTTACGCTCACTTCAGTCCTTACATGTGCCAGATCCTTGATGAGTGCCTGTGCTCAGTGTCTCATTTAATTATTGTAACTATGCTAGGGAGGGAGGATCCTTGAGCCGATTTGTACAGATGAGGAAACTAAGGCCCAGGAAATTATTGTTAGCTGAATTTACCTGACATCACTTTGTGGGTGAATATTTTGGCCAACATTAAAATCCTGTCTGCTTTGATTTCTCAACACTTCTAACCACTGAATTCTCAAGACCTCCTTGGAAGAGTGAGTGGTTGTTTACTGAGTGCAGCGGGGAAGGAGCTATAGGCAGAAGGAACAGTGTGTGCAGGGGTCAGAGGAATAAAAAGCATGTGCCACGCTGAGGAAACAGAGTCCTGAAGGTCTGATAAAAGTCAGGGTGGGGTGGCAGGAGATGAAGATGGGGGAACCTAAAGCCATATTTTAAAGGACCTTGGCATCACTGTCAGGAATTGAGTGCATTTGTGAGGCAGTTGAAGGCCACAGGAGTATTTTAACCTGGTGAGTGACTTTATAATAACATACAGTAATTACCGTGTGTTTACCAGGTGTCAGGCACCATTGTTCTACATACACTACTTACCTGTGCTATCCAGGCCTATGAGAGAGTACTATTGTTACTCACAGATGGAGGAAGAGGAAACTTAGGTATGGAAAAAATCAGCTTGACCAACGCCATCCTTTAAGAACATAACTGGGGGTGGGATGTGAACGCTGGTTATCTACCTATGAGTCCAAGTTCTTAACCATCCTCCCTTCGAAGACCTCTCATCTTTTGTGATTTTGAAAAATGTCTCTGTCTGGCAAAGTCCAGGAAGGTGCCTCATGAAGATCAAGGACAAATTTAGGAGGGTAATGAATATACAGGATAAGAGACAATGAAAATCTGAACACTGGCTACGGGAGTGACTGGTTTCTGTATCTTTAAATTTGAGGAACAGAGCTGGAAAAATGGAGAGCTCTCATTCTCCTACCTTGCTTCAAGTGTAGCTTGCAAACCAAGTTTCTCCTCCATAAATACATGTCTTCTTCCCTCACTGAGCTGACCTCTAAATTATAGTTTCCTTCTGGAAAGGTTTATAAAGATTTATAAAGATGGGCAATTATTTATGTGGAAGATCCTCCTTACCATCACTTCTCCTGGGAGAAAATACATGGCCTTTCTCCAAGCCTCAGGGAAAAACAGCTTCTTATCTTGGATAATTTTCTAGTCGTCTGAGGTGAGTTACAGTCGCTCTGTTTTGTGCCTCCACAAACCTCTTCCTGGCCTTGGAGAGCCATCCTCTATTTGTAGAGGCCTTGAAGTACCACCAGACCTGCCGAAGCATACATTTCCCTGCTGTAGTATTCTGATTACATTATGCCTTCCTCTATGTCCCCAATATAATGTGTAAATACCAATTGGCATCATCTCGGGGAACATCATTTTGTTTCCAAGTCTAGTGTGATCAAAAAAGGCATTCACGGTTTAGTCACCAACTTAGCTTTTCCTGCTCTGACGATTTGAGATAAACAAGCATCTTGCACTTCTTAGCACACATGGATTCACTCCTACAAACATCCTCTTATCCAGCATCACTCCACCTGACAAAAGGTATCTGTGAGTTGGTATCAGGGTCAGGAGAGACTGCTTTCCTTGGGGAGCATCCTAAGATGCTTTGGGTGATGACAAAGCCACAGCAAAAGTATCATGTCTGTGAAACAGAAGGGGAAGTAAGAATTTTCTGTATTTAATAGAGTAGCGCTATGAGAAGTGTTACCAAGATTTTCAGCTTGGATAAGAAAATCAGTGCAGTCCAAGGGTTGTCAATATCACCAATTATATCTCATATTGCATAATTGAAAGTAGTTTGACAGCTTGATTACAGATTATCTTTAAAACTCTGATGCCTTACTATATTGTCACCCTAATCTCTGAATCAGAAGTAGGTTGAAATAAAAATAAAACCTTCTTCTGTCTTCCAAAAGCTTGGCTACCAGCCAACAAGCGCTGATTTATCTGTAATATAGAGCACGTAATTCAAAATGGCATAAGGGGGGAAAAAGCCTTGCTTAATTTCATGTCCATGGACAGTAAATTTTGCCAACAGATTTATGAGCTTTAACCTGCTAAACAATCATCTGCTGAATTTTTTCACTGGTTTGTCTTTGAAGAGAGGCACATCAGCTCATCTTCAGGCCTTTTGGATGATCTCTCCTCAGGATCTGATGGACTTTAAAACTGCCAGAGAGAAACCAATTAAATTTGACTCAGTGCTACAAAGGGTAGCAGTCTAAGCCCTTGAAAAATGTCACAGACCTCTCCAATCGGTGTTTGGCATGGAAGACAGCAAAGTGAATGATGAGCACCACATCTTCATTAGAAGTGGAGTGGAGACACTCGTGGTGGGCCATCACCTCTCCTCTTGAAGGCCCCATATTATTTGAGTGACACAAAACTGCAGGTCATTGTGACAACTGCTCAACTGCAGTGTTCTTTTCTAAACTTTCAATAGGGGTAGAAATGAAATAACTCAGAACCATGTGGTCTCTCATCTCCCGAGTCAGGTGCCAGTGACATTGAAAGAGACCTTTGGGGGAATGCTAAGAATGAAAGAATATCATTCTTTCAAGAGTGCTATCATTGAGAGTGATATTCTTTCATTCATTTCAACAACACAGAGGTAACAGTGTTGTTCCCAGAGTTGGCAGCTCCCATTCATATGCTTTCTAGAGTTTTTAAAGTCTCAGGCTGAAACAGGTGACTCTATAGATTTGAAAGATAGATAGATAGATAGATAGATAGATAGATAGATAGATAGATGATAGATAGATTTTTAAGAAATTGGCTCCTGTGACTGTGGGGACTGGCAAGTCTGAAACCTGTAGGGCAGGCTGGCAGGCTTAAAACCCAGGCAGGGGTTGATGTTGCAGTCTTGAGGCAGAATCACTTCTCTGGGAAACCTCGGCTTTTCCTTTTAAGGCCTTCAACTGATTGGATGAGGCCCATCCACATTATGGAGGGAACCTTCTTTACTTAAAATAAACTGATTGTAGATGTTAATAACATCTAAAAAATAACAGAACAACACCTAGTGGTGTTTGATTAAATAACGACTCTATAAGTCAGCCAAGTTGATGCATGAAACTATTCATCACACAGATTTTGATCTAATGCCCTATCTGGTGAAGACGATACAAAAGTCAAAAGGCCAAGCCAAATGAGTTCTCTGTGGTTTCTTTTCCAATCATATGCTTTCCCCAAATAGCACTTAGTCTGTAGATCTCTATTAAATTAAAAAAGGAATGAATAGTCCTTGAGATAAACCTGAAAGGGCCTGGCACATAATGTATATCCTTCGGGTGTGCAATAAGTGGGTCCTCCTTTCTTCCTCATGTAGGATCCTTGCTCCTCTCCAACTGAGCATGGAAGAGGAAAGGAGGTTAATTCTGTCCAAAGGAGAGCTGGATCTGAGGCTTTGCTGGGTTGATCCCTCAGCTATAGCCAGAGTTCAGGAATCACCCTCATTGTTACCCATGGCCACCTGGAAATTTCCCACTGCAGATGGAAAGGAAACATCATCACCCTGGGAGTGAAGGGGGATCCCAGCTAATTCCTTGTCACGGTCAGTTTGTGTGCAGGTGGAGTGGTCAGAGCTTCTGGCTGCCTGTCATAGAGAAGGCTCTCTCACCTACCACAAAGGTTAGGTAGAGTTTTAGGAAGACACAGACCAGAGTTTGAACCCACTTCCTTTATCTACCTGCTGTGACTCATGAGGCCAATCACTTACCATTTCGCTATTAGTAAAATGGGATCAATGATCTGTCGTGTAAGGTTATGTGAGGTTTGAATGGGATGGGATGGGGACAACTTAGTGTAGTGCCTGGAACTGAGGAAGAACATGACACCTGTTGACTGTTATTGCTTTGACTTAAAATTCTACCACCTAAGAAACATTCCTTTACCATAAATCCTCACACACAATTATCTATTTTAGTGTCACTTGACAGAGGCATCACATTATGTGACTGACACCCAGTGTGAGTCAGTATCTTAGGTCACTTTCCTGCATGAGGGGAGTAAAAATATGAATAAAGGAAAAAAGAAAACAAAGACAGAAGAGCATGAGGACTGAGAATAATTCCCTGACTTTTAGCTTTCAGGGTCAAGGCCATTTGAGATCACAGAGGTTTCCTAAGCAGAGCATATATGAAACTAAACTGTGGACAGTTGTTTTCAAAAACCTGCACAAAATTCCCTCAGCTCACAAGTCTTCAGAAATCTGAAGCAAATGAAAGCTGCACAGTGGCTACAAGTGCGTGGTGTGCAGTCGGCCGACTTGGGTATGAATGTCAGGTGCAGCACTGGTCAGCTGTGTGAGGTGGGCCTCAGCTCCTGCCTCTGTAAAATGGGAATAATAATAATAATAATACCTACTTCCTAGGGTTCTTGTGAGGAGTAATGTGAGTATGCAAGTGAAGTACTTAGTTAAGTGCTTCCCATCTAAATACTCAATAAATTCTCTTTTGATTATCATCATCACCATGCAACTCACAAAACAGAAATAACAGTGTCGGAAATGGATTTACAATGGAGAGTGGTGGAACAATATTATTTATAGCAAATCTGAATTTATTCTCTATTATCCCAGATAAACCTGCAGAGAAGATTTGGTTAAATAAATCTCAGGCATCTTCAGACTAACCCAATTTAGAGGCATTCAATGACTATGAAAATAAAACCTAGAAGAGAATTTGCAGCTAGAAACAGAGAAACTGCCCCAAGTAGAAGGTTCCTAAGTGAGCCAAACAACAGCAGACCATCATTAAACTCTTCCCTAGCAGCAGACTACAGATCCTGTGGCTTATAACCCCAAACAGCCTGCAGAAGCCTTTGGTGGTCAAAAAGACTTGGATTTAGGATTTTCAGCAGAGGGGTGGCAAGTGTTCTATGAACAAAGGATGCACCAAATTACACAGGGCAGGCAGCTGCAGGCTTTCAGGAGTGTTAATTTTACTTTGTATCACGAATGTGTAAATGTTGCAAATACATACAAGCATGACAAATAGAGCACAAAATGACCATTAGGGTTACAATATGTGCACAAGAAAGCCATCAGATAATCTCTGCAAATAAAGGGCCATATAAATACCAAGTAATTCCACCCCTTATTACTACTAATAATGTATCATCTGGCCACAGCAGTTCCTTAAGTACTTTTTGTTCTCTACTGGGATCATGTCATTAATCCCATTTATATAGTCAATAGGGAAGCCTTGAGTACAAATTACGTTCCCGAGAAGATGTATTAGAATTAGGGCAAGTGAAGATTCTTCTTTTTTTCCTGGGTGGATGCCATGCTGATTTTCTGTCAAACGCTCTTTGCCCCTGAACTCTACTTTGAATACTGACGAATACCCTGGAAAGAGGTGGCTATTATAGCATCCGATGGTTTTGAGTTGGATGACCCCTGCATTGCTGAAACCTCAGAACAACCCTGGGCCATTAATAAGCCTCCTCTCCAACATTCCCATTCCGATCAGCCCAAGCAGTGAGGTTTTTCTGTTTGTCAGTGAAATGGGAAAGAGGGAGAATGTCCAATGATGTGTCCCTCTCAAACTGCATAAGGCAATTAACCTATCAACCACCTTCGAAATGGGAGGTAGTAACACGAGGTAGCTCAGAACACAGGCTCCAGAGTCAGACAAACCTGTTTTGCAACCCAGCTCACCATTATCTGAATCATTGTTGGGTAAGTCCCTTCATGTCTTTCCAATGAAGTTGTCTCCTCTTTAAGATAAAGACCAAGCTTTTCAAATGGACATATTAGTAGTAAGTACTTTTAGGCTTATTAGGAACATTATTTATTATTACTGGGAAACAAAGGAAGGAAAGAAGGAAGACAGGTAAAGAGAGAGAATGCCCTGAACAGTCACTGCTTTCCTACAGAAATCTGTCCTTTTTGTGAACCTGAGCAGAGCAGCAGCTTCCTTCTAGGAGACAGTCCCAAGGCCATGTGAGCAGCAGTGGCACCTGCTTTTGTTTTTTTTGTGGGGCATGTGCTGTGAACCTGTTTAAAGACTATAAAGATAGGAAGATGCTGAGTCTGCCTTGTGGCTGTACTCCCAGCAGAGGCTGAACCAATTTGTCCTTGCTGGGCTTAATTAGAGAAGGAGGTTACAACAAAGGAGGCTAACGCAGCTTAAATGACTGCCAGCCACTCTGGCTACAAATATAAACAAACACATAGTTAGAATTAGGGACAGAAATACACGAGGAAGCTAGCGCCTCTTGGTTTCAGATAGATTATTTCAAGGAAATGAAAGAAGTTTCCGTGGAACTCTTGAAGGAGATTCCACGGGTCTTTAATGCAACTGATGTAAACAACCTGGTAAAGGTTGTTCAATATGTTTTCTATCAAAAGCTTCCAGGTTATTCTGTATCAGAAGTTTCACACCCAGGAGATGAAGGTCACCATCATCATCAACAGCAACAACTTTTTTGAGTTCTTTCTATGTGCCAGAAACAGAGCTAGTGCTTTAAAAATATTTTATCTTTTATTTTATAAAACAACTTCATTTTCTGGGTGAGGAAACTGGGCTTTTTAAGTCAAGTAACATTTTCAAGGCTACACTGCTACATGCCAAATTGGGTTTTGAAGCTATATTTGTCCTACTAAATCTTCTGTTTTTTCTTTTAATTTTTTTGTAGAAATGAGATTTTGCTATGTTTCCCAGGCTGGTATTGATCACCTAATCTCGGGCAATCCTCCTGCCTCAGCCTCTCAAAATGCTGGAATTATAGGCATGAGCCACTATACCTGGCCTAAATCCTCTATTTTTTAGCCACTATGGTCTACTTTCTTCCACAGCCAAGAATATGTGCACACACGTGCATGCATGCACACACGCGTACACACACACCTCCACAGTGAGAAAGTTGAGTGGCAAGAAAGACAGGTATTGGTGATATCTACAAAGGTGAAGAAGGAGGCAACTCCTGAATTGCTGATGATGACACTAAGGAAAGTTGTCACCCTTGTGTTAGGTAAGATTTAATATAAAATGGATGTTTACTGGAAAGTACAAGCCTTTGGCTCTGCACACAGATACCCAAAGGGCTATGGGAACTGGCCAGTGCTGGATTATCTGCTCTCTTCTGCCAGGAGGACTGGGCATAGGAAATGGGTCGTCATGGTGATGGTGTCTTACTAACTGGGCACTTTGCATGTCATCACTCTCAAGGCCTCTATGGAGGAATGAGTTCTGCTGCAGGAGAACTTTTACCTTCATGGGTATCTTTGGTATCAGCTTTGTCTGATACCAGATGTGTTCTGCTCACTGGCATTTGATAAATTACTTAATATGTTGACGATGTAATGCCCTCACATATTTCAAATGTAGTTGAGGATTAGAATAAAAAGATTCATTCCCACTCCTATCTCTCCTCCTTCAAGTTTACATCCTCCTCCATTAGATAACAACCATTTTTAAGTAGTTTTCTGTGTATGCCTCTGGCTTTTTGTTTACATTAAAAAATTAAACAATCAACTTTTTAATTGACAAAAAGTTAACGTATTTCTCATGTATAGCACAATGTTTTGAAATGTGTATACATTGTGGGATGGCTAAATTGTGCTAATTAGCATATACATGACCTCACATACTACCTTTTTCATGGAAAGAACACTTTACATATACTCTTAGCAATTTTCAAGAATACAATATACTGTTATTAACTATATCACCATGTTGTACAATAGGTCTGTTAAACTTATTTCTACTAACAGAAAATTTCTATGTTTTGACCAACATCTTCCCAATCTCCTCCCTGCCTGGTTTTTAAAAATGCAGCAAAATATGCATATATATGCTTCTTTTTTCTTTCTTTACATAGAAAGAAGCACACTGTTCTGCAAAATTTCCCCATACCTTCCAGTTAGCAGCATCTCATTTTTCAAGAACATGGAAAGATTTCTCATTGTTTTTTATAGGTACATAAAGTTTCACTGAAGGTATATGCAATAATTGATTCCATCAATTTGCCATTGGATATGTGGACTATTTCCAATATTTGTTATTTCAAAGGCTACTGCAGGGAACAACCTGGACATGTGCCATCTCACACATGTATTTTTGGAGGTAAGGTCTCCAGAGATTGGTTGCTGAGTCCAGGGAATGATCATTTGTCATTTAGAGAAATACTGGCATGCAAATGGATATTCTGAGAACTGCAATCAAAACTTAAAATCTCATTCTTGAGAGCTGATCTGGAATGTGCTAGGTCACATGTGTTTTCCTCATTCTTTAGTGGAAGAAATCTCTTCATTTGAAGATCCTTTCCAACGCTTGGCGTAGATTCATTCCATTTCCTAGAAACTCAGAAACCTCAGGACCAGATTAATCCTCCTGAACCTGGCTTTGCCCATCACCTTCCCTGCTTAGATGTCTTCAAGGCATCCCCAGTGGCCAGTCTGGAAACAGGCCATTCACTGTTAGATTTCAGCGAACATTTCCACTGCTCCTCTGTGTAGTTCTGTGCTCCTTGCCTGTCCACAAACAGGCCTGGGCTATCTAGCTACCAGTGCCCTCTCCTACCTCTCAGCTCTTTCATGGTAGTTTGTTTTCCTCATTTTGGTGCTCACTCTTGTTTCACTGTGTTCTGGGTACCCACCTTTTCTCTCCTTCTAGACCAAAAGATCTTCTGATATAGGAGTTTGTCCATCTTTTCCAGGTATCCACCTCCTGCAATGCCTAGTAACACCCTTGTGCATGGTCAATGCTCAGTAAATGTTTGTGGCGACTCTCAGCCACTGCTGTCTGAAGCTCTGAGCTGTGGCTTCTATTCTTTTCACTGAGAAACTGCAGTAGCGACTTCTCTCAGTGGTAACTTTCCAAAGCTGTTTCTGTGGAGTCTTGCGTGTTTCTCACCTTCTTAGAAACTTTCAAACAGCCTTTGGACTCCTCTGAAGCTGGGCAGCTCCATTTTATTTCTTTTTGGAAAGTTGCTCACAATAGGCCCTACTGAGGGCCTACTGGTAATGGATATGGTGCCGCAATTTGTCTTTGAAAGCTCTGGTTCAAAGTCCCCTCAGTATCTGTCCTCTCAGCTACCTTCTCTTTAGCCGCATGAAGGACAGAAGGTCTTGTCCCCATAGTTTGAGCTCTCATACCAACCAAAGACCTCTCCTCTTGCTCTCAAGGTGGCAGAGAACTTTCTATATCTTTTCCATTTTCAAACCCAGTAACAGATGTAGTGACAGTCCTAAATTCAGCTTCATAAATCCTTATTTGCACCGAGGAATTTGGAAATCAAGTCTCAGAAGCTACTCTGTTGAGCCTGGAGTTTCCTTTTTAGTTGTGTATGCTAAATTCCAACAGTGGCTTTGCCGTTATGCAGGGAGGAGGTGATCAAATTCATTTACTCCCATATCAATGTCCTCAAAGTGTGGTCTAAGCACATAACAGCACCTGGGTGATTTTGATGCAGTTCAAACTTGGCAAACCTTGATCTAATTATTGGAAGTGATTGATGAAAAACCCAAGAAAGAGAGAGTGACTAGGATCTTCGTGATCCAAATATCTTTCCCTACCCCTCAGACAGTTACACTGGATCATCCTTGTGGGAGTCACGTTAATCACTTGTGCTGGAAAAACCAAGCCCAGCAAATCTCCCTGAATTACAAACTAGGTAAACTGGGGATGCTTAATCTGGAGTCTGGATGTATTAAAATGTGTCTGATAAATACCTGGTTGTATAGTTGGGGTATCGGCAGGGACTCTTTCTGCTGAAAGGATCAGAAAACCCAAGTCAATATGGTTTAAACAAAAAATGGATATTTATTCACTTCCATAGGTGAACATTTCAAGATCTATGTACTGCTGCCTCTAGAGGTCCTATAGACTCTGCTTTCCTGAGTGTTGGCTTCACTCTCAGGCAGGCTCTTCCCTGTGTTGGCACCGCAGCTCCAATCTTCCTGTCTTCTCACTTCACATCCAACAGGAGAAAATTTCCCCTTCACAGCAGCTTTAGATGGACCAGCAGGGACTGAGTGCTCACTTCTGAACCAAACACTCTGGCCAGATGGGGTTTACGCTTCCCCCAAGTATACACACACACACGTGCATAGACATAAACACACACACACACACACACACACGGGATGAGAAAAGGGGAAAACTGATCTTGGAAAGGCAATTCTTGTTGCCATCACAAGAAATGAAAATGAATATTTTGCATGCAAAACAAAAGATTTCACCATAGTGTATACATTAGAAACAAACAAATAAGGTTCTTTACATACTGTAAAGGTAATTATGAAATGGTAAGAGTCTTGAATTGAGAGTCAAAGTCCCAGATTCTTGTTCCCACATCTGCATCAGAGCCTCTTGGGCCATTCAGTTTTCTTGTTTAGAAAGCAGAAGTAATGCCTGACCTGAAAAACTCCCCCTTTTGAAGAAGACTTTTGATTTGTAATTACTCGTTTATTAAGTGCCCACCTTCCATTAGACTCTAAGGCCAATGGATGCAAAGCCAATGGCTGTCTCATTCAATGCTGTATTTCCAGTGCCTGGCACAGAACTTAGCATACAGTAGATGTCCAATAAATACTTGAAAAATAAATAAGTTAATACATGTTATAAATATAATTGAAAGAGAAGTCAGTAAACTAAAATGTTCTTGATCCTGATCTCTGGGTTTATACTAATGGAAAATCAGACTATGTGCTGAAGAGAATCTTAGGAAACTTTAAGTCTAACCCTATCTCTGCCTTTAATTGTGGTTATAACCTCACTCTATGAGCCTCAATTTTTTCCTCTGAAAAATGTGGGAACTAAAGTGGATGATCCTTGACATTCTTTCACCACAACTAAATTATGTCAGCTAAGATAGGTGGTAAACCAGAATATGGTCTGAAAAATAGAATGAGTTCATATATTAAAATCTTCATATAAAATGATTGCTCTATTCTAGAATCATAGGCCAGGAGTATGAATCCTGATCATGGGGACGACCAATTTTGTTCTTTGTTTTTCTTTCCATTCTTTCATGCACTCAAATAATTATTAAATAGTTACTTTGCGTGTTCTGGCTCCACTGATAATTTAAAATTAATCTTATTAATCTACATCCCTGCCTTGATGAGGCACCCCTACTTGAGCTTTGTAGGTTCAGTCTTTGATGACAATCAGAGTCCCAGTCATCAAAGGTCTACCATGTATATCCCATAAAATGATTAAGATAAGTTCATTTCTGATCTTGATGTATTATAAAAATGACACAATCTAATCCTCCCTGAAGTATAATTTTCTGGAATAGAATTTTGGTATCCAAAACATGCGGAAATTAGGGCTGGCCGCAGTCGTTCACGCCTATAATCCCCAGCACTTTGGGAGGTTGAGGTAGGAGGATCACTTGGGCTCAGGAGTTCAAGAACAGCCTGCACAACATAGTGAGACCCTGTATTTCTAAAAACAAAAAAATGAGCCTGTTGTGGTAGTACATGTCTGCGGTCCCTGCCACTAGGGAGGCTGAAGCAGGAGGATTGTTTGAGTCTGGAATGTTGAGGCTGCCAGTGAGCCATGACTATGACATTGTACTCCAGTATGGGGAACAGAGACAGACCCTATCTCAAAAACAAAAAACAAAAACAAACAAAAAAAGATCCCAAAGTCCATACAGAAGAGGGGCTTTTCTATGCTACCCTCTTCTTTGTGACTTTCTTCTTCCAAGGGGAATTAATTGGGTTGCCCTTAGTTTCCAAATAGATTTCCTTGTCGTTGACCATAAATCAATACCACACTTGCCAAACTGACTTCCCTTATGATACTCTGGGAAAGAAAATAACAAATGTTCAGTTGATAAACTTTATATCTCCTTTTTATATCAGATCTGCAGGTACTATAGCTTTCACATGCTTGTTTATTAGTTCAATCCATTAAGAGAACAATGATCAAATATAAATACCCCAGGCAGAAACATGACAAGAGCAAGGAAATAGATGACTGCTGGCATTCATTTGTAATATAATAAATTGTATTGCAACATACTGTAAGTTTTTGACCTTAAGCAGTAGAAAGTTGATGACTTTAACAGAGTTTTCTTCATAAACCTTTTCTTTTGTGCTTCAAAACTGCTGACTTTTTTTGTATCACTGGCTCTTCTACAGTTTGTTTTCAACACACATCTTTAAGTGTGGGCTCTCAAGGACTGGACAAAGGTCAGTGTTGGAATGCCTGCTTCCTGCTTCTTGCAGAAAGCCTCCACCTTAGGTATGCAAGAGGCACTGCTTTTGTCTAATTAGGAACTGAGTTTAATAATAATAACCTCTTACATACACAGCATATGAATGTAACCACTCTATAGATGTGAAATTTGGGGCATTTACTTAACTTCTCTAAGTGTCAGTTTCTTCAGCTGCAGAATCTAAGTGACACTGATACCCACCTCACAGAGTATTGATGAAAATAAAATTAGATAAGGCTCATGCCTGGATCATACTGGGTGCTCTGTAAATGGTGGACACAGACATATAGATGTCTACGTTCTTGTTCTCTTCCTTATCTCTGCCTCTTGTCGTTGTGTAAGCACAGAAATGCTTTCGGTTCACAGGTAAACCAAACCAATGGCAGAAGAAATCCTTCTCATAAACATGAAATAGGATCTGTGGCCATTTCCAGCCCTTCCCAATCAGTCTGTCTCATACCCAAACACTCCTGATACCTTCTTGTAATGCTTCTGCTCAGGGGACTCCTGCATTTGCTTTATAACTTAACTTTCTCCTTTTCTGTTATTCTACGGTCTCATCATACCCCTTTAGTCTTTAAGAATCTCTTATCTCATAGAAACCATAAAGGCTGAGCCACATAAGAAACTTTGAACTTATTATATTAGAAGTATTGATCTCTTTGCCAAGATGGAAGAAAAAAAAAACACTCTTTTTAGATGGCTAATGGACTAAAATACATAGTGTTGACAGCAAGCTGTAAGAATGTTGTTTTTGTGATGAAGAACTGAGAAGGAGTTGGGAAAACAGAAATCATACCAGACATATATAGCAACAGTTCTATAAAAGTACAAATATTTGACTAACTATATGGCAGTGTACCCTATGGGATCTATAAGCCAATCCTCCTATAGAAAACCACCTTTGATTTTATTGGGAGAGGACTGATTTTTGTCATTTATAATATTGAACACCTACTATCATTTGAATGTGTCCCCTGCAAAGCACATGTCGTACACTTAATCCCAGATGCAGCAATGTTGGGAAGTGCGGCCTAATGAGAGGTGATTAGGTCCTGAAATCTCCACGCTCAGGAATGGATTAATGCTATTACCATAAGAATGGGAGCGGGTTTGTTACAAAAGGATAAGTTTGGATCCCTTTTTTCCCTGTCTTCTACTCTCTTGACCTTTTGTGTTTCACCATGAAGCAGCAAGAGAGGTTCCTTGCCAGATGCTGGTACCTCAATCTGGCTTCAGTTTCATACTTCACAGCCTCCAGGACTGTGAGCCAATAAATGTCTGTTCATTGTAAGTTACCCAGGCTGTAATATTCTGTTATAGCCTCACAGAATAGACTAGGAAAAAAATCCTACTAGGAAGTGGGGCTGTTGCTATAACCACTATCTGAAAATGTAGAAGCAGCTTTGGAACTGGGTAATGGGTGGAGGCTGGGACAGTTTCGAAGTCAGTGCTAGCAAAACTCTTTATTGCTGTGAATGGAGCATTAAAGCATTTCTCAGAAGGCTTTTTTGAGGGCTCAGAAGAAGAGCTGCAGGGAAAGTCTGAATTTTGTTAGAGATTGTTTAAGTGGTCCTGAATAGAGTGCTGGTAGAAATACGGACAATAAGTACCATTCTGATGAGGTGTTAGATGAAAACGAGTAACAAAGTATTGGAATCTGGAGAAAGAGCCATCCCTGTTACAAAGCGGCAAAGAACTTGACTGAATTACATCCATGCCTGAGAACTTTAGAAAAGGCAGAACTTAAAAGCAATGATGCAGAATATCTGGTGGAAGTTTCTAAGCAGCAAAGCATTTAGGGTGCTTTGTGGCTTCTTTTAACCGCATATAGTAAAATGAGAGAGGATAGAAATTATTTGAAGATGGAATTTATAATTAAAATGGAAGTGGAATGGAAAGATTTTAAAAATTCACAGCTGGAACATGTAAAGAATGAAAAGTCATATTTAGGAGAGCAAGCCACTGTTTGCTAAATAAATTAATGGAATTAATTATTTAGCAAACAGTGGCTTGCTCTCCTAATGGAAGAGAGCCAGATCCTATTCATCAAGACAGTGGGAGAATGACCCTGAAAACATTTCAGAGATCTTAAAGGCAAGCTAGAACCCTTAGGGAAGGTTTTCAGAAAGGCACCCATAGAACTGCAGTATTTACAGCCCTGTGTCCCATTTTCTGGCTCAGCACTTCTTAACCACCCCAGCCATGAGTTAAGTGGGCCCAAGTGCAGTTTGGGCTAGCAGTCAGGAAGGTGCACAATCCACATGGAGCTAATATTGCAGGCATGAAGAATGCAAGAGTTCTAGGGGCATGGCTTTCTTCACCTAGGTTTCAAAGGATGTCATGGACAGCCTTGGGGCTCAGACAGATATTTGTCACAAGAGCGAAGCCACTGCAGCAAGCCCCTGCTAGGGTAATGCCTACTGGAACCATGGGAGTGGGACTGTCCCCAAAAATGCGGAACTGGTAAGCCACCAGTGCACAAGTCCAGCCTAGAAGAGTGGCAAGCATGACTGCAATCTGTGAGATCTGCTGCATGAACTGAGCCCAGCAAAGCCATAGCGTCAGGGCTGCTCAAAGCCTTGGGGACCCAGCCCCCATCTCAGTGTGCCCACATGGAGGGACCTGGAGTCCAAAAATATTATTCTCTAGTCTTGATACTTGATATTGTTTACCCTGTTGGGTTTGGGACTTACTTGGGACCTGTTACTCATTTCTTCTTTCCTGTTGCTCTCTTTTGGAATGGAAATGTCTCTCCTTTGCCTCCCCACCTAACCTGTTTGATTTAACAGGATTTTGACTGGAGGGAATTTGCCTCAGGATAAGTGAAACATTGAGTCTCATCCGTATCTGATTAAGAGAAGACCGTGAATGTTGGACTTTTGAATCGATGCTAGCATGAGTTAAGTCACTGGAGCAATTGGGTTGGAATGAATGTATTTTGAATATGAGAAAGACCTGAGTTTTGGGATCCAGTGGCAGAATTGCTATTATTTGAATGTGTTCCCCAAAACATAAGTGTTGGAACCTTAATTCTCAAAGTAACAGTGTTGGGAGATGAGGCCTAATGAGAGGTGATTAGGCAATGAAGTCTCTGCCCTCATGAATGAATTAATGCTGTTATCACAGGAGTGCATTTGCAAGTTCACATTCTCTCTCTCCTTCTCCTTGCTCCCCATCCCTCCCTCCCTTGTCCCTCCACCTTTCACCATATGATGACACAGCAAGGAGGCCCTCACTAGATGCTAGATCTTCAACCTTGGACTTTCCAGCTCAATTTTGAGCCAATAGATTCCTGTTCACTATAAATTACCTAGTCTGTGGTATTTTGTTATAGCAGCAAAAAATGGACCAAGATAGCAGCAAAGTGTATTTAGTAAGTCGGGTGCTATAACTATACCCAGTTTCAAAAATCATCATGAAGGACCTTGAAAATTCTATTAACTCATCCCACCATCTTTATACCTGACAGCCCCACATAGTTCCAACAATAACCTCTGTGGCCTGGAAGGAGTAACCAGGACTTTGAAAGGCAATGCAAACACAATTTACCCTGGATTTAAAACATCTTAAAGAGGTTAACAGTGGTCAGCTTCTGTGCTTCCGTGACTTGATTCTGATATTGTCTTTTTCATCTATAGATTGCCATGCCACATACTACAAATATTGTGCCTCTAATCTTAATAGTAATTTGCATGGCATCACTCAGACCTTCCTATTATTCTCTAGGTAGGCTCCTCTTTCTACCTGAAACTATTCCTTATTCTTTTTTAATTCTATGAACCAAAAATCACTAGTGTTGGCATTACACCAAAATCGCTATGAAATTATAGCGTCTGTGTACCATGAGAGGTCAAAAATGTGAAAACACCAACATGAGAATGCTTCCCTCTTCTTAATTTTATAAATGGAAATCCTATAGAAAGCTTCAAAGTCAGATATATTTTAATCAAATGCTTTTTCTATGAGGCTTTCTTATTCTAGAAGTCATAGCCTTCACTTTTTAAACATCTTTATTTGTATATTACTGTCTCCAGGCCGATGTTCTAATAGGTGACACGGTGAAAAGAGAAATGTGGCTTGCTCTTGCACTGCTTCGGTTAGAAGCCCTATCTACATTTTTCTTAAGGTAGTCTAAATGTTATCTGTTATTCAAGGGCTCTCCTATTGCATATCTTAATTTTTCCAGGAAAGCCAATTCATCTATAGCAATTGAAAAGAAATGAATACAGATGCTTATGTGCTAAATTAAAATGTCGTCTTTGACCTTTGAATGTTAGAGCATCCAAAGGGGCTATGATCAATGTTCTCTGCAGCTGTCATGGGTAAAGGAGGCACATTT
Source organism: Piliocolobus tephrosceles (assembly GCF_002776525.5). NCBI lineage: Eukaryota > Metazoa > Chordata > Mammalia > Primates > Cercopithecidae > Piliocolobus > Piliocolobus tephrosceles. The sequence continues at coordinate 24,048,849 of NC_045442.1, forward strand.
ATATATCAGAGCTTGCAGGAGGAAGTAGGGAAGGCATATGAGCGTGGGCCAGAGTATTAACATCATTCCCACTCAGCCCTCCACCCTGTCTTGTGGGCCACCATCATTTGATTATGCCAGTTTCAGAAAACCTGATTAGGTTGTGGTTTAGTTTATTTATTAACAAGATTTTTTATAGAAATAAATTATAAGATGTTTATTTTAATGTATTAGTAACTAAATGTCTTTAAGGAACATTTGGAAAATGATAATCTTGGCAGGATTCTGAGTTAAAAATCATATTCTCCTGTCGCCACATGAAGCCCTGGTCAACATTCATATCTCTACTGTTCCCAAGACAGGTTCAGGGGGACAACCCTATTTCTGGTTGTCAACTCAAGCAACTTCTCCTCTCAGTGCGCCTGATGGGATGGCAGATAATCATGGCCTTTGTCAAGGCGTTCTTGCCTGGTCTTATAAGTTACCAAAATCAAGTAGAAAGAAACAAAGTTATTGATAGCTGTTTGTTGTTTATTTGTTTTCAATATCATGATACTAGTAACTCTCATATTCTGTGAAGGGGCCTAAGCCTCCTTTTTATTAGCAAGTCCTATCCTACCTCCTCCATAAAAAGGCAGAGCTCTATTAGAGGGCAGGGGCCATGTCGTCATTGTATCCCAGTGCACAGGTAATGCCAACTTCCTGAAAACTTCACACATGACTTCCAACTTCTGGCAATATTCTGATATGTTTTTCTCATGTTTAATTTTCACAACACACAGCCTGAACCATGTTGCCCCTACCTACCTCCCATCACCAATGTTAACCTTCCCCCACAACCTGCAAACTCTACAGCCCAGGCCCTCGGTGATCTGGCCCCCATTTCTCATTCTACGTTGATCTTTCTCCCTCTCCTACATGATGTCCACCCTCCAATCAAATTGTACTCCTCTCTGCTGGAGAACATTCCTCCTACCTTTGTAAAGCATTTCCACACAGGATTCCCTTTTCCTAAAAGGCTTTTTCCCATTCCAGTTTCAACCTCTTAGAAGCCATCTCAAATATAACCTTCTTGGGCCCTTTCCTGTTTAACTCCCTTCCAAACATATGTGAATTTTCCTTCCTTTAAACTTCCACAGTTTGTATGTTCCTGAGGCACATACCATCTCTCTACTTTTAATTTTAGAATTGGTCTGTTTTATCTCTATTCTGGTTTGCAGGTGTTTTGAGGAAGCTGAAGTTATGTCTCCAATGTCTTTACATACCTCGTCGTGTCAGGTAGGCAGAGTGTCACACACACAAACACACACACACCACACCACATAAACTTATTTATAAATATTTTTAAAATGCAGCAAAAAGCCACATTCCAGTAGGGATGCAATTACATATAAAAATTCAACATAAGTTTCTGTGGCTATTGAAATCAAATGATGAATAAAAATCGAACTGACATGTTCAGGATATTTCAAGGAAATCTTCAGAAAGAAAGCTTCACAAAGACTCAAAATTCACCTCTGTAGAAATTCTACTCACTTGGATCTAGACTGTCTGAAAATCTAGGATGAATGATATATCATGAAAGTATGCTGTGATTTTGGGGAGAAAGATTTATAAGAACTGGAAACACTCATAATATTTTGTCAAAGAATAATTAAGTGTTAAGAGAGCATTTTTATAAAAAGTGAATTTAGGTTAGAACTACTGGGTTTTTATCTGGAGGAAAATAAACCTGGGTTTATGTCTCATGTCAGAATATATTCTAAATGAGTCAAATATTTAAATATTTAATTTAGTTAATAATTAATTTAGTTAATATTTTAAAATTAAACCCATGAAATTACTAGAAGAAATGGGAGAATATGTAGGTATGTATTTAAACAACGTGCTTATACATGCCTGCAACCCCCACATAAAATCTTGATGTGGAATAGGCCTTCTAAATGTCTATATCAGCAAGGGTTAATTTTCCTAGTATATAAATAACCCTACGAATCAGTAAGAAAAAAATACCAAGAGTCTAGCAAAAATTTGGGAAAAGATTGGAAAACAGTTGCAGAACATGAAATAGAGATAGATTTTATATACATGAAAAGATGTTCAGCCTCACATATGAGAAAAATGCAATTTAAAACTATACTAAATACTATCTTTCATATTTCATGTTGGCAAAACATGAAAAATCTCACATAATTTTGCTTTTATGAAGCAAAACTGAATAATGCAAGATACAAGCCAAGGCTTATTTGTTTAAAAATGAATAAAAAGAAATATATATTCTAACAGATTTTGGTTGAGTCTTTAGGTTTTTCTAAATATAAGATTATGTCTTCTGCGAACAAGGATAATTGGACTTATTCCAAAGTTGTAGGATACCAGATAAACACACAAAAGTTAGTAACATTTATATACACTAATAGTGGAGAATCTGAAAAAGAAATCAAGAAAACAACACCATTTACAGTAGCTACAAAAATATAAAATACCTCAGAATAAATTGAACTAAAGTAGTAAAAGATCTCTATGAGGAAAACTATAAAATACCATGAAAGAAATTGAAGAGGATACACAAAAAGTGGAAAGATACTACATGCTTATGGATTAGAAGATTCACTATTATTAAAATGTCAATACTACCAAAAGTGGATTAGAAGATTTAATATAATAAAATGTCAGTACTACTCAAAGTGGTTTACAAGTTCAATGCAATCTCTGTCAAAATTCCAATGACATTCTTTAGATAAATAGAAAAAAATTCCTAAAAATTTTATGGAACTACAAAAGACCCAGAATAGCCAAAACTATCCTGAGCATAAAGAACAAAACTGGAGGAATGACATTACCTGACTTTATTATACCATAGAGCTATGTAACCAAAACAGCATGGTACTAGCATAAAAACAGATAAATAGGCCAATGGAACAGAATAGAGAACCCAGAAACAAACTCATACACCTACAGTGAACTCGTTTTCAACAAAGATACCAAGAATATACACTGGGGAAAATGCAGTCTCCTCAATAAACGGTGCTGGAAAAACTGGATATCCATATGGAGAAGAATGAAACTATACCCCAGTCTCTCATGATATACAAAAAACCCATACAAAAAAAATCAAATGGCCATATACAAAGTTGCCATATACAAAAAAATCAAATCAAAATGGATTAAATACTTAAATATTAGAACTCAAACTATGAAACTACTACAAGAAAACATTGGGGAAAATCTTCAGGACGTTGCTCTGCGCAAAAATTTCTTGAATACCCCACAAGTACAAGCAACCAAAGCAAAAGTCAACAAAGGGGATCACATCACGTTAAAAATCTTCTGTAAAGTAAAAGAAACAAATAGCAAAGTGAAAAGACAACCCACAGAATGGGAGAAAATATTTGCTAACTACCCATCTGATAAGGAATTCATAACCAGAATATATAAGGGGCTCAAACAACTGTATTTAAAAAAATCTAATAATTTGATCAAAATATAGGCAAAATATTTGAATAGACATTTCTCAAAAGAAGACATACAATAGGCAAACAGGCATATGAAAAGGTGCTCAACATCACTGATCATCAGAGAAATGCAAATCAAAACTACAATGAGATATCATCTCACCCCAGTTAAAATGGTTTATATCAAAAAAATAGACAATAGCAAATACTGATGAAGATGTGGAGAAAAGAGAACCCTTGTACACTATTGGTGGGAATGTAAATTAGTACAACCACCACGGAGAACAGTTCCTCAAAAAACTAAAAATTGAGCTACTATATGATCCGGCAATCCCATCATTGCATATATATATCCAAAGGAAAGGCAATTAAGTATATCAAAGAAATATCTTCACTCCTATGTTTGCTGCAGCACAGTTCACAATAGTCAAGATTTAGAAACAACTGAAGTGTCCATCAACAGATGAATGGATAAGAAAAATGTGGCATATATACACAAAGGAGTACTATTCAGCCATAAAAAATAATGAGATCCTCTCATTTACAACAACATGGATGGAACTGGAGATTATTATGTTAAGACAAACATCACATGTTCTCACTTATTTGTGGGATCTAAAAATCAAAACAATTGAACTAATGGAACTAGAGAGTAAAAGGATGGTTACCAGAGGCTGGAAAGGGTAGTGGGGGGTTTGTGGGGAGGAGGTGGGGTTGGTTTATGGGTACAAATAAATAGTTAGAAACAATAAATAATACCTACTACTTGATGGCACAAAAGGGTGACTATAGTTAATAATAATTTAATTGTACATATAAAAATAACTAAAAGAATATAATTGGATTATTTGTAATACAAATGATAAATGCTTGAAAGGATGGATACTTCATTCTCCATGATGTGATTATTACACATTGCATGCCTGTGTCAAAATATCTCACATACCTACCCCATAAGTATATACACAAAGTATGTATGTACAAAAGTTAAAAATATGAAATTATAAAAAAAGTCCTGTTAAAAATGGGCAAAAGATCTGAATAGACTTTTTTTATTCAAGAAGACATAAAAAAATGGCCAACTGCTATGAAAAAAATGCTCAACATCACTAACCATCAGGGAAATACAAATTAAAACCACAATAAGATATCATCTCACACTGATTAAAATGGTTTTTATAAAAAAGACAAAAAATAACAATGCTGGTGAGGAAGTGGAGAAAAGGGAGATCTTACAAATTGTTGGTGGGAATATAAATTAGTGCAGACACTATGGAGAACAGTTGGGAGGTTCTTCAAAAAACTAAAAATAGAACTATCATGCCATCCAGCAATCCACCCCTGGGTATATATATAAAAGAAAGACAATATGTTGAAGAGATATCTGCACCCCCATATTTATTGCAGCACTATCCACAATAGCCAATATATGGAATTAACCTAAGCATCCTTCAACAAATGAATGGATAAAGAAATTATGGTATAGATACACAATGGAATATTATACAGCCATAAAAAATCCTGTCTTTTGCAGCTACATAAATGGAACTGGAGATCATTATGTTAAGTAAAACAAGCCAGGCACAAAAACACAAATATCACAGGTTCTTTATTATTATTATTATAATACTTTATGTTCTACAGTACATGTGCACAAGGTGCAGGTTTGATACATAGGTATACACGTGCCATGTTGGTTTGCTGCACCCATCAACTCGTCATTTACATTAGGTATTTCTCCTAATGCTATACCTCCCCCAGGCCCCCACCTCACGTCAGGCCCCGTTGTGTGATGTTCCCCGCCCTGTGTCCAAGTGTTCTCATTGTTCAATTCCCACCTATGAGTGAGAACATGCAGTGTTTGGTTTATAGTATTCTCTGATGGTAGTTTGTATTTCTGTGGGATCAGTGGTGATATCCCTTTATCATTTCTTAGTGCATCTATTTGACTCTTCTCTTTTTTCTTCTTTATTAGTCTTGCTAGCGGTCTATTAATTTTGTTGATCTTTTCAATAAAACAGCTCCTGGATTCACTGATTTTTTGAAGGGTTTTTTGTGTCTGTATTTCCTTCAGTTGTGCTCTGATCTTAGTTATTTCTTGCCTTCTGCTACCTTTTGAATTTGTTTACTCTTGCCTCTCAAGTTTTCTAAATCTTGATGTTAGGGTGTCGATTTTAGATCTTTCCTGCTTTCTCTTGTGGGGATTTAGTACAATAAATTCCCTCTACACACTCCTTTAGATGTGTCCCAGAGATTCTGGTATGTTGAGTCTTCATTGTCATTGGTGTCGAAGAACATCTTTATTTCTGTCTTCATTTCGTTATTTACCCAGTAGTCATTCAGGAGCAGGTTGTCCAGTTTCCATGTAGTTGTGCAGTTTTGAGTGAGTTTCTAAATCTTGACTTCTTGAGTTCTTATTTGATTGCACTGTGGTCTGAGTGATAGTTTGTTGTGATTTCTGCTCTCTTGCATTTGCTGAGGAGTAATTTACTTCCAATTACGTGGTCAATTTTAGAATACGTGTGATGTGATCCTGATAAGAATGTATATTCTATTGATTTATCATGGAGAGTTCTGTAGATTATTAGGTCCACTTGGTGCAGAGCTGAGTTGAAGTCCTGGATATCCTTGTTAATGTTCTGTCTCGTTGATCTGTCTAATAGTGACAGTGGGATGTTAAAGTTTCCCATTATTATTGTGTGGGAATCTAAGTCTCTTTGTAGGTCTCTAAGGACTTGCTTTATGAATCTGGGTGCTCCTGTATTGGGTACATATATATTTAGGATAGTTACCTGTTCTTGTTGAATTGATCCCTTTACCATTATGTAGTGGCCTTCTTTGTCTCTTTTGATCTTTGTTGGTTTAAAGTCTGTTTTATCAGAGACTAGGATTGCAACCCCTGCTTTTTCTTGCTTTCCATTTGCTTGGTAGATCTTCCTCTATCCCTTTATTTTGAGCCTATATATGTCTCTGCATGTGAGATGGGTCTCCTGAATATAGCCCACTGATGAGTCTTGACTCTATCCAATTTGCCAGTCCATGTCTTTTAACTGGGGCATTTATTCCATTTACACTTAAGGTAAATATTGTTATGTGTGAATTTGACCCTGTCATTATGATGTTAGCTGGTTATTTGCCTGTTAATTGATGCAGTTTCATCCTAGCATCTATGGTCTTTACAATTTGGCATGTTCTTGCAGTGGCTGGTACCGGTTGATTCTTTCTATGTTTAGTGCTTCCTTCAGGAGCTCTTGTAAGGCAGGCCTGGTGGTGACAAAATCTCTCAGCATTTGCTTGTCCTTAAAGGATTTTATTTCTCTTTCACTTACGAAGCTTAGTTTGGCTGGATATGAAATTCTGGGTTGAAAATTCTTTTTCAACCCAGAAAAAGAATATTTTTGAATATGTTGAATATTGGCCCCCACTCTCTTCTGGCTTGTAGGGTTTCTGCTATTCCCTTCTGTTTGTTAGTTTTCCTTCTAACAGTCAGAGCCCTCAGCTGTAGGTCTGTTGGAGTTTGCTGGAGGTCCACTCCAGACCCTGTTTGCCTGGATGGAGGCTGTAGAACAACAAATATTGTAGAACAGCAAATATTGCTTCCTGATCTTTTCTCTGGAAGCTTCATCTCAGAGGGGCACCTGGCTGTATGAGGTGTTAGTCAGCCCCTACTGGGAGGTTTCTCCAAGTTAGGGTACATGGGGTTCAGGGACCCACTTGAGGGGGCAGTCTGTCTGTTCTCAGAATTCAAACACCATGCTGGGATAACCACTGCTCTCTTCACAGCTGTCAGTCAGGGATGTTTAAATCTGTAGAAGTTTCTGCTGCCTTTTGTTCAGCTGTGCCCTGCCCCCAGAGATGAAGTCTACAGAGGCAGGCGGGTCTTATTGAAATGTGGTGGGGTCCACCCAGTTCGAGTTTCCTGGCTGCTTTGTTTACCTACTGAAGCCTCAGCAATGGCAGACGCCCCTCCCCCAGCCTGGCTTGCCGCCTCACAGTTCGATCTCGGACTAGCAGTGAGCAAGGCTCTGTGGGTGTGGGACCCACTGAGCCAGGCATAGGATATAGTCTCCTGGTGTGTCGTTTGCTAAGACTGTTGGAAGAGCGCAGTGTTTAGGTAGCAGTGTCCTGATTTTCCTGGTACAGTCTGTCATGGCTTCCCTTGTCTAGGAAAGGGAAATCTCCTGACCCCTTGCACTTCCTGGGTGAGGCGATGCCCCACCCTGCTTCAACTCGCCCTCCATGGGCTGCAACCACTTTCTGACCAGTCCCAAGGAGATGAACTAGGTACCTCAGTTGGAAATGCAGAAATCACCTGTCTTCTGTGTCAATCACGCCGGGAGCTGCAGACCAGAGCTGTTCCTATTTGGCCATCTTGGAACAGACCCCTGTTAGTTTTCCTTCTAACAGTCAGGTCCCTCACCTGCAGGTCTGTTGGAGTTTGCTGGAGATCCACTCCAGACCCTGTTTGCTTGGGTATCAGCAGCAGAGCCTGCAGAACAGCAAATATTGTTGCCTGATCCTTCCTCTGGAAGCTTTGTTTCAGAGGGGCACCCGCCTTTATGAGGTGTCTATCGGCCCCTACTGGGAGATGTCTCCCAGTTAGGCTACATGGGGGTCAGGGACCCACTTGAGGAGTCAGTCTGTCCGTTCTCAGAGCTCAAACACCATGCTGGGAGAACCACTGCTCTCTTCAGGGCTGTCAGGCAGGGACCTTTAAGTCTGCAGAAGCCGTCTGCTGCCTTTTGTTCAGCAATGGCCTGCCCACAGAGGTGGAGTCTATAGAAGCAGATGCCTTGCTGAGCTGCATTGGGCTCCGCCCAGTTCAAGCTTCCCAGCTGCTTTGTTTACCTACTCAAGCCTCAGCAATGGCAGAGGCCGCTCCCCCAGCCAGGCTGCTGCATTGCAGTTCAATCTCAGACTGCTGCGCTAGGAGCAAGCAAGGCTCCGTGGGTGTGGGACCCACCAAGCCAGGCACGGGAGAGAATCTACTTGTCTGCTGGTTGTTAAGACCTTGGGAAAAGCACAGTATTTGGGCAGGAGTGTCCCATTTTTCCAGGTACAGTCTGTCACGGATTTAGCTAGGAAAGGGAAATCCCCTGACGTCTTGTGCTTCCCAGGTGAGGCGACACCCCACCCTGCTTTGGCAGGCATAGCTGAACAAAAGGCAGCAGAAATTTCTTCAGACTTAATTGTCCCTGTCTGACAGCTCTGAAGAGAGCAGTGGTTCTCCCAGCATGGTGTTTGAGCTCTGAGAATGGACAGACTGACTCCTCAAGTGGGTCCCTGACCCCCATGTAGCCTAACTGGGAGACACCTCCTAGTAGGGGCCGACAGACACCTCATAAAGGCGGGTGCCCCTCTGAAACAAAGCTTCCAGAGGAAGAATCAGGCAGCAATATTTGCTGTTCTGCAGGCTCTGCTGCTGATACCCAAGCAAACAGGGTCTGGAGTGGATCTCCAGCAAACTCCAACAGACCTGCAGGTGAAGCCTGGAAGCCAGCTGGGACAAAAAATGCCTTCCCAGAAAGCATCCCCGAGAGAGATCACATATAATAATTGGCCTGGATTCCCCCCGTTCCTTACAACCTGTGCTCCTGATTCAGCCAGAGATGGTCAGCCTTTGGCTTAATCATGTGAGCTGTTTTTCTATTTGTGTCAAGAATGAATACAATAACTGATGAGATTGAGGTCTTGTACTGGAGTCTCAGAAATATTAAGAAACCAGTATTCTTGGTCTTTGGCTTGGTGTGGATTTAAAGAAATGTCCTTACAGGCTTTCCCTTCTCTTAGGAAAGCATCCTTCATATTCCCAGGATCCTGGACTCTGCTGTTTCTATCTTGGAGGGCTTGATGCAGACATGTGCAAATTAGCAGGCCCAGGTAAACAGAGAAGATCAGTATGAAGCTTGAAGAAATAAAGAAAAAATTCTACATCAACTACTAGGGCTAATTACATAGCCTCCATACTTCCGTCTGCCCTTGTCTTTAAAAAAAATCCGTTACACATTTCTACAAAGGAATAACTATAATAATGACAGTGAAAATATAATTTCAAAGACATTTTAGATAAAATAAGGAAGATTCTCTTTGAAATTTGCCGGAATAGACTTTAATTGTGCCTTGGGAACCACCAAAGCAATTAATCAGGTAGTGTATCTGATTTTAGGCATTTGCGGAAGTAGTTTTGATTTAAAAAGTGATCTTTTTTACTTAGAGCCTTGATCCTTGTTAACATCAAGTGAATAGAAATGGAGGAGTGTGAATAATTTTAAAAAAGCAGAAGTTTTGTGGCAAGGCCTTAAAAAATATAAACAAAACATCATCAATCTTCATTGTGTCAGCAAATTGACAAAATTCAAATTTCTCTAGAAGCTGTCAGGGGATGGTTCCTGTCTGCTCTCTTGCTGGAAGATGTTTTCAAACTCATTAACTTCCATTTACCAGAATGGAATTGCTTTCTAACAAGCATGGAAACCTCTGAAGTTGCAAAGGGCTTGGTAGGGAAATCATATTATGTCCATGGATGACTAAGTGTATGGCTTCAGAATCATCTCCCCTTTAAATCTTCCTCACAGAATTTGGAGCTAAGAAGCATTTGAAAGAAATAATTTTATTTCTAGCCTAAAATTTCCAGGGTAGCTGCAGCTATTTTGTATTTTATAAAATCACTGCCACATCACTACAGTCTATAAAAAGACTATAATATAGAAACAATTTCTTTTTAAATCTGTACCCCAGAACACTCCATGCATTTAGAGGTATGACAGAAATCCATTGTAATATTCAAAATAGATAACCAAGCACATAATAAAAGAAATAATTACAGCTAACAGTTATTAAGTATTCCATATATGCCAAGGATTATGAACTAGGATATAGTAGGTTGGTGCAAAAGTAGTTGCTGTTTTGGCCATTAAAAGTAATAGAGTGTTTTGCCATTAAAAGTACATAGAGGACATCTGGATCAAGATGGCCAAATAGAAACAGCTCCGGTCTGCAGCTCCCAGCAAGATCAATGCAGAAGGCAGATGATTTCTGCATTTCCAACTGAGGTAGCCTGTTCAAACAGGGTCTGGAGTGGACCTCCAGCAAACTCCAGCAGACCTACAGCAGAGGGGCCTGACTGTTAGAAGGAAAACTAACAAACAGAAAGGAATAGCACGTCCATTCAAAGACCACATCCGAAGGTCATCAACATCAAAGACCAAAGGTAGATAAATCCACAAAGATGGGGAGTAGCCAACCAGTGCAAACAGTCTGAAAATTGCAAAACCCAGGAAGCCTCTTCTCTTCTAAAAGATCACAACTCCTTGCCAGAAAGGGAAAAAAAAATGGATGGAGAATGAGTTTCATGAATTGACAGAAGTAGGCTTCAGAAGATGCATAATAATAAACTCCTCTGAGCTAAAGGAGCATGTTCTAACCCAATGCAAGGAAGCTAAGAACCTTGTAAAAAGGTGGTACAAATTGCTAACTAGACTAACCCGTTTAGAGAAGAACATAAATGACCTGATGGATCTGAAAAACACAGCACGAGAACTTTGTGAAGCATACACAAGTATCAATAGCCGAATAGATCAAGTGGAAAAAAGGAAATCAGTGATTGAAGATCAACTTAGTGAAATAAAGTGAGAAGATAACATTAGAGAAAAAAGAGTAAAAAGGAAGGAACAAAGCCTCCAAGAAATAGGAGAATTTTCTTGTGAAAAGACCAAACGTAAGTTTGATTGGGGTACCTGAAATTGAAGGGGAGAATGGAACCAAGCTGGAAAACACTCTTCAGGATATTATCCAGGAGAACTTCCTCAACCTAGCAAGACAGGCCAATATTCAACTTCAGGAAATACAGAGAACACCACAAAGATACTCCTCGAGAAGAGCAACCCCAAGACACACAATCATCAGATTCACCAAGGTTGAAATGAAGGAAAAGATGTTAAGGGAAGCCAGAGAGAAAAGTTAGGTTACCCACAAAGGGAAGCCCATCAGACTAACAGCTGATCTCTCAGCAGAAACCCTACAAGCCAGAAGAGAGTGGAGGCCAATATTCAACGTTCTGAAAGAAAAGAATTTTCAACCCAGAATTTCATATCCAGCCAAACTAAGCAAAGGAGAAATAAAATCCTTTACAGATAAGCAAAAGCTGAGAGATTTTGTCACCACCACGCCTGACTTACAAGAGCTCCTGAAAGAAGTATGAAACATGGAAAGGAACAACCGGTACCAGCCACTGCAAAAACATACCAAATTGTAAAGAACATTGACTCTATGAAGAAACTGCATCAACTAATGGGCAAAACAACCAGCTAACATCACAGTGGCAGGATTAAATTCACACATAACAATATTAACCTTAAATGTAAATGGGCTAAATGCCCCAATTAAAAGACACAGACTGGCAAATTGGATAGAGTCAAGACCCATCAGTGTGCCGATTCAGGAGACCCATCTCATGTGCAAAGACACACATAGGCTCAAAATAAAGGGATGGAGGAATATTAACCAAGCAAATGGAAATTAAAACAAGCAGGAGTTGTGATCCTAATCTCTGACAAAACAGACTTTAAACCAACAAAGGTCAAAAGATACAAAGAAGGCCATTACATAATGGTAAAAGGATCAATGCAGCAAGAAGAGCTAACTATCCTAAATACATATGCACCCAATACAAGAGTACCCAGATTCATAAAGCAAGTCCTTAGAGACCTACAAAGAGACTTAGACTCCCACACAATAATAGTGGGAGAATTTAACATCCCACTGTCAATATTAGACAGATCGACAAGACAGAAAATTAGCAAGAATATTCAGAACTTGAACTCAGCTCTGGAAAAGGTGGACCTAATAGACGTCTACAGAACTCTCCACCCCAAATCAATAGAATATACATTCTTCTCAGCACCTCATCACACTTATTCTAAAATTGACCATATAATTTGCAGTAAAACACTGCTCAGCAAATGCAAAGGAACAGAAATAATAATAAACGGTCTCTCAGACCACACGACAATCAAAGTAGAACTCAGGATTAAGAAACTCACTCAAAACCACACAACAACATGGAAACTTAACAACTTACTTCTGAATCACTACTGGGTAAATAAGGAAATGAATGCAGAAATAAAGATGTTCTTTGAAACCAATGAGAATGAAGACTCAACATACCAGAATCTCTGGGACACATTTAAAACAATGTGTAGAAGGAAATTTATAGCACAAAATGCCCACGAGGAAAAGCAGAAAAGATCTAAAATTGACACCCCAACATCACAATTAAAAAAACTAGAGAAGCAAGAGCAAATTCAAAAGCTAGCAGAAGACAAGAAACAACTAAAATCAGAGTAGAACTGAAGGAGATAGAGACACAAAAAATCCTTCAAGAAATTAATGAATCCAGGAGCTGATTTTTTGAAAAGATCAGCAAAATACGTAGACCACTAGCAAGACTAATAAAGATGAAAAGAGAGAAGAATAAAATAGACGGATATAGGGGTTATCACCACTGATCCCACAGAAATACAAACTACCATCACAGAATACTATAAGCACCTCTGTGCAAATAAACTAGACAATCTAGAAGAAATGGATAGGTTCCTGAACACATACACCCTCCCAAGTCTAAACCAGGAAGAAGTCAAATCCATGAATAGACCAATAACCAGTTCTGAAATTGAGGCAGTAATTAATAGCCTACCAACCGAATAAAGTCCAGGACTAGACAGATTCACAGCTGAATTCTGCAAGAGGTACAAAGAAGAGCTGGTACCAATCCTTTTGAAACTATTCCAAACAATAGAAAAAGAGGGAATCCTCCCTAACTCATTTTATGACGCCAGCATCATCCTGATACCAAAACCTGGCAGAGACACAAGAAAAAAAGAAAATTTCAGGCCAATATCCCTGGTGAACATTGATGCAAAAATTCTCAATAAAATATTGGCAAATTGAATCCACAGCATGTCAAAAAGCTTATCTACCATGATTGAGTCAGCTTTATCCCTGAGATGCAAGGCTGGTTCAACATGTGCAAATTAATAAATGTAATCCATCCCATAAACAGAACCAATGACAAAAACCACATGATTATTTCAACAGATGCAGAAATGGCCTTTGACAAAATTCAATACCTCTCCATGCTAAAAACTCTCAATAAACTAGATATCGATGGAACGTATCTCAAAATAATAAGAGCTATTTATGACAAACCCACAGCCAAAATGATACTGAATAGGCAAAAACTGTTAAGCATTCCCTTTGAAAACTGGCAGAAGACAAGGATGCCCTCCCACCACTTTGATTCAACATAGTTTTGGAAGTTCTGGCCAGGGCAGTCAGGCAAGAGAAAGAAATAAAGGGTATTCAAATAGGAAGAGAGGAAGTCAAATTGTCTCTGTTTGCAGATGACATGATTGTATATTTAGAAAACCCCATCATCTCAGCCAAAATCTCCTTAAGCTGATAAGCAATTTCAGCAAAGTCTCAGGATATAAAATCAGTGTGCAAAAATCACAATCATTCCTATACACCAGTAACAGAGAGGCAAATCATGAATGAACTCCCATTCACATTTGCTACTGAGACAATAAGATATCTAGGAATACAACTTACAAGGGATGTGAAGGACCTCTTCAAGGAGAACTAGAAACCATTGCTCAAGGAAATAAGAGAGGACACAAACAAATGGAAAAACATTCCATGCTCATGGATAGAAAGAATTAATATAGTGAAAAAGCAATTTATAGATTCAATGCTATCCCCATCAAGCTACCACTGACTTTCTTCACAGAATTGGAAAAAATTACTTTAAACTTCATATGGAACCCCGAAAAAGAGCCTGCATAGCCAAGACAATCCTAAGCAAAAAGAACAAAGCTGGAGGCATCATGCTACCTGACTTCAAACTATACTACAAGGCTTCAGTAACCAAAACAGCATGCTACTGGTACCAAAACAGAGAGACAGACCAAAGGAACAGAACAGAGGCCTCAGAAATAACACCATACATCTACAACCATCTGATCCTTGACAAATCAGACAGAAACAAACCATGGGGAAAAGATTCCCTATTGAATAAATGGTGTTGGGAAAACTGGCTAGCCATGTGCAGAAAACTGAAACTGGATCCGTTTCCTTACACCTTATACAAAAATCAACTCAAGATGGATTAAAGATTTAAACATAAGACCTAAAACCATAAAAATCCTAGAAGAAAACCTAGGCAATACCATTCAGGACATAGGCATGGGCAAAGACTTCATGTCTAAAATACTGAAAGCAATGGCAACAAAAGCCAAAATTGACAAATGGGATCTAATGAAACTAAAGAGCTTCTGCACAGCAAAAGAAACTATCAGAGTGAACAGGCAACCTACAGAATGGGAAAACATTTTTTGTGATCTATCCATCTGACAAAAGGCTAATATCCAGAATCTACAAGGAACTTAAACACATTTACGAGAAAAAGCCTCATCAAAAAGTGGGCAAAGGATATGAACAGACGCTTCTCAAAAGAAGACATTTATGTAGCCAACAAACATATGAAAAAATGCTCGTCATCACTGGTCATTAGAGAAGTGCAAATCAAAACCACAATGTGATACCATCTCATGCCAGTTAGAATGGCAATCAGTGAAAAGTCAGGAAATAACAAATGCTGGAGAGGATGTGGAGAAATAGGAACACTTTTACATTGTTGGTGGGAGTGTAAATTAGATCAACCATTGTGGAAGACAGTGTGGTGATCTCTCAAGGATCTAGAACTAGAAATACCATTTGACCCAGCAATCCCATTGCTTGGTATATACCCAAAGGATTATAAATCATGCTGCTATAAAGACACATGCACAGGTGTGTTTATTGCCACACTCTTCCTGATAGCAAAGACTTGGAACCAATCCAAATGCCCATCAATGATAGACTGAATTAAGAAAATGTGGCACATATACACCATGGAATACTATGCAGCCATAAAAAAGATTGAGTTCACACCCTTTGTAGGGACATGGATGCAGCTGGAAACCATCATTCTCAGCAAACTGTCTTAAGAACAGAAAACCAAACACCACATGTTCTCACTCATAAGTGGGAGTTGAACAATGAGAACACATGGACATAGAGTGGGGAACATCACACAGTGGGGTCTGTCCAGGGTGGGGGATGGGGAGGGATAGCATTTGGAGAAATACCTAATGCAGTTGACGGGTTGATGGGTGCAGCAAACCACCATGGCACATGTATACCTATGTAATAAACCTGCACATTCTGCACATATACCCCAGAACTTAAGTAAAAATTAAAAAAAAAAAGTACATAGAGGCTGGGCGTGGTGACTCACGCCTATAATCCCAGCTCTTTGGGAGGCTGAGGTGGGTGAATCATGTGGTCTGCAGATTGAAACCATGCTGGCTAACATGGTGAAACCCTGTCTCTACTAAAAATACAAAAATTAGCTGGGCATGGTGACATGCACCTGTAGTCTCAGCTGCTTGGGAGGCTGAGGAAGGAGAATCATTTGAACCCAGGAGGTGGAGATTGCGGTGAGCCAGATTGCACCCCTGCACTCTAATATATAAATAAAATAAAAAGTACATAGAATATTTTGTTAAATCATTCCCAGTTCACTAAGATGTAAATATTAAGTTTATCACACAATTTTTATTTTGGCTAGAACTAAAGCTCTCAAATTCCTAGTCCTTCTCTTCAAAAATGTCTTCATCAAGAATACTGACAAATCCTTCCTTAATGCTACCCCCATGCCATTGCCAGAAATAACTGACAAAGCTTTTCATCCTCAGCCTGAAAAAGTAAAAAAAGCATTAATTTTCCCCCATGTGGAACTCAGTCACCAAATGGCTGTCTGTTTGCCCTCAAAGAGGTTTATACTTGACATCAGCAATAGAGAGCATAGGTAATGAGAGACTCCTAATCAGTGGGAGGAAGATGGCAGATGACAGATATAAAGTTTTCTGGAGTCTGAAGGGGGCGACAGGATGAGGTGGCTCTTGTCTGCCACATCTCTGGTTGTTTACAAATGACTGGCTCCTCCATAACCTGCACTACAATGACAGATAGGAGACAGATACAGGTTATCAAATCTATTTCCAGACAAGGAGCTTACATTGCTTGCCAACTTCACCTGCTACCCAGGACTTTGCATTTCAATGTTTTTTAATGAGGCAGAGAACTTTCTATTTAATTTAATTTAATTTAATTATTTATTTATTTTTGAAACAGGGTCTTGATCTATTGCCCAGGCTGGAGTACAGGGGTGTGATCATGGTTTAGTGCAGTCTTCACCCCCTGGGCTCAAATGATCCTCTCATCTCAGTCTCCTAAGTAGCTGGGACTAGAGGCACCTGCCACCATGTCCAGCTTCTAATTGTCTTTTTTTTTTTTTTCGGTAGAGACAGAGTCTTGTAGTGTTGCCCAGGCTGGTCCTGAATTCCTGGGCTCAAGTGATCCTCCTTCCTTGGCCTTCCAAAGTGCTGGAATAATAGGCATGAGCCATCGTGCTCAGCCAGAAAACTTTTTAAACCTTTGGTTCAAATTTTATTACCATGTATTCAGTTTAATTAGCTGCAAAAAATGAATAATGTATAAGCAAAACCTGGAAAGAGCTGCAGTGTCCAAGAGGCTTAGGCTTAAAAATACTAAAAATCTAGATTTTATCAGACACATAAGTGAAAAATTTAAAAAGCAGTGATAATATAAAATAGCAGGTCCCAGTAACTTCTTGAAGTTTTATCTTCTTCAAAAGTTGACTCATTTTGCCTTATTCTTGGAAGCCTCATCAAAATCCTCCCCAAGATCTGGGACTTCATCCTCATTATCATCTCCAGTAGCAAATGCTTTTCCATCTCCTAGATTATTTGGACAGAATAACTTGTCAGTCTCCCTTAACTAGTCAGATTGTCTGTACCAAGCTGGTTTAAGATGCTGGGCAGCATTTGTCTCAGCTGCTTTGTCTCAACATGGCCTGTAATAGTAGTGTTCACTGCTAGAGATGCCTGACCTAGAGCATTGTTAAAGTACATCACCATTCTTTGGTTTGTACACATATTCCCCTCTTTGATACCAGAAATATTGTTGACCTCTAACTTCTTTAAGGAGAACCAAACTTTTAATTATTTGCTATAGATGTTCTATGAACCATTTTCTTTCTGCTAGCAATTATTTTTGCACTGTTGCACACTTATGATTCTTGTTTGGCAAGTTTCTCCCAGTTCATGATAATCTCTTTCATCCTATTGGAATGAAAAGAGACTGAGAGGAGCTCTAAGGCCAGCACCCAGGAGTTTCGAGCCGAACAGCTGGGATTAGGTGCACATATGCAAGAATAAAAGATAGCAGCTAGAGGCCTCCTTGCTTTTCTGATTCTGCAGTATATAACCCCAGAGCTTGGCCATTGAATTCTAGTGACTCTGCTGGGCTTATTTCCGTAGCTGTCAGCTCATATTTCTCCCCTGTTGCTGAGCTCTTTTTATACCCTAAAGTGATCTGAAGATGGCAGGCTGAGCCCATGAGCCTACTTTCCTTCGCATCCTAAATTCCATGAAATAAAAACTGAAGGAAAATATTTTTCGAAAAATTTCAACAATGATGCTGTCTAATAAAAGAACTTCCAGTAGTGGATTAAAAATGAAAGAATTTCTGAAGATTAGAAGTCAGATGAAGTCAGATCTAGCTGCTCCCCACCCCTCCACTTTACATATTCAGCCTTACACACACACACACACACACACACACACACACACACACACACACACGAAGGACAAATGTGCAGAAGAGAACTGTTCCGGAAGAGATCAGACAACAATTAGGAATCACCAAACATCTAGGAAAGCTACAATCAGAAATGAGAAGCACCAACATTAAACAAAAGAATAATTATCTATGGAAACAAACTCAATAGACTCCATGGAAGAAGTAATAAATAATTATAGTTTTTAAAAATATTTAAGAGGTTATTAATTGTATCATCTGAAGCCAAGTCTACAAGTCTTGGTGTCTGCAGTTTTGATTGTCAAAAATAATAAGTGAGGAAATTGATGGAGGGGATATGTAACGTTGGAAATAAATGAACTAAAGTCTGTGGTAAGATTGACATTAGCTTAAAATATACATGAAAAATACTATACAGATACTTGGATTGACTGCATATTGGACTTATGGCTGCCTGGCAGTCAAAGTGAAGAGGAAAATTAAACCAAAGTGAAGAGGGAAATAAAAGTTCTAGTTACAAAAAAAAAAATAAATAAATAAAATATATGTTCAGAGGAAACCGAAGCATGGATCACAGTAAAACTGGAGAGAAGTTTTTGTTGTTGTTGTTGTTGTTTTAAACTGAGTTTTGCTCTTGTTGCCCAGGCTGGAGTGCAATTGCATGATCTTGGCTCACTGCAACTTCTGCCTCCTGGGTTCAAGCAGTGCTCCTGCCTCAGCCTCCCAAGTAGCTGGGATTACAGGCATGTGCTGCTATGCCTGGCTAATTTCGTATTTTTAGTACAGACCTGGTTTCTCCATGTTGATCAGGCTGGTCTAGAACTCCCAACCTCAGGTGATCTGCCCGCCTCAGTCTCCGCAAGAGATTTTCATAAAGCAAATATATTTATGAATATTCTTACTGTAAATAAACCAACTATTATCACAAGATTCATTGTTGTATGTTCCTTAATATCAAACATTATTGTGTTTTTTCCCTTTTCTATTTAGACATAAATGTATATAAAGTTCAAAAAGTGCCCTGATCATCAGAATGAACAGGAAACCTACAGAATGGGAGAAAAATTTTGCAATTTATCTATCTGACAAAGTGCTAATATCCAGAATCTACAAGGAACTAAAATTTACAAGAAAGAAACAAACAACTCCATCAAAAACTGGGTGAAGGATATGAACAGACACTTCTCAAAAAAAAAAAAAAAAAAAGACATTTATGCGACCAACAAACATATGAGAAAAAGCTTATCATCACTGGTCATTAGGGAAATGCAAATCAAAACCATAATACTATCTCACACCAGTTAGAATGGTGATCATTAAAAAGTCAGGAAACAACAGATGCTGGAGAGGATGTGGAAAAATAGGAACACTTTTACACTTGGTGGGAGTGTAAATTAGGTCAACCATTGTGGAAGACAGTATGGCGATTCCTCAAGGATCTAGAACTAGAAATACCATTTGACCCAGCAATCCCATTATTGGGTATATACTCAAAGGATTAGAAATTATTCTGCTATAAAGACACATGAACACATATGTTTACTGCAGCACTATTCACAATAGCAAAGACTTGGAATCAACCCAAATGTCCATTAATGATAGACTGGATAAAGAAAATGTGGCATGTATACACCATGGAATACTATGCAGCCATAAAAAATGATGAATTCATGTCCTTTGCAGGGGCATGGATGAAGCTGGAAACCATCATTCTCAGCAAACTAACACAAGAACAGAAAACCAAACACTGCATGTTCTCACTCATAAGTGGGAGTTGAACAATGAGAACATATGGGCACAGGGAGGGGACCATCACCCACTGGGGTCTGTCAGGGGGTGGGGGACAAGGGGACGGACAGCATTAGGAGAAATACCTAATGTTGATGACGGGTTGATGGGTGTAGCAAACCACCACGGCACGTGTATACCTATGTAACAAAGCTGCATGTTCTACACGTGTATTCCAGAACTTAAAGTATAAAAAAGTAATAATAATAAAAAAAGAAAGTTGAATATTGGCCTCCACTGTCTTCTGGCTTGCAGGGTTTCTGCAGAGAGATCCGCTGTTAGTCTGATGGGCTTCCCTTTGTAGGTAACCTGATGTTTCTCTCTGACTGCCCTTAACCTTTTTTTTCTTCATTTTGACCTTGGAGATTCTGACAGTTGTGTGTCTTGGGATTGCTCTTCTCGAGGAGTGTCTTAGTGGTGTTCTCTGTATTTCCTGAATTTGAATGTTGGCCTGTCTTGCTAGGCTGGGGAAGTTCTCCTGGATATATCCTAAAGCGTGTTTTCCAACTTGGTTCCATTCTCCCCGTCACTTTCAGGGACCTCAATCAATCGTAGGTTTGGTATTTTCGCAAGAAAAATCCTCTATTTCTTGGAGGCTTTGTTCGTTCCTTTTCCATCTTTTTTCTCTAATCTTGTCTTTCTGCTTCATTTCAGTACGTTGATCTTTCATCTCTGGTATCCTTTCTTCCACTTGATTGATTCAGCTATTGATACTTGTGTTTGCTTCAGAAAGTTATCGTGCTGTGTTTTTCAGCTCCATCAGGTCATTTATGTTCTTCTCTAAACGGGTTATTCCAGTTAGCAGTTCCTGTAACCTTTTGTCAAGGTTCTTACTTCCTTGCATTGGGTTAGAACATGCTCCCTTAGCTCAGAGGAGTTTGTTATACCCACCTCCACTTCTGTCAATTCATCAAACTCATTCTCTTTCCATTTTTGTGCCCTTGCCAGAGTAGAGTTGGTGATCATTTGGAGAAGAGGCCTTCTGTTTTTTGGATTTTTCAGCCTTTTTGTACTGGTTTTTCCCTCATATTAGTGGATTTATCTACCTCTGATCTTTGAGGTTGATGACCTTTGGATGGGGTTTCTGCGTGTGGTCCTTTTTATTGATGTTACTGCTTTCTGTGTTAGTTTTTCTTCTAACAGTCAGGCACCTCTTCTGCAGGTCTGCTGTAGTTTGCTGGAGGTCCACTCCAGACCCTGTTTGTCTGGGTACTAGTGGAGGCTGCAGAACAGCAAAGATTGCTGCCTGCTTTTTTATCTGGAAGCTTCATCCCAGAGGCGCATCAGTCTGATGCCAGCCAGAGCTCTCCTGTATGAGGTTTCTGTCAACCCCTTTCAGGAGGTCTTTCCAAGCCAGGAGGCACAGCGGTCAGGGACCCACTTGAGGAGGCAGTCTGTGCTTCAGCAGAGCTAGAGTGCTGTCCTGGTAGTACCCTCCTTGTCAGGATCCACTGCTCTCTTCAGAGCTGGCAGGCAGGAACGTTTAAGACCCCAAAGCTGCACTCACAGCTGCCCCCTCCCCCAGGTGCTCTGTCCCCATGAGGTGGGAGTTTTATCTAGAAGCCCCTGGCTGGGGCTGCTGCCTTTCTTTCAGAGATGTCCTGCCCAGTGAAGAGGAATCTAGAGAGGCAGTCTGGCCACAGCTGCTTTGCTGCACTGTGTTGAGTTCTGCCCATTCTGAACTTCAAGGACTTTTTAGTACTGTCAGGGGAAAACTGCCTGCTCAAGCCCCAGTAATTGCGGACACCCCTCCCCCCACCAAGCTCAAGCATCCTACGTCGACTTCAGACTGCTGGGCTGGTAGCAAGAATTTCGAGTCAGTGGTTGCTAGCTTGCTGAGCTCTGTGAGAGCAGGACCTGCTGAGTGAGACCACTTGGCTTTCTGGCTTCAACCCCCTTTCCAGGAGAGTAAACGGTTCTGTCTCACTGGGGTTCTAGGTGCCACTGAGGTACAAAAAAACCTCCCGCCTCCTGCCCCTAGCTTGGTGTCTGCCCAAACAGCCACCCAGTTTTGTGCTTGAAAATCAGAGCCCTGGTGATGTAGACGCGTGAGGGAATCTCCTTGTCTGCGGATTGCAAAAACTGTAGGAAAAGCATATTATCTGGGTTGGATAGCACAGTCCCTCAGGCTTCCCTTGGCTGGGAAAGGGAGGCCCCCCCCCACCCTGCTCCCTGTACTTCCTCACTGAGGCGATGCCCCACCCTGCTTCTGCTCACCCTCTCTGGGCTGCACCCACTGCCTAACCAGTCCCAATGAGATGGATAGGCTACCTCAGTTGGAAATGCAGAAATCACCTGCCTTCTGTGTTAGTCTTGCTGGGAGCTGCAGACTGGAGCTATTCCTATTCAGCCATCTTGCCAGCAGATCTCAATTAGGGAAGTTTTCTTAAATTAATTTCTCAAATACATTTTCTAGGTTGTTTACTTTTACTCTTTCTTTCTCAGGAATGCCAATTATTCCTAGGTTTGGTCACTTTACATAATACCATATTTCTCAAAGACTTTCCTCATTTTTAAAATCAGTTTTTCTTTATTTATGTTAGATTGGGTTAAAAAGACCAGTCTTTAAGCTCTGAAATTCTTTTTTCTGCTTGGTTCAGTCCATTGATAAAGCTTTCAATTGTATTTTGACATTCTTTAAGTGAGTTTTTCAATTCCAGAAACTCTGATTGATTCTCTTTTAAGATGTTTATCTATTTCCTGGATTGCTTTAGAAGTTTGTTTGTGTTTTTTTTTTTTTTTAAGTAATAAACATTTATTGAGAATTTTTAGGTTAGTGGTTATCTCCTCCCATTATTGAGGGAGGAACCAACACTGTAGGAAATCACTGAGGAATCACACACTGGCACAACACCCCTGGCCAACACAGGGAGGAGAAAAGTAATTCCACAGAAAAAGGGCTGGTGTTTAGCCTTTCTTTATTCAGGAGGAGTTGGGAGGATAGCTGCAGGTATAAGAAACTTTCACATGATACTGGGGCAGGGTGGGGCTGTGCTAGGTTCCTAACTGGCTTCTCAAAAACTGGAGAAGCAGATTCACTTTCTCTTTGGGGATAAAATTCTTGGTTACCAGGCTAATTTCTTACCCTTAATGAGAATGCCATTATTTCCCCAGGTGAAAGTCTCATCCTGTAGGTTTGGCACAAGATTGTCATCAGTGAAACAGACATGATTCTGTGATGTGATTGTCTTAGAGATGCTCTGGACTGCCTAATCTTGTTAATTTTGATGTAGCCAGGGTTCTTGCTCAGTGCTTCTCCAAGCATCTTAGCAGCCTCAGCTTCATACTTGGCCTGGGCAATCTTTTACTGGTATTCTAGGTTTGCTTTTTCTACCAAGAACTGGGCCTGCTGGGCCTCCTGCTGGACCACTTGTTTGGCCTCTACAGTAGCTGTGTACTCTCAGCTAGAGCTCAGCTCTGTGATGGCTACATCATCCAAGACAAGACTGAAGTCCTTGGCCCTCTCTGGCAGCTCCCATTGAATCAACAGGGATACCTGGGTCCACTGGGTAATCAGCTATGAGGCATTGAACTTACCACACTCTTGAGCACTTTTTTGACAATGGATGGCATCACTCATTCTTTGTTGTCTAGCCCTAGGTGATTGTGCATGCTAGGAAACTCCTGAATGTTGGGTTGAGACACCACTCACGGGGATATGTTCACCACCTGAAGGTCTTTTGAGCCTGTTAGGGAGGAAATTTTTCAAGGTCTGGCCAGAATGTCATCGTTAATGGGGTACTAAGACCAGGGGATCCTAAAATGAAGGCTTTGGCCAGGATAGTGTCCTGCTGCATGCCACCGATATGATTGAAGAAGGTGGTTGTGTTTGCCTTCCATGGTGAACATGGATTTGTGTACAACATAGGCCACAGTGCTAGCCCCTAGCAACAGCATCAGTGCCATGACCATGTCCTAGGAGTCAGTGTGCAGCCATTCCTCTAAGTCCTTCAAGTTCTGGACCATGTCTGATTCTGAGGCTGTTGCACCAAAGGTCAGAAGGGAGTGCCAGCCCACCACTGCCCAACTCCAGTTTAGGGATTGTACCCTTTGCATGAGGGTTCAGGTCAGTAATTCTGGCAGGTGAATGGTGTATTGATTTTCAACCTTGCCTTGGATCTCAATGAGCTTCCTTGCAATCCATGCTTTACATTCTTTATCTGTCATTTCCGTGTTTCCATTTTGGCTATGGACCACTGCTGGAGAGCTATTGTAATCATTTGATAGTATCACTACTTTCAGATTTTTCATAGTGCTGGAATTCTTGCTCTGGTTTCTTCTCACCTGGAGATGCTAGCACTTCTAATTTTTGTAATTATTTTCATGCAGGTAGGATTTTTTTCTTTTCTTTTTTTTTTCTGTCCTTTTATCAGCTGGACACTACCATGAGGGCTGTTTGCCAGTGTTTTCTTCTCTGGGATCTGGGTTGTTCTTTAAGATTCTGGTAGATTACCATTTGCTTCTTGAATTAAAGCTCACAGACTTGATCTTTATATACTATCTTGACATTTGCAAGTGGCTGATGCATGCTGAATGCCTCTAATCTACCAATATTGGGAATAAACAAACAACTACTTCTTGATTTCTATGGTTTGTTAGAGAAGGATCTCAGTGACCTGTGAGTCAGTATCAATGACTTCCAAGTTAGAAAAATTAAACTATTCCTTCCTCCAGTCATCCTTTAAAAAGCATTTTGCCCCTTTAAACTGGCATCCCAATTTTAGACAACACCCCACAGAAAATTTTAAAAAATTCAGCTCTCATTCATCTTGTAAAAGTAAGAAAGGTGGTGGATGGGGAGGGAAAGAGAAGACAGGGAGAGGGAGAGAGGGAGAGGGAGAGGAAGGGAGAGAGAGGGAGAGGAAAGGAGAGAGAGAGAGAGAGAGAGAGAGAGAGAGAGATACTGACTGACTGACTGACTGACTTGTAAATGATCTTGCTAAACTACATGCCCAGTGTTGCAGAAAAAAACTAGAGCACTTCTTTCCCCAAGAGTCAATGGACAACAGAGGGATTGCTTTAAAAGACTTTGTAATGTGTCTTTTTTTTTTTTTTTTTTTTTTTCAGACAGAGTCTCACCCTGTTGCCAGGCTGGAGTGCAGTGGCGCAATCTCGGCTC
Organism: Piliocolobus tephrosceles; assembly: GCF_002776525.5. NCBI lineage: Eukaryota > Metazoa > Chordata > Mammalia > Primates > Cercopithecidae > Piliocolobus > Piliocolobus tephrosceles. The sequence continues at coordinate 24,073,911 of NC_045442.1, forward strand.
ACTGCAAGCTCCTCCTCCTGGGTTGATGCCATTCTCCTGCCTCAGCCTCCTGAGTAGCTAGGATTGCAGGCGCCTGCCACCATGCCTGGCTAATTTTTTTGTATTTTTAGTAGAGACGGGTTTTCACCATGTTAGCCAGGATGGTCTCGATCTCCTGACCTCATGATCTGCCCGCCTCGGCCTCCCGAAGTGCTGGGATTACAGGCGTGATTTGAGTTTGTTTTGATGACTAATTTGTCTTCTAATTCTATTCAAATTCTATGAAAACAGGAGGAAAATAAAAAGAAAATATTTAAACCTGGGTATGTTTTAGTTGGAGTACTTGCAGCTTTCAAAATTCCAGAGTAAAATTGTGACATTTCAGATTTTCACTGCTTAGGGCACAGACAAAATGGAAGGAAGCAAAACCAACAAAAAAACACAGGGGTTGACTTTTACTCTGAGAAGCTGTTAAGCCCCACATGTTGAATTTTACAGTTGCCCAACTCCCCAGTCTTCCAACCATCGAAAGACCTATTTACAACCAAGGGAATATTTAACATCTTTTATTAATTCGCTTTCTATCTAGGGCTCAGCACAATGCATGCTGGAGGCTCACGTGCTGATTCATGGCAGAAGGGAAGAGGCTTTATTTCATACAAAGAAATTGACCAGGCTGAAGGCTGTGTCCTTTATACAGCTAGTATTCTACTCTACTGTGTCCAACTCAATGAACTGCTGGCATTCTAATTATTTGGGTCTGAAGATTTGGCCACTTAGGTTAAATTTCAGACAGGATTTCTTTTAAATGGAGTAGATGGTCAGACATTTGAATATGGCAGCAGAAGACTAGGAAGCAGAGCACCCTGATTTCGGTGGGCAGAGGGGTATGGCTCCATGTAATTAGTCCACTTATAACAAGATGCCAGTGATTAGTTGGTAAGTACTAGAACAATATTCAGAGGAGAATTCTGAGGGCACATCCAAGAAGGTCACTTCAGGATCTGGCTGTAGTATCAATAGGTAACCTTGGTTGAGGGCAAGCAAGCAAAAAGGCTAATGTCCAGTGATAAAGACCAAGTAATCTAGCAGAAAGGTGGAGTTGAGAAGGACACTTGGGTGTCTAGAGTTCTAGATTCTAGATTTCAATGTGGGCACACCTGATGCCAAATCTATGGTTGTGAGATCCATTCCATACTCTATGACCTGCTGGGCTAAAACTGTTGAAACAAAGTACTGTGTAGTTCAGGACTGAGTGAGGAATAAGTTGGACAGATCCTGGGGGTTAGAAATCCCAAATAATTCCAGCTAGAATGACTTGGGCAGCTACGGGCTGAGGCAGTGTTCTCCCTGACTAAATACTTTGAGATGGTAAAGGAATGTCAACTAAGCTACCCCTAACCCCATGCCATAATTATAAGGTGCTTATGCTCTGTCAGATACATGGATTTTCTGACTTGATCAACCCCTACTCCACACAACATCCTCAGCCATATGTGCTATTGTTACTAAGATGAGGAAACTGAGACTTAGAGAAGGGAGATAGGGAGATGACGGGTCTAGGATGCCACAGCTAGGAAATGACAGAAAATGCTTCAATGTTCAAAGTCGAGCAGTTGACTCCAGAAAGTGCACACCTAACTGCTATGCATACTCCCTCCTATTTGCTGGGACAACCTTGGTGAGCACAGAGCAAAATGTTGCCCATCCCTCTGGTGCTGATGAAGATCCACCCCTCTCACCACCTATTATTTCAAACTAGGCATTTTCTTTAAAAATAAAATAGTTTTATTGATAGATCATTCATATAACGTTCAATTCATCCATTTAAAGTGCACGATTCAATAGTTTTGAGGATATGCACAGATATATGAAACCATCACCACAGTCAATTTTAGAACATTTTGATTACTTCAAAAAGAAACTCTCATCTTTTAGCTATATCTCCCAATCCCCATCTAATTCCTCACCCTTAGCCTTAAGCAATAATGAATTCACATTTTATATCTATACATTGGCTTGTTCTGGAGCCTCATATGAATTGAATCATATAATATGTACACATTTGTGACTTTTTTTAACTTAGTATGTTTTCAAGTCTCATTTAAGTGGTAGCGTGTATCAGTACTTTATTCTTTTTGATAACTGAATACTATTTTGTTGTAGAAATATATCACATTTTGTTTCTGTTTGGGTTGTTTCCACCTTTTGGCTATCATAAGTAACGCTACGATACATATTTTGGTACAGATTTTTGTGTGAACACTAACAAAACATTTTATTTCTCTTAGAAAGAAATGAAAACACCTAAGAGTAGAAAATACTTGGTCAGATGGTAACTCCAGGTTTAATTGTTTGATGAATGGCCAGACTGTTTCACAGTGGCTGCACCGTTTTACATTCCCACCAGCAATGCATGAGGTTCCAGTTTTTCCACATCCTCACCAACACTTCTCTGTCTTCTTGATCCTAGCCATCCTAGTGGGTGTGAAGTGATACCTCATGGTGTTGATGTGCATTTCTCTGATGACTAATGGTGTTGAACATATTTTCATTCATGTGCTTAGTAGCCATCTGGAGAAATGGATATTCAGATCATTTTAAAAATTGATCTGAATAAACATTTCTGTCATTTTATTAAGCTTAATATAGTATTGATACAAGTCCCTTAGATATATAATTTGTAAATGTTTTCTTCCATTTGGTGGGTTGCCTTTTTATTTTACGGATGGTGTCCTTTGCAGCACAAAAGTTTTAAATTTTGATGAAGTCTCACTTACTTTTTCTTTTGTTGCTTATGACTTCTATTTCATATCTAAGAATACTTTGCCAAATCCAAGTCATGATTTGCTCCTATGTTTTCTTCTAATTTTATAGTTTTAGCTCCTACATTTAGGTCATTGATCCATATTGTTTAAATCTCTATATGCAGGGTATGTTACTTTTCCTGAGTTCTAAGAGAGTCCCTAAGGTTTTATAAATAGCAAATATTACCCACAGGCAGCAGTTCATGCCTGTAATTCCAGCACTTTGGAAGGCCAAGGCAGGAGGATTTCTTGAGCCTATGCATTTGAGACCAGCCTGGGCAACATAGTGAGACTTTGTCTTTACAAAGCATAAGCAAAATTAGCCAGTGTGGTGACATGTGCCTGTGGTCCCAGCTACTTGTGGGGCTGAAGTGGGAGGATTGCCTGGGCCCAGGAAATTGAGGCTGCAGTGAGTCATGATCATGCCACCAAACTCCAAATATAGCAGACACTATATTTTCCTTTGAACACTAGACCAATTTATAAGATGATGATTTCTCATATACTGGAGTTTGGTTAGGACCTCAAGAAAAAGACAAGTAATAAAGCTGAGGTGGGCATATCACCTGAGGTCAGGAGTTTGAGACCATGCTGGCCAACGTAGTGAAACTCCATCTCTACTAAATACAAAAATTAGCTGGGCGTGGTGGCAGGCACCTGTAATCCCAGCTACTTGGGATGCTCAGGCAGGAGAATTGCTTGAACCCGGGAGGCAGAGGTTGCAGTGAGCCGAGATCACGCTACTGCACTCCCGACTGGGTGACAGAGTGAGACTCCATCTTGAAAAAAAAAAAAAGAAAAGAAAGAAGAGCAGGGCTCTAGCGCCCTATCTTTCACACTATTATTTGTGTTTATTTTGAAATACACTTGCAACCACTTGACTACTGAATTCAGCATAATGGAGGTATATAACATGGTGAAGAGCTATAATTATGTTTTCTGTAATGTACAGTTTGAGATACAAGAACATTTTAAAATTTTATTATGAGATTTTATTTATTATTTTTCAAACAAATTAGAGTTTGATAAAATATTTAGAAAGAGCTGGATAACTAACCCAGCACACTATGCACCTAAAGTGAGTTTGACTCAAATAAATACAGTATATATTTTTTTGACAAATGACCTCTGCCTGCAAGATTTATCAAATTAATGTGGAACAGCTCTATAGGAGCAAGGTAGTAGTCCTGTTTCACAATTTTTTGGACTTTTCACTGTAGGCTGAGGGAAGTATGGAGAGGAATATATTTCATTTCCAAGGGGAAGTTAAGGAAAAAAATGAGTTTGTTTTAGGTTGACAGTGTATGACTCAAAAACTGAAGCTAAAAAATGTAAAAAGCAATAAAAACAAAAATTTTACTTGAAACTATGATTGTGGAAATTAACTCTGGCTATTGAAGAACTAAAAGAATCCTTTAGAATTAACTGAGTTTGTTCAACCATAAACCATAAAATGACTTCTCATATCATAAACTAATTACAAAAGGGCCAGAGTCATCTTGGAGTTTTAAGGGGATCTCCACAGATTAACTGATTTAGGTGGGATTTGGAAATATGAAATATTATTACTAAAATCTATACTGAGTAATGTACCTGAAAATCACAAACAAGTGATATTTAACTGGTAAAATGTATATTCAGTGCTGGAGTAGATACAGGTGGAAAGGGAGAGAGAATGGTCAATGGTGCTATCTGGGTTTCTAGATTGCAGTGCCATTCCTCAAGATATGGGAGAGGACCTGTGCCATGGGCAGAATGTTTTTGTCCCTCCAAAATTCATGTGTTGAAAACATAATCACCAATATGATCATACTAGGAGATAGGGCCTTTGGGAGGTGATTAGATTATGGTAGAGGAGACCTCATCAATGGAATTAGTGCCCTTTTAAATGAGACCCAAGAGTGCTGCCTTTTCCCCTCCACCACATGAGGAAAAAGCAAGAAAGCATCTTCTGTGAACCAGCAAGGGGGCCCTCACCAGATACCAAACCTGCCAGCAGCTTGGTGTTAGACTTCCCAGCATCCAGAACTATAAGAAATAAAATTCTGTTATTTATAAGGTATCCAATTTGTTTATTTGTTATAGCAGCCTGGACAGACTGAGAAAACCTGTTTGGGGAGAAATAACCGTGAGTTTACTGAAATTTATTGGATTTGATATGAATTTTAAACATTGAAGAAGAAATATGTGGGGAACCTGTATATCTGGAACTCAGAAGATGATTTTTTAGCTGGGAATATGTCTTGGAGTCCCATCACGAACATAAAATTACCTATGGAAAAATATAAACCAAAAACAGGGTCTGCATTTAAGCCTTCATGTTTTTAAAATAGTTAAAGCCAGATAGAAAAGTGAGAGCTAAAAAAGAAGATTTAGAAGGAGCGACCAGCAAGGTAGAAGAAAAACCATGAGAGAGTGGGAAAAGAGAAGTCAAGGGGGATGAGAATTGCAGGAAGGAGGGTGTTTTCAACAGTATTAAATGTTACTGAGAGGCCAAGTAAAACGAGGTCTTAGAAGTGCCCACAAAATGCAAGGGAAGGTCACTGTTGATCTTAGTGAGAGCCATGTTGATGAAACAGAGCATGTTGAAGACATTCTGGAGCGATTAAGAAGTGGAGATGGTAAAGTCTGTAATTTGCTCCAACTGAATGGCAATACCATTACCTAAGATGGTAAAGAGGCCCAGATTGGGTCCTCATTTGAGATGATTGGTTTGAAGAAAAGAAGACAGAGCAATAGCTGGAGGAGAATATTTGATTCAACTAAGTTATTTTGATTTTTTTAATTTGAAATATGGAAGCGATTTTAGCATGTTCGAAAGCTCATGGGAAATGTGAGGTAGAGAAAGAAATTAAAGATATAGGCAAAGGGATTATTAATAGGTTAAGGCGTTAATAAGACAAACAGTTATGGGATTCAGAGTACAGGTAGGAGAATATGTATTTCATAATGAGAACAGCTCCTCCATGTAATGGGTGGGATGGAGGATAGAATGAAATAGGGGATGAAATGGGAGGAGAGATGGAAAGGAGGATGAAATGTATAGGTTTACAAATATGGTGGTGGGTGGGAGTTCTAAATAGAAAACTAGGTTTAAGCGGCTAGGCCTTTTGATGGCATGTTGAAGGCTCACTGATCATACATTTACAATATTTCTGAGCTACCTGGTTGGGACATTTTCCTCAGCAGTGCTCAACAGTTTGAGTGCAGACAGAAGGAAGACAGAGAAAGAAGTTCAACTAGGAGGGAGTATGGCATGACATTCAAGAGAATCCAAAAATTAATATTTTTGCCTCCAATACCACAAACTGTATCTTAATCTAGCATTATGTTAAGGGTGCTATAGGAATAAACTTTTCAGTGTTTATAATTTGTTGTCATTTTAAACCAGGTTTTGTCAAATCTGGTATTTCTAAAAGGCTGTGATAGTCCCCATAGACTAGCATAGACATGTTGACTGATTCTGTTATATAGAAAGAGTATTGTGATATCATCATAATTATTAATAATCATAGGCACTATCTTCAATTGATAGTTTATTCTGTGCCAGACTTTGTTGGATCATTATAGATTTTTTCCTTAACTCTCCCAATGACAACATTATGATTATCTCTAACTGAATTCAAGACATTTTTTAAATAATTCAAATGATTTTTCATGATAATGCATCAAAATGGTAGCAATGGAATTTGCATCCAGGTGCACGTGACACCAAAGCCCACTGCACCACCACTACAAGCTTCCATGAGTTATGCTCTCCAGTTCTTCCAGAACCAAATAAAAAAATTTCCACAAAACATATTCCATCTTGCTCAGCCACTGTCTGAGTGTTTTAGAATCTCTTGACCTTAGAAGGTGAGACTCACCTGTTTTATCTGTTTTTCCATTAGAAAGGCAACTTGCCCTACAGCTTCCATATTTTTAGAACCATCTTTTTTTACATTTTGCCTTTAATCACTTTTACCCATAGGATTCTCTTTTTATCACTGTCATTATATAAATTGAGATGATCTTTATTATATTTCATCTTAATTTTTATTATATTTTAATAGGTAATACATATATATGACACAAACTTTAAAAGAATATATGGAAAAAACTATTTTTTCCTCAGCTCTTTCCCTTAGTCCCCCGGTTCCTGTATCTAAAGACTATCATGGGAAACTTTTTAAATCTATACTTTAAGGGTTGCTTTAAGCATTTATATAATCCTGAGTCTTAGAGATTGTGAGATAATAATTGTTTGTTGTTTTAAGTCACTATGTTTGGGGATAATTTGTTACACAGCGATAAATAATTAAAACAGATTTTTGTACCTGGAAATGGGGTGCTGTCATTACAAATAAAAAGTACAAGAGTAGCATTGCAACTGGGCAGTGGAGGAGGCTGGACGGATTTTGAGGAGTATGTTAGAGAAAACTTAAGTTGCTTGAACAAACTGTTAATAGAAATCATGATGTCTGCCTAAAAGGTTTATCAAAAACATGTTATTGGAAACTAGAGGAAAGGTGAGTGACCCTTATTATGTAATGGCAGAAAACTTAGCAACACTGTCCCCTGCAATAACATGGAAATTAGAAAATGAGCCTGCCTAACTGAGTTATCCTGCTAAGGAGATTTCCAAAGCATTGAATGTATTGCCTGCTGTATACTTCTGCTTATAATAAAATGTGAAAAGAGAGAGGAAAAAAAATTGAGGAAAGTATTGTCAAAAGGGAGCCAGAATTTCATGTCTTTGAAAATTCTTACCCTTTCCAGATAGCAAATGATGCTAAGATTAAGAAATAGCTTTGAAGCAAAGATCAATTCAGGGCACTTCCAGAAAAATATGTTCTAGAGATGAAGCCAGGAACCTTATGTTATACATCTCAGAAAGATCAAAGGTGGTGCTTCAGAGTACTATTCAACCTTTAAAAGACCTGTTACAAAGATCAAGAATGTACTTCACAGAGCTTCTCAATAAAAACCGTAGGAATCCTAAGAAATCTAAGGATTTTCCTCGAAGAGATTTGTGGGTGTGGCTTTTACCTAATTGCATGAACTCCATTGAGATTCACAGGAGTCACACAAAGTTTTTGAGAGGCTTATATCAGCAGGAAGAATGCCCATTTGGACTGGAAGGGAAAGAGTTCAAAATGCAAAGAGGGCATTAGATCACCAAAACTCTACACAGAAAACAAACTGAGAAAACTATTCAGCTGAAATGAGAGGAAAAATAACTCAAAGGATGAAATCAGGAGCACAGAGAGTAGAGCCAAAGTCATGGACAATTATTCTCAACCCTAAAACCTAATTAAGGAAGTTTCAAGATCTGACAATTTCATAATTGCTATGGACCAGTGACTCTTTATTTGACTTTCATTTTCCTTCTTTTTGTGTAGGATTTCTGCAACAGAAATGCTTTGACTGACCCATCACTGTATGTTGACTGTTTGGAGGACAGATAGCTTCTTTATTTTCACAAGTCTGCAGGAACTGTTCTTGAGGAGCTGCAATTCTTAGCTTCAGCTGAGGAGCCTCATCTACATCTGACCTTATTTAGATTATGAAATTCTGGATTTTGTGCAGGGATAAGTTTTGAGAACCTTGAGAGGGAACGAGTATATTTTACATATGGGAAAGATGTGAGTAGAACCAGAGTGGACTGTAGTAGGCAGCTCCTAAAATAGCCCCCAATGAGCTCACCTCCTAGCATTCATACCTTTGTGTAACTACCTACCCTTGAGTGTAAAGTAGACTTATTGACTAAATTCTAACTAATAAAATATGACAAAAGTGATGGGGTAATATTTCTTAAATTCAGTTCCAAAAAGATTGTGACTTCTGTTTTGATGGACACCTCCCTCCTCTCTCCACATTTCCCTCTACCGTCTCACTCTCTCATTCTCTATCTCAAAGCCTTTTCTCTGGGAAGCAGGCTGCCATATTGTCAGTACCCTTCTAGAAAGGATCATGTGGAGAGAATCTTGTGTCTCTGGTCAACAACCAGCATGGACCTGAGGCTGCCAACAGACATGAAAATGAACTTGGAAGAGGCTCCTCAGCCAGTTGAGCCTAGAGATGACTTGCAGCCCTGGCCAATACCTTGATTGCTTGTTAGAGACCATGAACCAGAAGCACCCAGCTAAGCTGCACTCAGATACTTGACTCACAGAAAATATGAAATAATAAATGTTGTTTTAGAATGGCAAATTTTGAAGTGATTTTTATACAGCAATAGTTAAGTAATACATTATTATAGAAACTGTTGAATAAGGAGTAATCAAAGAAATAAGGCTTGTTAATGATGAGGTAGTGCAGACATGCCTATCATTATCAAATGATAGCCATGAGGCATAATACAATGAGTTTTTAGTGTTGTCCTAGGACCAGTGTAAGTGATTATAGATAAATATATCATAGACAACATAAGGAAGCTTAGCAAGCTGAACACTTGTCAGGACAGTGTTTCTCCATTCTGCTTACACATTAAATCACCCCAGGAACCTTTAAAGCACAACACTGATGCCATGATTCTACCACAAACCAATAAAATAGAAAATTTTATGCTTTAGTCCTGAATCTTGGCCTTTATTAAAATTTTTCAAGTGATTGGAATATGTGGCCCATTTTGAAAAGAACCACTGAGCTAGCCAGTTGCATCTCCTCATTAGGAATCTCAAATACATTTATCTACTCTGATTTTAGAAGAAACTGTTAATAACTAATGTTTGGAAATCATTTTGTGTTTATCCTCATTATAGTCTCTACTTCAGATACTACCACTACTCAGGATGAGACTGAGAACTTAAGCAAGCAATTCAACTTCTTTGGCCACAGTCTTTTTATCAATAAAGTGAATATAAAGACCAAGCTTGTCCAACCTGAGGCCCATGGACTGCACGCAGCTCAGGACAGCTTTGAATTTGGCCCAACACAAATTTGTAAACTTTCTTAAAACATTATGAGATTTTTGCTGGTGATTTTGTTAAAGCTCATCCGCTATCATTAGTGTTAGCATATTTTATGTGTGACCCAATACAATTCTTCTTCCAGCGAGACCCAGGGAAGCCAAAAGTTTGGACACCCCTGGTATAGACTAAATGATTTTATAAATTCTTTCTATATTAGTTTTTTTATGCTGTAATCATAAGTTTACACAAATAGTGACTTAAAACAACACAAATTTATCACCTGGAAGTTCTGGAAACCTAAAGTCAGAGCTCTTACCTTACTAAGATCAATGTATTGGAAGGGCTGATTTCCATTATATAAGTTCCAGGGAAAATCCATTTCCTGCTCACTCAGGTGTTGGCAAGAATCAGGTGTTCTATGCAGTTATAGGCCTGGGATCTCTATTTCCTTGCTGGCTGTCAGTTGGGCACTGACATTAGCTCTTAGAGGCTTCCCTCTAGTCCTTGTACATAATCCCTTACATTTCAGATGCAGCAGAGATGTGAAATCCTTTTCATGTTACGATCTTCAGACTTGCTTTTCTGCTTTCCATGTTAAAATCTGACTGCATCTGGGAAGGGGTCTCCTCTTTTGATGACTTGTATGATTAGATTGGGCACACCTGGATAATCTAGGCTCCTCTCTCCATTTCAAGCTTCTTAAACTGTAATCATTCCGCAAATTCTTTTTTGGCATTTTAGATAACATATTCACAGGTCTTGAGGATAGTGTGTGGATATCTTTAGGGGCCATTGTTCTGCCTCTCAGAGTTTCCATATGTTTCTTTTTTTTTTTTTTTTCTTTTTTTTATTTTTATTTTTATTTTTATTTTTTATTATACTTTAAGTTCTAGGGTACATGTGCATAACGTGCAGGTTACATATGTATACATGTGCCATGTTGGTGTGCTGCACCCATCAACTCATCAGCACCCATCAATTCATCATTTATATCAGGTATAACTCCCCAATGCAATCCCTCCCCCCTCCCCCCTCCCCATGATAGGCCCCAGTGTGTGATGTTCCCCTTTAACCTCAGATTACTAGCATTATCTATGACGGAGGGCAAGGGCTTATCACCTCCACTTGTTAATTTTTTTTCAGTTCCACATACCTACACCCCAGGAGATACTAACATGCTACCCTGACCACCTCTACTACTCTCACCATACTCTAGAAACTACAGAAAAGCAAAAGTTGCTCTAAATCAGGAACTATAATCTATATTTAGTCCTTTCATATGTCTACTTGAAATTTTCACCCAGTCAGTGCCCAAATGAGAATGTTGTCAGTCCTCTAAGCCAAGTTTCCAGAGATGAAAGATGACAGATGGATTCACCCATCCAGTGTGGTATAGTTATTTATAGTTATTAGCTCATTGAGCTTTAAAGTTGAACTGTCTGAGTTTTAATCTTAGCTTTTTCATTCACTCAGCTGTGTGTTTTAGGGCAAATTGTGCTCTAGGCAAATAGTCTCCTGAGTATTAGTTCCCTAATGTGTAAAACAAGGTCAATGATAATCCTTGCAAGGTTGTATGAGGAATAAGTAAGAGTTCATGTAAAGCAAATAGCACATAGCTTAGCACAGGGTCAGTACCTCATTGCCATTCAAATAATGTTTTCTAAGTGCACTATGTTATGTTTGTTATGTTAGTTAATATAATGACTGTGAAGGTATGTTGAATGGAGATACCATGCTTCTAATATGTAGTAATTCTGAAAGCTCTGGGGCTGAGAAGACAAAGAATTTTCTTTATTTCCTGGGCTCATGGAAAGTTTCATGGAGGCAAAACCTAGGAGGTTTTATAGATAGCAACAGATGCAACTGGGGCTATGGTTATGGCTACCTTCTGGCTTGATGGAGAAGTGTGTTGTTTCCACCAATAATATAAGTGGAACTGCTGGCTGACAGATTAATTTCTCTCTACTTGCTAAAAGAAATAAAAGTACTTCTTACACTCTATAAACCATGTCTGGATGATACATAAGTCCAACAAAAAATGGGTCTTTCCTACCTGGTTATCCCCCAACCTGAAATGCTCTTTCTTCTTCTTATAGAATCAATGCAAACATGACCTCCTCTCACACCCCTTTTCTGATTCTTTCAGGTAGAATCAGTTTCTCCCTCCTCTGTGCTTTCTTGAAACTTTGTACAAAGTTTTATTGTTGTACTAACCACATTATTGTACAATTATACATACACTTCTCCTTAAGAAAGAATGCATTCTTCCTAAGGTTTCATTTTACTTACCCAAAACTGAGTCTCTTTTGTTTACTTCATGCCTGGCATCAAGCATAGTGCCTGGACATGGTCATAGTTTGATGTTTATGAAATGAATGTTCACAGTTAACTGCATTGACTCTGAAGATAGACAGGCCCCTAAGAAGAGAATATGTTGAGGCCTTTCTCCACCAAAACACCAAATATTTTTCTAGGCATTGTTCAAGTTGTTTCAGAGTTCAAGTCATGTACAAAAAGAATACCCAATCACTTAGCAAGAATGATAAAGAACCCAAAGAAAAATTTGGAAGCTTTGTCTTTTCACCTTATAATAAATGTAACTGAAAAGACACTTTAAAAATAGTCCAGAATTCAAAATACCATCGTTTCAGGCAAGCAGATGCTGAGGGAATTTGTTAACACCAGACCTGCCTTACAAGAGCTCCTGAAAAAAGCACTAAATAAGGAAAGACTCTTAGCAGTCACTGTGATAACACACTCAAGGACACAGACCAATGACACTATAAAGCAACCACACAAATCTGCATAATAACCAGCTAACAATGTGATGACAGGACCAAATTCACACATATCAATACTAACCTTGGATGTAAACAGGTCAAATGCCCCCCATTTAAAAGGTGCAGAGTGGCAAGCTGGATAAAAAAGCAAGACCCAATGGTATGCTGTCTTCAAAAGACCCATCTCACATGCAATAACATCCATGGGCTTAAAATAAAAGGATGAAGAAAAATCGATGAAGCAAATGGAAAACAGAAAAAAAAGCAGGGGTTGCAATCCTAATTTCAGACAAAACAGACTTTAAACCAACAAATACAAAAAAAAAAAAAAAAAATGATGAAGGGCATTACATAATGGTAAAGAGTTCAGTTCAATAAGAAGACCTAACTGTACTAAATAAATATGCACCCAACACAGGAGTACCCAGATTCATAAATCAAGTTCTTAGAGATTGCTAAAGAAACTTAGATTCCCACAAAATAACAGCAGGAGACTTCAACACACAACTGTATTATATCATCAAGGCAGAAAATTAATGAAGATATTCAGGACCCAAACTCGACACTGGACCAAATGGACATAATAGACATCTGCAGAATTCTCCAGGCCAAAACAACAGAATATACATTCTTCTCATTGCCACATAGCACGTACTCTAAAATCAGTCACACAATTGGACACAAAACAATCCTCAGAAAATTAAAAAAGAAAAGAAAATCATACCAACCACATGCTCAGACTACAGTGAAATAAAAATAGAATTCAATATGAAGCAAATCACTCAGAATGATACAATTTCATGGAAATTAAATGACCTGCACTTGATTGACTTTGGGGTAAATTATAACATTAAGGCAGAAGTTGAGTTCTTTGAAACAAATGAGAATAAATATATAACATACCAGAATCTCTGAGAAACAGCTAAGGCAGTGTTAAGAAGGAAATTTACAGCTGTAAACCCCCACATCTAAAAGTTAGAAAGATCTCAAATTAACACTCTAACACCACAACTGGAAGAACTATAGAAGCAAGAGCAAACCAACCCCAGAGCTCCCAGAAGATAAGAAATAATCAAAATCAGAGCTGAATCGAAGGAGACTGAGACATTAAAAGCCATGGAAAAGATTAATGAATCCACGAATTGGCTATTTGAAAAAATTAATAATATAGACAGACTGCTAGCTAGACTAATAAAGAAGAAAAGACAGACCATCCAAATAAACACAATTTAAAAATGACAAAGGGGACATCACTACAGACCCTACAGAAATACCTATAACCATCAAAGACTACTACAAACACCAGTATGCACACAAATTAGAAAATGTAGAAGAAACAGATAAACTCCTGGACATATGCATCCTCCCAAGACTGAATCACGGAGAAACTGAATCCCTGAATAGACCAATAATGAGTTCCAAAATTGAATTGGTAATAAATAGCCTGCTAATAAAAAAAAACCCACAAAAAACAACATCCCAGGACCAGACGGATTCACAGCTGAATTCTAACAGATATACAAAAAATAGCTGGTCCCATTCCTGCTGAAACTATTCCAAAAAATTGAGGAGGAGGGACTCCTCAACTCATTCTATGAATCCAGCAAAATTCTGATACCAAAACCTAGCACAGACATAACTAAACAAACACAAAACTAAGCATCAAAATCCTTGATGAACATAGATGCAAAAATCCTCAACAAAGTACTAGCAAACTGAATAGAACAGTACATTAAAAATCAAATTAATAATGATCAAGTAGGCTTTATCCTTGGAATGCAAGTTTGGTTCAATATATATAAATTAATAAATGTGATTTGTCACATAAACAGAACTCAGGAGAAAAACCACGTGATTGTCTCAATAGATGCAGAAAAGGCTTTTTATGAAATTCCATCATAAAAAAATTTCTAATATATAGAATTATGTAATCTGTAAGCAGGGGTAGTTTCACTTCCTCTTTTTCTATTTGGATGCCTTTTTTTGGCCTTTTTTTTTTTGGATGGAAACTTTCCATCATAAAACCCTCAGAAACCTAGGCATCGAAGGAATATAGTTCAAAATAAGACGAAACATCTATGACAAACCCCGACCTAACATCATACCAAATGGGCAAAAGCTGGGAACCCTGCCCTTGAAAACAAGCATAAGACAAGGTTGTCTTGTCTCATCACTCCTATTCAACAAAGTATTGGAAGTAGGGGCCAAATCAATCAGGCAATAGAAAGAAATAAAAGGCATCCAAATAGAAAAAGAGGAAGTGAAACTACTCCTGCTTACAGATTACATAATTCTATATTTAGAAAGCTCCATAGCCTCTGTCCAAAAGCTACTTGAGCTGATAAACAACTTCAGCAAGGTTTTAGGATACAAAGTACATGTAAAAAATCAGTTGCATTCCTGTAAACCAACGACATCCAAGCTTAGAGCCAAATCTAGAGTACAATCCCATTTACAATTGCCACAGAAAGAAAATACCTAGGAATATATCTAACCACGGATGTGAAAGATCTCTACAATGAGAATTACAAAACACTGCTCAGAGAAATCAGAGTTGACACAAACAAATAAAAAAATTACATGCTTATGAATAGGAAGAATCCAATATCATTAAAATGTCCATACTACCCAAAGTAATTCACAGATTCAATGTTATTCCTATCAAACTACCAACGACATTCTTCACGGAACTAAAAAAAACTATTTTAAAATTCATATGGAACCAAAAAAGAGCTCAAATAGCCAAGGCAATTCTAAGTAAAAAGAACAAACCTGGAGGCCTCACATGACATGACTTCAAACCATACTGCAAGGCTACAATAACCAAATCAGCATTGTACAGGTACAAAGACAGACACATAGATCAATGGAATAGCATAGAGATCCCAGAAGGAAAGCTGCATTCCTACAACCATCTGTTTCCTTGACAGAGCTGGCAAAATAAGCAATAGGGAAGAGACTCTCTATTCAGTAAACGGTGCTGGGATAACTGGCTAGTTATTTACAGACAATTGAAACTGGACCTCCTCCTTATAGCATATGCAAAAATCAACTCAAAATGGAGTAGAGACTTATATGTAAAACTTGAAACTGTAAAAATTCTGGAAGATAATCTAGGAAATACCATTCTAGACATAGGAACTGGCAAAGATTTCATGGCAAAGATGTCAAAAGCAATTGCAACAAAAGCAATTGCAACAAAAGCAAAAATTGATAAACGGGATCTAATTAAACTAAAGAGATTTTGCACAACAAAAATAACCATCAGTAGAGTAAACAGACAGCCTACAGAATGAGAGAAAATATTAGCAAACCATACTTCTGAAGAAGGTCTACTATCCAGAATCTTTAAGAATCTTAAACAGATTTACAAGAACAAAAACCAAACAACCCCATTACGAGGCAGGCAAAGGACATGAACAAATACTTTTCAAAAGAAGACATACATGCACCCAAAAAGAATATGAAAAAATGTTCAACATCACTAATCATTAGAAAAATTCAAATCAAAACCACAAAGAGATGCCATCTCACGCTAGTCAGAATGGCTATTACTAAAAAGTAAAAATAGCACAGATGCTGGTGAGGTTGTGGAGAAAAGGAAACACTTATACACTGCTGGTGGGAGTGTAAATTACTTCAGCCATTGTGGAAAGCAGTGTGGTGATTCCTCAAAGAAGCAAAAACAGAATTAACATTTTTATTAGTCTGTTTTCACACTGCTGATAAAGACATACCAAGACTGAGCAATCTACAATAGAAAGAGATTTAATGGATTGACAGTTCCACGTGGCTGGGGAGGCCTCACAATCATGGCAGAAGGTGAGGGGGACTTCTCATCTGGTGGCAGACAAGAGAAGAGAGCTTGTGCCGGGAGACTCCCGTTTTTAAAACCATCAGATCTCATGAGACTTATTCACTATCACGAGAACAGCACAGAAAAGACCTGTCCCCATGATTCAATTACCTCCTACCTAAATTTGTGTTGTTTTAAGTCACTATTTGTGTAAACTTATGATTACAGCATAAAAAAACTAATATAGAAAGAATTTATAAAATCATTTAGGTCACACAACTGTAAATAGCATCTGGATTTAATCTTAGACATAAGATCTGCCTCTCACAGTTTCCATATGTTTCTAATGTGTATCAGAACCCTAAGAACTGACAAAACTGGGACCAGATGACACATCGGAATTCCCTCCGATGACACATGGGAATTCAAGATGAGATTTGGGTGGGGACACAGCCAAACGATATCATCATTTGACCCACCAATCTCACTATTGGGTATATACCCCAAAAAATCTAAATCATTCTACCATAAAGAAATATGCATGCATATATTCATTGCAGGGCTAGTCACAATAGCAAAGATGTAGAATCAACCTAAATGCCCATCAATGGTAGACTGGATAAATAAAATGTGGTACATACACACTATGGAATACTATGTAGCCATAACAAATAATGGGACCATGTCCTTCGCAGCAACATGGATGGAGCTGGAGACCGCTATCCTAAGCAAACCAAATACCACATGGTCTCACTTATAAATGGGAGCTAAGTAATGAGAACACATGGACACAAAGAAGAGAACAATAGACAAGGGGGCTGACGTGAGGGTGGCAGGTGGCAGGAGGGAGAAAATCAGTAAAATTACCTGTCAGGTACTATGCTTAGTACCTGGGTGATGAATAATCTGTACACCAAACCTCCATGACACAAATTCACCTACATAACAAAGCTGTACATGTATCCCTGTACCTAAAATAAAAGTTAAAAGAAAAAAAAGTTGTCCAGAATCTTACAGCAGTACTAGAGTTAAAAAAACGACTTAGAAACATAATTTCCCATACATAGGCACCTACCAATTTTCTAACAATAAGAAAAAAGAAGATAATATGGTCCCTAATATGTGCCATTAAACTACTGCAGCCTAATATTCCAACAAAAGACATGCATCAGACTCAGGAGGTGGCTCCTCTTCCTACACTTTTACTTTATCAAGACTTTGATCCAGCTAATGCTTCTCACATGTAATCTAGGAGAAAACAGAAAATAGTTTGAGTTGATGGCTGCCTACAGCTTGAGAAAACATAAAATCTGCAGCCGAACATTGCATGTGGCTTCCTTAATGAAAGATCTCATTCTTTAATTTTAATTGTTAATATGATTTACATGATCCAAAACGTATTTGTGAAACCCAAATGGCATTTTTGTCTTTAACTTTAGGAAACTGTTTTTATAGTGTAAAGTTTTTTTTTTTTTTTTTTTAACTTTTCTCTTATTATTTTGAGCCATTAATATATCCAGTTTTGCTTTTTCACACATCTTCGTCTGTTTGAATAAGGGAAATCATTCTCCAACAATCATTTTCACAGGAGAGATGATTGCCTAAAGCTAATCAGGAGGAAGAGGGATCCATTCATAAGCCTGGGGAGTGTCTCTACTTCTGGTGTAGCCCGACCTGGCGACCAGCAGTCTGAGTCATCTATGTCCCACAGCTACATCTAAAGTGTCTCCCCACAGTTCTGGCTGGGAGCTCTCATGGGGTCGATGGCTATGGCCTCCTCACTGGTTTCCAAAATGCTTCCTCAATTATTCCCCTTCAATCCACTGTCCATAAATCAGTCAAAGTGACTTCCTTCAGTTCAGAATTCCTCAGTGGCTTCCCTTGGTTCAGAATGAAACCAAAACCTCATGCCATATCCTATATGTACCTAATGATCTGGCTACAAGCTCTCTGATCAGGGTAACTTAGGAAAGATTTGAGTGAGCACAACTGAAGGCAAGTGAGCTTGGTATCTTCCTGCATGGCCATAGTGTGAGAGGTTTCCTGGAAAGTCAACAGCTGGTCTCCAAGAACCACTCCTCCTTTCTCTTTGCCCATCTGTTCTCTTAAATATATATCTGTGATGCGCCTAATTCTTCCTCCTCCTGCTCCTCCTTGTCATCCTTCTTCCAGCTAGACTTGTCCCTGACAACTCAACAGAAGCAACGACTCTGGGGCTGAAGTGAAACTTATTTTGGATAAGACACCCTGCTATAGAAGAAGCATAAGTTTCACTTTCATAATCCTTGCACTTGATAATTTTGCATCTTTTATCTCAGATAAAAATTACCATCATGGACCCAAATTTTTAAACCAGTTTGTTCTACAGAGGCACATCAGATGGAAGCAAAAGAAATCTCTGTATTGACCCAAGTAATGACTATGCTATGGAGTGAGCAGAAGTTGACTCTAGCTGGGGCTGAATGCAGCTCAGACTTGGTCCACTTGAGGCCAGGCCCATAAGTACTCCTGTAATGAGTTTCTTTATTTGTAAGCATCTACTATCACTGCTTAGCCCCAAACGTGTTGTGGTGGATCTGCTGAGTAAAGTGGGACTGGCTACCAAATTTCAGGAGAGATTGTTTAATCTTGTAGAAGTCACAAATGTCAAAGATCATCACAAACTCTGAGACTTTTTTGTTAGTGAGGGTCAGTGCCCAGGGGCACAATTTGATCCTTGGAGGGAGATTGTTAGGTCATACCCTCAGTTGGTCCCTCCTGATCCTCACCTCCTGTTGAGTATGGGCATGGCCTATGACTTGCAACCAACTAATGGAATATGGCAAAAGTGATGGAATGTTACTACTGTGATTGCGGAAAGTTGAATGGTTCTATTGTTTTAGCAGATTCTCTATCTCTATCTGCTAAACCCTCCTTCCTTCTCTATCTGCTTCTGACTTTGAAGAAGCAAGCTTACATGGATTCTACAGCCTCAAGGAAGTGAATTCTATTAACCATTTAGGAGATCATGGAAGTAAGTTCCTCCCCAGTAAAGGGTCTGATGAGAATCCTGCTATGGTGAACACTTGACTGCAGCTTTATGAGACCCTGAGCAGAGGGCCCAGCTATGCTAGGACACCTGACTCAGGCACTGGGAGGTATAAATGAGTGTTGCTTGAAGCTGCTTAATTTGTAGTAATTTGTTACTCAGACTAGACAACCAATGATCACACTCTGAGGCACTTCTAAGTATTTCTTTTCTTTTCTTTTTTTTTTTTTTTAGACAGTCTCACTCTGTCGCCCAGCAGGCTGGAGTGCAGTGGCGCAATCTCGGCTCACTGCAATCTCCACCTCCCGGGTTCAAGCAATTCTCTTGTCTCAGTCTCCCGAGTAGCTGCGATTACAAGCATGCACCACCAAGTCCAGCTAAGTTTTGTATTTTTAGTGGAGACAGGGTTTCACCATGTTGGCCAGGCTGATCTCAAACTCCTAACCTCAAGTGATCCACCCACTTCGGCCTCCCAAAGTACTAGGATTACAGGCATGAGCCACCGCACCTGGCCACTTCTAAGTATTTCTAATTCTCTAGGTAATACAATTTTGGAAATGAACTAAGAAAGAACATCATGTAATACAAATGATATTTGTGATATAATCAAAATTACTACAGTTTGTGAGGTTCACATTCCAAATATCCTCTGTAGCCTATACTTCCCTGCAACCTGCCTTCTGTGTCTCATGATCCACCTGCTCTGCTGGGCCTTACACAGTGACAAGGAGAATTATGATGCTAGGTCAGGACAGAATCCTTGAGGGCAGAATGCGAGTCCAGTGGACACTAAAATCAGGTCTCAACTGGGTTTTACCCACCTGAGAAATTTCCACAGCAAGAGGGAAAACCCAAGTCAACATGGGGAATAAATGGATTTACATTCTGAGAAAGAAGAAATAAAGCTAGTCTTTTAACTGAAAGAAAAATTAAGACAGGAAGCTTGGATACATATAATGAAGATCAGATTCAGATGGCTAGAGATGGGATCTCTGAATGAGGGGATTGAAGCATGGTTGGAGGACTCGGCTTTCTAGGAGGACAGCATCCTACTCAGCTTTCTTCCACATCTTTGCTAATGCAAGCCAGTGCAGTTTTGTTTTTTCCTTCCCATGCTTTATCTTCAAGGCCCATCTGAAGTTTTATTTCCTTCATAAAGCTTTTCCAAATTAAAACAGACTTCGTATGTTTTGACACTTCCAAATGGATTCTAAGTGTTTTGAGGGTAGGATTTCTGTGTGGCAAAGATGTTTCATTTTCCCTTGTAACACAGGAGGATTATATTTCTCAGCCCCCTTGCCTCTAATTGGAGCCACATAACTAGGCTTGGCTGATGGAATACATGTAAAAACTCTTTTATGACCTGGCCCAACAAAATTCCCCTTGCATGATATCCTGCTTCTTCCTTTTTCACGGTGACCTTGAAAGGCCTGTTGAAGATGTCAGTGAAAATACTCCAATCCTTGAGTTATTGATTAGAGAAGAGCTGCCCAAGAGAACTTTTCAACCACTTAGTACCTCATAGAAATAAGAAATAAATGCATTTATGTTAAAACATTGAGAATTTGGAATTTTGTTACAGCTGTTGTGTTAATCAGCTTAAAATTCTATGTATTCTGTTCACTTATTGAATATGCTAAAACAAGGAAAGAATTTAGAATGAATTTTAGCATAATATATGTGCTCAATAGATGTTATCTTTCCTATCTGTATCAGTTAGTTATTGCTGTGCAAAACCATTCCAAAGTTAAGTGCCTTAAAATGGCAATCATATATTTGGTTTGTGATTCTAAGGGAAGGCAATTTAGGCTGGGGTTAGCCAGGCGAGGCAGTTCTTCAGGTCTTGGCCAGGAGCACTCATATATCTGCATCCAACTGTGGCTTCTCTTCTAGGGTGGCTTGGTTCTTCTTCAGTTAGTATCTCATCTTCCAGCATGAGCGTCTAAGCTTATTGTCATGGCAAATGCAGGAGAGTAAGAAAGAGAATGGAAGAGGCAAGGCTCCTTCACACATAGACTTAAAACCAGTATACTGTTATTTATGTCATATTCTGTTAGCTAAAACAGTCACAAGGCCATCCCAGATTTTTTTTTTGAGACAGAATCTCACTCTGTCACCCATGCTGGAGTGCAGTGGCACCATCTTGGCTCACTGCAACCCCTGCCTCCCGGGTTCGAGTGATTCTCCTGCCTCAGCCACCCGAGTAGCTGGGATTACAGGTGCATGCCACCATGCCTGGCTAATTTTGTATTTTTAGTAAAGACAGGTTTCACCATGTTGATCAGGCTGGTCTTGGTCTCCTGACCTTAGGCAATCCACCCACCTCGGCCTCCCAGATTTAAGAGAAGAGGAAATAGACACAATTTCTTGGAGGGAGATAATGAAGCCCCATTGCAAGGGATAAAAGAATGGTAGAGATTAAAGTAATTTTTTACAATCAGTTTACATCATTATTATTTCCATTGTTATGGCTATTCCTTCAAGTCATATAGATTGAGAATCATCTTGGGCCAGGTGGTAATCTAAGTATTAAACAAAAGAAATCAGCAAATTGTCATTATCCTGACTATGAAAAGTTTATAGTCTGTTAGTAATAATAATTGCTAATATGTGTTGAATAAAACCTGCTGCCAGGCAGTATTCTAAGTGCTTTATATGTAGTAGCTTATTTAATACTCATAATAATATTATATTATTTCTGTGGTTAATAAAACTGAGACATAGAGGGGTTAAATTACATACCTAAGGTCACACAACTGTAAATAGCATCTGGATTTAATCTTAGACATACGATCTGCCTCTCACAGTTTCCATATGTTTCTAATGTGTATCAGAACCCTAAGAACTGACAAAACTGGGACCAGAATGTAATGGAAAGACTTCATGGTGGAGGTAATACTCAGACAAAATTTGAGAGAAGAGTGAGAGTTTACCAAGCACAGCACAGTAGATACCCGTAGTAATTTCCAATTAATAATCAGTTGAATTATTAATTAATTAAGCTATCTTCAGCAAGCATGGGGTTTTTAAAGACTCTGAGTTAGTTATGACTGTTGGTTATAAGACTCATAAATGCAAATCAAACTGAATTGAAGAACAAAAAAGAGGTAGGAGTTATTTATTAGCTCACAGTCATGGTAAGATTCACAGACTATAACAATGTGAAGAACAAAAGCTCCCTGTCTCTGCTTTGTTTCCTTCTGTGATGGCTTCATTCCTAGTCAGACTCCTTCCACATTTGTGGAAAACTGACCACCAGGTACCCCAGGGTCTCACACTGTAAGAGTAGCTATCCAGGAGATAGAACTCTGTGGCTGGAGCAATGCTAGGCAATCCCTGTATTATTTTCTCTTTCAGGATGAGGAGTTGGGTTGAGGCCAAATGGTTGAGTTCTGTCCAAGAAAAGATGAGTAAGAGGGATTAAAGCCACTTCAAAACCACTTTCATAAACCACTCTTGATGCCTTCTAGCTCTCTCTCTTCCCTTTATCATGATGTCTTCAAGGCCCCATGATACAGATGGAGAAGCTACAACATAGTAAAGTAGAGGCCAACCAGAATTGGACATTTTGTGAACCCAAAAAATAAAGTTTATTGTTGGGAACCGGCCCCCAAATCTGGCCATAAACAGGCCCCAAACTGGCCATAAACAAAATCTCTGCAGCACTGTGACATGTTCCTGATGGCTATGACACCCACGCTGAAGGTTGTTTGTTTACCAGAATGAGGGCAAGGAACACCTTTCCCACCCAGGGTGGAAAACCTAAGGTGTTCCTGAACCACAAACAATAACATGAGTGATCTGTGCCTTAAGGACATTTTCCTGCTGCAGATAACTAGCCAGAGCCCATTCTTTGATTCCCATTTTAGTTAATCTATAATCTATAGAAACAATGCTTATCACTGGCTTGCTGTCAATAAGTATGTGGGTAAAACTCTGTTCGTGGGTCTCAGCTCTGAAGGCTGTCAGCCCCCGATTCCCACTCCATACTCAATATTTCTCTTTGTGTGTCTTTAATTCCTCTCGCACTGCTGGGTTAGGGTCTCCATGACCGAGCTGGTCTCGGCAGTTTATTATCTTAAATCACTGAGATGTGAGGTTTTCTTTGTTTCTTCAGCATGGTCTAGCCTATCTAGATTAATATAAACACAATTTTCCCAATTTTCCAAGGACTAAATCTCTACTAATTTGGACTTTTGCCCAACTTTGCAATAGCTCCAGCAAAGCTAATCAAATATTAGGAGAGGTCATTCCCCATATGGTCTGAAAAGGGAAAAATAAAATTGCCCTACATTCTTCCATGGCCGTTACTGATCTTTTGAGAGATAAATTACTATATATCGTGCCCAATTTCCTGGATCATTGATAGAACACATGCTCACAAGTCTACCAAGAGCTACAAGAATTGTCATTCTGAAAAAAGAAGTTTGGTCACTTTTGCCAACACAAATTTGTTGGACATTTGTTAGTCCAGTTATCAAGTATTTTATGAACCTAAAAAATTTTCTTTTATTCACAACATTTTCATGTCTGGGAATTTATGCTCTCAATTTAGTGTATTTGTTCAAATATAGAAGGGCTTTATGTAAATTCCTTGTTTTTCAGTAGCACTGCAATCTGGCTTTGTTTCTTTATTAAATATTAATACATTTATCTTGGGGAAAAATTAATTTTTTTCTTTGCAAATCCTACAGAATTGAAAAGTTCAACTCCAGAGATTATGATTCGTATTGTACTTGGGCAATCTCATCTATAATAATCCAATGCTGGGACCAATTTTTATTACAGAAAATCTTTCTTACACTGAAGAAATAGGGCTGGTAATGTTAGCATACTGAGATCATAGGAAAATCCATTCTATTTTCCATACTACAGTTTTTACAGTACAAACAGAGCAGACATAGGTTTTCTTTCTTTAGTGACATAGGTTTTCTCTACTTATGAATTTCAGATATCTCTGGAATGTTCTATTTCCACAATTGGACAAAATTTAAAGGCAACTTCTTTCAAGATTATTGATGTTTTGGGGGGGCAATTGGATAGTTTTGCACTTCCGGTGTTATGGTGTAGACATTTTACTAGGGCTGGACAGAATTTTACAAAATACATGAGACTCAAAAAAGCAGATTTTTGTGCAGAAATAAATGCCCAGATTAGTAATATAGGCAATAAATTGGTATTGAAAATTTCAAACCCACAGGAATTTGAAAAAAAGAAGGACGCTTGTACCCCCTTCATGTAGTTTTATTATTCTTAACATCTTGCCACAATGGCTCTGTGTATGTGTATGTATGTGTGTGTATACAAGTACATACACAAATACACATGTGTGGATATATATAAGCTTATGATACTTCCCCTTTTCTAAATCTTCCAACAACAGCATGAGGACATAAAATCATTTATCCACTAAATACTTCACTATGCATAACCCAAGAACAAGAATATTTTTCCCCCTAAACAGACTTAATACCATTACCACACTTAGGAAAATAAACATTAACACAGGAATATCATCAAACACGTAGTCCATACACAAGTTTTTAATATTGTCCCCCAAAAGTCCCTTATAGTTTTACTCACTTACAAAATAAGAATCATTTTAAGATATAGACATAACATTTACTGTTGTATGTTTTTAGTCTCCTATAATCTAGAACTTTCATTTCCCTTTTTTCTTCATGATACTGGATTTTTTGACAATTCTTGGCTAGATGTCCTACAAAACATTCCAACTTTGGATTTTTCTTACTGCTAGATCTTGGTTAAATTCAGATCACACATTTTGGGCAAGAATGCCAAAAAGATGATGTGTGTCTCATACTGCCCATATTAGAAGACACAGGATATCAGGGCATTCTACTATTGGCCATGGAACCTTGACCATTTGGTGAAAATGGTAACTGTTGGATTGCTTCATTGTACAATTTTCCCTCTGTAATTTGTTGGTAATCTGTTGGGTGACATTTTGAGATAACGTGAATTCATTGTCCAATGCCTTTTCATCCAGTAGTTTTAATATTTATTGATGATTCTTGCTTGGATCAATCATTATTATAATGGACGTTACGAAATGTGATTTTCTAATTCCATTACTCCTTCTACTTTTGCTATTAGACATTCCTTTTTAAAAAAGTTTTCATTTGTTTTATCTTTTCTTTCTATGCATTATATATATTTATGTAGTGTTCATGTTTAATATCACCGTGGACTCATGGATTATTTAAGTCTAGTTGTTCTTATACATTATGATTTTATTTGTGTTGCTTAAAGTATTTCAAATTTGGCCAGGGGCACAACTTCAAGCAAACTCTGCATTTACTTGACAGAAAAACAGTATTTTAACACTCACTTGATTTCTGGCCTAACAAAATGCTTAAATTACCCTCCCTGCTCCAGCCACGGAATCAGTCATATACCAAAGAACAAAACAAAACAATAGTTTTATTGAGATGTATCTTTCATGTCATATGATTTGTTCATTTAAATCCACAATTAATTTATTTTGATGTATTTAACATAACAAGTTAATTTTTTAGTTTTGTCTTCCCCAAAAGAGGCTTCTAGCCATCAATAACACCTGCTATTCTCCTTCAGTCCCCAAGTGGTTGTCTCCTCCAAGACAGCTCTAGGCGACTACTAATCTACTTTCTGGTTCTATAGATTTAGTCAGTTTTGGGTATTTCCTATTAATGGATTAATACAATATGTGATCTTTTGTGATTAGCTTCTTTCACTTAGTATAGTTTTCAAAATTTGATCATATTATAGCATTTATTGGTACATCATCACTCCTTTTAACCTAAGTGAGGTTTATATTGACTTAATTCCCAAAAAATATGAGACTATGTTCCTATATAGCTCCATTCTATCTTCTCTTTTTGGGGTATTATTGTTTGCATATTATGTTATAATAAAAACCTGAGAACAGATTATTATAATTACTTTATATTATCTTATATTTTTAATGAAAATGAGAGAAGAAAGTAGAACAAGCAAATATTTATAGACATTATAACATCAACTTTCTTTACTCTTTCTGCTTGTCATTTCTTTCTGTGAATTTGTGTCACCATCTAATGAACATTTCCCTCTTCTACACTTGTTCCTATCCACAGTTTTGTGCTTTTATTGTCAAAGATATTACATATCTTAATGTTATTGGGCTCAGCAATGTAATTATATACATACCGTTTTATAGGTGGAATGCATTTTTCCAGTCTGTCCTTGCTTTGGTCAGTTGGAAGTTAGCAGGAGTATCTCAAGCAGTAGCTTCAGTCATGCTTGCACAACTGCTGTTCCTCTTATATACTTCTTTCATCATCATGAAAAAAGCTTCCCTGATAGCTGTTGTCTCCAACCTAGCCCCACAAGTAAACATTGTGTCCAAGACCAGCCTTTTCCTTGTTCTGGAAAAGGTTTTTTGTTGGGACCATACTCTGAGGAGGCAGAAATAAGAGAGATAAGAAATTCTCAATGAATTATTAGGTTAAGAAACCCTTTATCCCTCCTCCTAGTAAAATATCAACAATACCACTTTTTGGATATTGCAAACTAGTATATTGGATCTTCTCCCTTCTTTACTCTTTCAACTTCTGCAATGGAGATAGTGACATCCAGTACCAGTACTCTTCCCATCTAGCCCCTTGACACATGTGCTCACTTGTAGAAAGCTTTCCCTGAGGGTCATTAGAAACCTTGAATGAGTGCCTAAGAAGTGCCAGTTTTTTCTCTGATTGCCCTTCACTGAGCTTCTTCCACCCACCCACACCCACACTATGTGTAGTGCTCAGAATTTAGCCCAACCAGCATGTGCCTTTCTCTTCCACCTGGTCTTTTCCTCTATTCATCACATAAACATTCCAGCAAATATCCCCATTACACAATTATCTCCATACCACCAAGCCTCAAGTCTGGTTTTTCTTTTGTTAGAGGGGCAGAAAATGCTATATTCTGACAAAACACAAGTCTTTTTGCTCTTTAACTAAATATCAAGTCCTCTTTTTTATTCCTGAAGTCTTTAGCTGTTTGACTTTTTAAAAAATCAGGCTCACAATGAATAAATCCATATTAAAAACAGTGTTTAGGGCCAGGCACGGTGGCTCACACCTGTAATCCCAACACTTTGGGAGGCCGAGGTAGGTGAATCACGAGGTCAGGAGTTGGAGACCAGCCTGGCCAACATGGTGAAATCCCTCTACTAAAAATACAAAAAATTAACTGGGTGTGGTGGCAGGTGCCTATAACCCCAGCTACTTGGGAGACTGAGGCAGGAGAATTGCTTGAACCTGGGAGGCAGAGGTTGTAGTGAGTTGAGATCACACCACTGCACTCCAGCCTGGGCAAGAGTACGGGACTCTGTCTCAAAAAAAAAAAAAAAAAAAAAAAAAGAAAGAAAGAAAAAGAAAAAAGAAAACAGTGTTTAGCTCTAAAACATTTTCATTATCAGCTTTCTCTTTTAACTTCTCTTGCTGTTTACAACAAAAGAAACCACTGCCTTTCATCTGAGGCAGGTTTCTATAAAGGAATAATTTATTTCACTTCTTAACCCAACTCCATGAATTCCACATTTATACAACATGGTTCATCTCAATATATCAGATCATGATATTTTCATGGTTCATCTCAACATATCAAATGATGATATTTTAAGATTCCACTTATCTTAGAGATGACTAAGCCTTGCTAGAATGCACTGAGGATGGCACCAGGAAAACTTCATCTTTCATTTTGACAGTGTGATATAAATTTCTAAGAAAAAGTGCAGCACTGATTTATAAATATCTTTAAGAACTAGAACTTAGGGTAAAGCTAATGGGTAATGGAGCTGGAAAGAACAATGAACTTATTACCTATAGGTTCTTTCATCGCTAACTCTCCCTACTTGTTTGTTTAAACTGAAGTCTTTATTTTGTCGTAATTCGAGAGAATAGCGAATTATAATGTGTCTGGGTTGTCATGTTATTTGAAACATTTCAATAGGTTACGAGCCTAGCATGGCAATTACAGTTACATTTCTAAGGATAACCATGAAGAGAAATTCTGAGTTTCAAATGTACATATGGTGTTTACTGACTATTGGTGGTAGCCTCTGTTTAATGCCTTAAAATGTTGTATAGGTTTTTCATTATGGTCACTAGCTATGTGACTTTCAGCAAGTCACTTACACTTGTTAAACAAGAGTTTCCTCATCTGTAGGAATACAGTAATAAGACAATTCAATTGTTATAAGGATAAATTAAGCCTGGCATATATCAGAAATCAATAGCTGTTAGCTAAAATTATTATTATTATCAACATATAAATACTTATTGGGTATCCATTTCATGTCTAACACTAGGCTAAGTTCATTGGCGAGTGTCAGAGAAGCAAGAGACATGATTCCGACTTTCAAGGAATTAAACCCTCTGTGAAGAGAACAAGATGAGAGCAGGTATCTTAGAGCCCAGTGCTCTCTGCAGGGTTTCTAGGAGTTGAAAGCAGGAATAGATCAGTGAGTTGGAGTAGATAAAGTGGAGGATGGAGACCTCTATGGGCCTGTCATGAAGCGTAAGTTTCTCAAAATCTTAATCCTCCTCGTGAATTTATGAAAGTAAGTTAAACTATATACAGCAGAGATGATAGATTTGGGGCTTACTACCAAGACAAGAGAGAAGAGAATATTTAACAGGAGCTGGTGATACTTCCAGAGATGCCTTACAGACAGTACTGCATAGGGTCTTTGCAACACAAGTTCAGTCCTTTCCAACTTTGCTATGAGATTTACGGGTAACACTAAATTTTAGAATAACATTACTGGAAACTTTATGGTACATGCATTAAGAGAAGCTGCTATTGTAGTTTTTCCCATGATATGTATTGAAAAGGAAATCTATTGTCATTCTATTAGAGCTATTTTAATACTCTAAGCATATCATTTGTACATTTGATTGTAAGCCATCAATAGGAGCTTTCAAGAATGATTTTTCTCAGCAGAAAGAAGATGCAGAAGTGTTATAGTAATTATGGAAACCTACACCCTATATTTTTCACATGTAAAAGATGCATGCTTTCATAGTGTGTGATAATGGAAATGTAGGCATAACCATCTATTTCTTATTATTAATCACCATTTTTATAAGGAAGATAAATGGAGAATCTTATGTAGAGGTATATCTTTAAATAGCTGATTAAAAGCAGTTATGAAATTGCTTTGGAGTCTGGATGCAATTGAAGCTAATTTGGATTTTCTTATCATCCTAAGATTTCAGAAGTGAATGAAAAAGAATAATAGGCCCTGTTACAAAATCACTTGATTCACACCTAAAGGCAATGTAGAATTGTTCCCCAGGATAATGTGTATAGGATTTTGTCTAGTGTTGCGGGAAGTCAGGGACCCTGAACAGAGGGACCAGCTGAAGCCATGGCAGAAGAACATAAATTGTGAAGATTTCATGGACATTTATTAGTTCCCCAAATTAATACTTTTATAATTTCTTACGCCTGTCTTTACTGTAATCTCTGAACATAAATTGTGAAGATTTCATGGACACTTATCACTTCCCCAATCAATGCCCTTGTGTTTTCCTATGCCTGTCTTTACTTTAATCTCTTAATCCCGCCATCTTTTTCCTAAGCTGAGGAGGAGGAGGAGGTCGCCTCAGGACCCTGTAATTGTAGTATCAACTGCACAAGTTGTTTGTAGAGCATGTGTGTTTGAACAATATGAAATCTGAGCATCTTAAAAAAAAAAGAAGAGAACAGGATAACGGTGATGTTCAGGGAACAAGAGAGGTAACTTTGAACTGACCGATGGTGAGCCAGACGGAACAGAGCTATATTTCTCCTCTTTCATAAGCAAATAGGAGAAATACTGATGAATTCTTTTTCTCAACAAGGAACATCCCTGAGAAAGAAAATGCACCCTGAAGGTAGGCTTATAGACGGCCCCTTTTAAGGCATCCTATCTTTTATGGTTGAAGCTGAAGGGATGAAATAAGCCCCGGTCTCCTATAGCTCTCCCAGGCTTATTAGGAGGAGGAAAATTCCCACTTAGTAAATTTTGGTCAGACAGGTTATCTGCTCTCAAACTGTGTTTCCTGATAAGATGTTATCAACGACAATGCGTGCCCAAAACTTCATTAGCAATTTTAATTTCGCCTCAACAGGTGGTCCTGTGATCTCGACCTGCCTCCATTTGCTTTGTGATATTTTATTACCTTGTGAAGTATGTGATCTCTGTGACCCACACCCTATTTGTGCACTCCCTCCCCTTTTGAAAATCGCTAATAAAAACTTGCTGGTTTTATGGCTCGGGAAACATCATGGATCCTGCCGACATGTGATGTCTGCCCCGGACACCCAGCTTTAAATTTCTCTCTCTTGTGCTCTTTCCCTTTATTTCTCAACCCAGCGAAGACACTTGGGAAGTAGAAAAGAACCCATGTTAAACATCGGGAGTGGGTTCTCCCAGTAGTCTAGACCAGTCAGAAATGAATATTCAGGAAAATGCACAGATCTACCCATTTTAGTGTTAGCTTGGAAACAAATTTCGTAACAGTAGTAAAGACTAGCCTTCCAGACGATTAATCTCCCCTAAAGATGGAAAAGAATATAGAATCTTGAGACTATCATAGATGGAGGATGGTTGGTTTTGGAGTATCTAGATATATGTTTATAAGAATCAAAACTGGACTCATCTCACTCAATACACAAAATTTAATTTGAGATGAATCATGACTTAAACACTAGTGCTGAAAATCATAAGACTTCTAAATACTAGCCGAATATTTTCTATGACTTTAGGATAGAAAAAGATTTATTAGAACACAACAGGCATTCACCAAGGAAAAAACAATAAATTAGAGTTCATCAAGATAAAAAAACTTTTGGTCATAAAAAGATGATGAGAGGGCGAGCCACATTCTGGATGAGAATATTCGCACAATATTATATCAGACAAAGAACTTGTTCCATGAAACTATATGGAAAGGCTTTTAATTGTGGAGTGACTCAGTCATGTTTTCATTTTAATATATCACTCTGGTAGCTGTGTTGGATGGCTCTTAAAAAACAGGATTGGACACAGATGGAGAGCAGGACACTGTGATTTTCATCCAGGTAAGAGATGACAAGGGCCTGGGATATCAGATACAGTTTCATGTAGAAAATTCTCTGAAGGTTTCAATGTAGTGAGGACCAAGAGAAAATCTAATATATGTTTTTAATTTCTTCTTATAGACTGGTGTTTGGGAAGCTCGGTATGATTTCCGTTACATGAGGGTTGCAGAAAGGGTTGTAAAAAAATTTACAATTGTAAATTTTAGTTTTTGCCCATTATTTTGCCGATTTTTTTCCATAACAGTGTTTTTCTTCTTCCTTTGTGGGACACAAATGACAAGACCATTAGGTCCTTTTAATATTGTTCCACAGTTTCCCAAGGCTCTGTTTTGCTAATCTCTTTTTCTTCTTTGTTTTTCAGATTGGGTAATTTCTATTGTTCCATCTTAACAGTTTAATAACTAATTTCTCTGTCATCTACATTATTCAATTGAGCCCACCCAGTGAATTTTTATGTCAGATATTATAGTTTTCAGGTTTGAAGTTCAAATTTGATTCTTTTTGATAGTTTCTATTTCTCTGCAGAGAATGTATATATGCTTCCATCAATTTTAAGCATTTACCTTTATTCCTAGAGCTGATTATAATAGCTGCTTTAAAACCTTTGATAATTTCAACATCTGTAATAGCTTGTGTTGGCATCTGTTAATTGTCTTCTCTCTTGAGACTTGGGTACTTTTTGATTTTTTTTTTCATTTTAGGTAACTTTGAATTATATCCTGGGTGTTTTGAATATTTCATTGTAAGACTCTTGGTCCTGTTAAAGTCCTCTGGAGAATGTTGCTTTAAAAATAATAAGGAAATCAAACCCAGCAATGTTTAATTCATGGGTTCTGTTTAGCTTTTCTTCATGTGAGGATTCCAACAGCGGTTCAGTTTTCAAAGCCTTTGCCATCCTGCTTGTGGTCTGTCCCATCACGTGCAACTTGGTGATGAGCCTGGGACTTGTGTTGGTTCATAACAGAATGAAAGGAGAGACACTTTTCCAGGTCTCTCCTCTGGAATCCCCCTCACCCTCTCTTACGCTGTGTTCCATTTCCTACTCATTTGACAAGAAAGACTGGATTCCTTTTGGAGCTTTATCCACACTTATTTCTGCACAGTTCCACATGGCTGGCACCACTTTGGGCACAAAGTAGTGAAAGAAAAAGAATGGAATTTCTCTGCACTTTTTGGACCACAGGGGTCCCTCTCCCGAATTCCTCTGGACTTGAGAGACAGGTTTTATCTTGGTTTTAGATGACTGTTCTGTTGCCACCTCTACCACTATGGTTAGGGCTGCCTTTGAACCAGGGTTGGGAGTAAGAAAGAGAAAAGCAAAACAAAATGAAAATAATTCCGTCTATACTCTCAGACCCACAAGGACTCCTTTTTCTTGTCTTCTGCCAGAAAGACAGGGTTTTACTCAGGCATATTTTTGTGCCTGCTCCCTACACAGTTACACGCTGGGATTGCCTTTGAGTCAACCCAGGGGAGAGAAAAGAAGAAAAAAGTAAGAAACTCATCCCATGCAGGTCATTCTCCAAGTTTTGTCTCCTTTCAGCATTCTGCTTGCTGTTTACTTTTCAGAGTTCTTAGGTAGTTGCTTTTTGTGTTTTCCGACTCTTTAGTTGCAATTAATATAAGAGCCAGGCTATAGCAGGCTTGTTCCATCTTTGTTGGCACTGGAATTCTGCATTTGTGCATTTATGACCAGCACTTTTAAAAGTTTTAATTGATGTTCCCCTTCCTGTGTCCAAGTGTTCTCATTGTTCAATTCCCACCTATGGGGTGGGGGGAGGGGGGAGGGATGGCATTAGGAGATATACCTGATATAGATAACGAGTTAATGGGTGCAGCACAGCAACATGGCGCATGTATACATATGTAACAAACCTGCACATTGTGCACATGTACCCTAGAACTTAAAGTATAATAAAAATTTAAAAAGTTTTAATTGACATGAAGTAATTGTACATACGTATAGGGTACAGAGTGATGTTTTGATACATATATACAATATGTAATGATCAAATAAGGATAATTAGCATATTCATCATCAAAGATATTTATCATTTCTTTGTGTTGGAAACATTAAAAAATCTTTTCTAGACGTTTGAAGATATACAACAAATTATTAATAACTATAGTCAACTTACAGTGCTTAAGAGCACCAGAACTTATTCCTCCTTTCTCGCTGTAAATTTTTGGATTTGTGAATCAGCCTTTCCCTGTCCTCCCCTCCCCATTACCCTTCCTACCATCTATTAAGAACGATTCTACTCTCTACTTCTGTGGGCTTAGCACATTTTAGCTTCCACATATACATGAGAAAGTGTGGTATTTGTCTTTCTGTGCCTGGTTTATTATAGTTAACATAATATTCTCCAGTTCCGTCCATGTTGTTGCAAATGATAAGATTTCATTACTTTTATAGCTGTATTATATTTAATTGTGTATATGTACCACATTTTCTTTATCCATTCATTTATTGCTAGACATTAGGTTGATTCCATCTGTTGGCTACTGTGAATAATGCTGCAATAAACCTGGGGTGCAGATATCTCTTTGATACATGGATTTTCTTTCTTTTCGATATATACCTAGCAGAGGAATTGCTGGATCATACAGTAGTTCTATTTATAGTTCTTTGAGGCATCTCCATACTGTTTCATAGTGGCTGTACTAATTTACACCCTCACTAACACTATATGAGGGTTCTGCTTTCTCCACATCCTCACCAGCATTTGTCTTTTGAATATAAGCCATTTTAACTGGGGTGAGATGATGTCTCATTATAGTTTTAATTTGTATTTCTCTCATGATTAGTGGTGCTTGTTCCTTTTTCCTAATTCAAATTTCCAACCTACATTGATGCTTTTATGGAGAATACACACAGAATTGATGTTAAGTATGAAGCAGATTTGTTTATTTAAGGTTGGGTCTAGTATGACATACAGTGGAAGATTCCATTTTTAGGAAAGGGATAGACTTAGGATTTAACCCAAGTTCTGCTATTTTCTTCTGCTTTTTGCTATTCATCATCTAAGTTATCTGAATCTTCACTTCCCTCATCTGTGCAATGGAGATAATAACCTGTGCTATGATATTAGGAAGGCTAAATAAGGAATTGCATGGAAAATGCTGGTATAATTTCTGGGAACAGACTAGCCCATCAAAAATATTTATCCTATTAGCTAAACATACTAAGCACCTATCATATTTCAAAAAGATTTCTTCATAATCAATATCTCCTCTCCTCCTTAAATGAGCCTAGAACTGTAATGATCTCAGTTTTACAGCTGAAGACCCAGACTCACTGGGGTTAAGAAAAGACCACACAGAAAAAAGGCAACAGAACCTGTGTTTGAATAAGTCTCTCAGACTCCAATGGTGGGGTCTATGACTGCAATTCTATGGTGCCTCAGCACGACTCTATTATTTAACTTCCTCCGTCATCCTCTCCTGTGGATTGTAGATGGATCTCACTGGCCAGAATTCTGCTCCAAAGCAGACAGGATTCTTGAAGTATCTATTATCTATCCACTGACCGTCCATATTATCTATTCACTGACCATCCACTATCTACTGACCATTTATAATTTTTCACATGGTCTACTCATGTCTTGCAGAGTAATTCTTCTCTTCCCCTGATTTAGTCCCTTATTTTTATTTTCGTCAATCCTCAATCTCTCCCCTTTCCATCTATTGATATCTTCCAGCTCCAGCCATGCCTGCAGAGAAGGCTGTGTTCTAACGAGGGACTTGTGGCCACCTCCATTCACACCTGAGGAGAGGGAGCTTCTGATCTCTGAATTCAGCACACAAGTGCTCTGAAGTCAGGAAACAAAGCATTCATAAATCTGGTTTGGTGCTGCTGTGGTTATAGAAAGAATCACAGATATTTACTTTCATGAAATCCAAACAAAAGAGATGATGTGTAGCATTTTTTTTTGAATAAGAAACCAAAGAACACACAAAATAATAAACTGGCAAAATGTAGAAATGGTGTTCTGCTTGTCTGCAAAACGAAAGTGTTTTAATACCAGTTGCTTGGGGACACACACACACACACACAAATACACACACACACACACACACAGAAAATACTGCCCAACTAACCCAAGTCTAATGAGCTGTCAAGAAAGTAAAAGCATCAGAAGAACAAGAAAGCAGTGAGGCTGTCTTGGAGGTCAATGTAAATGCCTACTGTTTTCAAGGTTCTATAAATGCTTTGAGGTTATAAACAATAGATAAATTTTAAACTTTTCTGTGGAAAGTCAGTTTGGGGCAAAAACAAGATGAAGACAGAATGAGAGATGACAAAAAGCTGCAGCTTCAAGCTGAAGAGCAGCCCTAAATGTACTATTTATTAAGTACTTGTTAAGTTTCAGGCACATTTTGTTACCTTTTATTCATTCTCACTCAATCCTCATGACCACCTAGTAAGAAAGCATTACCCATTTTACAGATGAGAAAATTGAGGCTCAGACTACTAAGTAACAGGGCCATGAACATATACCTAATTATTCTTTCCATAGCCAGGAGTTCATCTAGCTCTGCAAAATCTGTAAGTGCATAATATTTTTCTTTTTTTGAGGCAGGGTCCCACTCTGTTGCCCAGGCTGGAGTGCAGAGGCATGATCATAGCTCACTGCAGCCTTGATCCTTGGGCTCAAGTATTCCTCCTGCCTCAGTCTCCCAAATATGTTTTTTCTAAGAAGCCATGTTTTGGCTGGGTACGGTGGCTCATGCCTATAATCCCAGCACTTTAGGAGGCTGAGGCAGTTGTATCACCTGAGGTCAGGAGTTCGAGATCATCCTAACATGGTGAAACCCCGTCTCTACTAAAAATACAAAAAATTAGCCGGGTGTGGTGACAGGTGCCTGTAATCTCAGCTACTCGGGAGGCTGAGACACAAGAATCGCTTGAACCTAGGAAGTGGAGGTTGCAGTGAGCCGAGATTGCGCCATTGCACTCCAGCCTGGGCAACAGAATGAAACTCTGTCCAAAAAAAAAAAAAAAAAAAAAAAGCCATGTTTTGTTGTCACTGCTCTGTTGTGGAATTATTATCTAGCTGTGGTGGGTGAAAGTAAAGCTTCCCACTCTACAGAGGGCTGGCCACCATTGAAGAGCAGTGGTTCAGTCTGTTGTTTTCAACCATTTTCCTGTTCGTGGCCACATGACTTTTATCCATGGCTTGTTAAATAGATACGCTTTCTGTGCCAAAAATGGAAATCTATTTAAACATGCAATTGAACTTTGTTTTCGTTTTATTTGTGCCAATCCTTCTAACCCTCATTTTAAAGCAAAAAAGGCAAAAGCTATATTAATAAACTTTAGAATAGATAAAAATATTTATTCTGGCTAGAGTGAGCAGAAATAAAAGTGTTGTTTCCTTTGGTGATCAAACCTCTTCCTGTTACGGTATCCCTTATAAGAACTGGTGTATGCAACTCAATTCTGGTGCTAATCCCCTTGAGTTAGTGCAGACTCCACAGGTTATAGACTCAGTCCTCCACAAGCCTGTCCTCGCATTAAAAGCCGTGCTTCAGAGAATCTCAGGCCAACCATACTTCTCACCTACTGGCTATAAATTCAGGAGTTCC
The DNA here is from genome assembly GCF_002776525.5 of Piliocolobus tephrosceles. Taxonomy (NCBI): domain Eukaryota; kingdom Metazoa; phylum Chordata; class Mammalia; order Primates; family Cercopithecidae; genus Piliocolobus; species Piliocolobus tephrosceles. The sequence goes on from NC_045442.1 coordinate 24,110,882, forward strand.
CACAACCCTCTCAGGTTTTGATAATTTGCTGGAGTGATACACAGAACTCAAAAAAGTACTATACTTATAATTATAGTTATATTGTGAAGGATAAAATTCAGGACTAGCCAAATAAGAGATACATAGGGTGAGACCTGGGAGTGTCTCAAATGTAGCACTTTTTTTTTTTGAGACGGAGTCTGGCTCTGTCGCCCAGGCTGGAGTGCAGTGGCCGGATCTCAGCTCACTGCAAGCTCCGCCTCCCGGGTTTACACCATTCTCCTGCTTCAGCCTCCGGAGTAGCTGGGACTACAGGCGCCCGCCACCTCGCCCAGCTAGTTTTTTATATTTTTAGTAGAGACGGGGTTTCACCATGTTAGCCAGGATGGTCTTGATCTCCTGACCTCGTGATCCACCCGTCTCGGCCTCCCAAAGTGCTGGGATTACAGGCTTGAGCCACCGCGCCCGGCCAAATGTAGCACTTTCATGCTCTTTCCTCATGGAATCAGGGCCTGTCATCCTCATAGCACTTCAATGTGTTCACCAGTCAGAAAGCTCCACTTCTGTGTCCAGAGTTTTTATTAGGGTTTCCTTATATAGGCATGATTGATTGAACATTGACCATGTGATTGATCTTTATCTCTAGCCCCCAGGACTCCCTGGAGGTTGAACTGGCTCAAAGCTCCAACCCTGTAATCATATAATTATTTTTTTTGGTTACAATTCTCTATCCTGAGTTACTTAATCTCACTAGCATAAAGTCAGATATGATCCAAGGGGTTCATGAGCAGCAATGACACTCTTATCACTCTGGATATTCCAAGGATTTTAGAAGCTCCATGCCAGAAACCGGGGACAAAGGCAAAATAAATTCTTTATCATACAACAGATGGTTTGGAGTACTTAATTTGGAACTAAATGGATGTAAAGAAGTTCTATTGATTAAATTCAGATGGTTGCATAATTTGTTATTCAAATGGCAATTCCTTTTGGAAAGAAAAGTGGGGTGCTAATTGGATGGGGATGCCAGACTGCAGGCATAAGCAGGGCATATTCTGAGTGAACTGAGACTTTTAATCACCTTAGGTCTTATTTTATTCCCAAGGAAGTGTGAAGGGTTTAGGACCAATTTATAAGTTCTTGGAGTCCTCCTTGGTAAGACAAGAAGTTCTTTTGCCTCTGCTAGTTACATACATGAAACTGAGGGAGACTGTTCAAAAGGAATGACAGTATGTGTAAAATTAGAGAAAATCTGACAGTGATAATAGACTGTGTCTCTATTTGAATAGGAAAGTAATTCCATAGCAGATAACTCAAATTATTTTTATTACACATAGGTGACAACATATGTACCATTCTCTTTTTTACTTATATATTCTGAAATTTAAGGGTATGATAAGGTCTTCCAAATCAAAAGGCCCACCCTCCCCATTATCACCCCACCTATAAAAGTAATCTTTATCCCCTTTCCCTACAAAACCAGTCATCTTATATGCTTCAAAATTTGTTTGTTACCAAATACACATAGTTTGTGACCACATCTCCATTCTTTCCTACACAAGTTCCTGAAAGCTCCTGATTTCCTGTCATTACTTTTTCATACCAAAAAATATCTAAAATGTTCAATACCACTGTGTTAGTCAGTTCAGGCTGCCATAACAAAATACCACAGGCTTAGTGACTTAAACAACAGAAATTTATTTTCTGACAATTCTGGAGGCTGGAAGTCCAAGGTCTAGCCTGGTCTGTTTAAGTTTTTCTGGTGAGGGCTCTCTTCTTGGCTTGCAGAGAGCTACCTTCTTGCTATGCTCTCAGATGGCCTTTTCTTAGCATGCATGTGTGCAGAGAGAGAAAGCTCTGGTGTGCCTTCCTTCTCTTATAAGGACATAGTTTTGTTGGAATAGGGTCTTATCCTTATGATCTCATTTTATCCTAATTACCTCTATAAAGGCCCTATGTCCAAATCCAGTCACATTGGGGATTCAGGCACCATCATATGAATTGGGAGGCATAATTCAATCAACAATAGTCACTCCAGTTCTAGAACTCTGCATGTTTAAAAACCATGCCAGTTCTTTAAAGGCATGGCCCTTTAATTATTTCTATATTCTTAGGGCTCAGCATGTAGTATGCAACCAGACACATTATTATTAGGATAAGTGTATTTATGATTGAAAGAAGCACTGTCAAATCAAGAGAGACTTGAATTGCCTACTGACACCTATTTTCCAAAATGTTATAGAGAAAATACACTCCCAAGTTTCTTTCTTTCTTTTCTTTCTTTGGAGATGGAGTTTTGCTCTTTTGTCCAGGCTAGAGTGAAGTGGTGTGATCTAGGCTCACTGCAACCTTTGCCCCCTAGTTTAAGCGATTATCCTGCCGCAGCCATCAGAGTTGCTGGGATTATAGGCTCCCACCACCATGCCCGGCTAAGTTTTGTATTTTTAGCAGAGACAGGGTTTCGCCATGTTGGCCAGGCTGGTCTCAAACTCCTGACCTCAGGTGTTCCACCTGCCTCGTCCTCCCAAAATGCTAGGATTATAGGCATGAGCCATCACACTGGCCTCCACGTTTCTTTTATGCCAGTTCTAGTATTGTCATTTTTTCCATAAGAAGAAGGAAATCTTTAGGCATGAAACTCCTGAAGAAAAGGACATTAAGTAAAGAATTCATCAAAGCCTTTTGACCCAGATGGGTAAATTGCTTTATTTCATGGCAATTACTGAAAAGCTCTCAATAATTTCTGATGATGGCGTTTGGCTCTAATACATTGAGTCCTGGCTCACTGTCTCAACTGGTCGCATTGGTCTCAACTGTGACAGCATAAGAGAGCAAGCAAGATGGCAGGCCACCAGCAGTCCAGCTCAGGTGGAAAGAGAAGGCTTGGGGGAAATGGTGTTGGCAGAAACACTGTTGCAGAAAGCCTCCAAGTATTCCATAGCAGCCTCACCTTGCATTTGTGGCCATTGGTAATGATAATCATGTAATGGCCTAATGGGCTTTTTCTGCTCACTGCATAGACAAAATCAATCTACTGAGATGATGGCACTGCAGTGGAGAATCAGTTCAATTGACTTGAAACTGGCCTATGCAGGAGAACTGGAGTTATCACTCAAATCAGTCTCCCTGGAGCCCTGGAGGTTAGAGTTTTTATGGACAATTTGGTGGGAAGGGGGCTGAAGAATGGGTTGATTGGTTGGAGAAGAAATCAGAAGTGTGTGGAAAACTATCCCCCTTCCCTGAGTCTGCCTCTAGGTGGGGCCACAGGAGTCACGAGTTGAGTCATGAGTCATAAGTCTGGGTGGGTTCAATCTTAAGGATATTTTATAAAACAACCTTAGGTTCTACAAGGGTGATGCTATCTATAGGAGCAATTGGAAAAGTCACTGATATGGTTTGTATTTGTATCCCTGCCCCAATCTCATGTTGAAAAGTAATACTCAGTGCTCGAGGTGGGGGCCTGATGGGAAGTGTTGGATAATGGGGGTAGCTTTTCATGAAGGGTTTAGCACCATCCCCCTTGGTACTATTGGCTTGGTAGTGAGTGAGTTCTTACAAGATCTAGTTATTCAAAAGTGTGCAGTACCTCTCCCCTTTCTCTTCCTCTTGCTCTGGCCATGTGAAGTGCCTGCTCCTCCTTTGCCTTCTGCCGTGAGTATAAGCTTGCTGAGGCCTCCCCAGAAGCAGAAGCTGCTATGCTTCCTGTACAGTCTGAGGAACCATAAGCCAATTAAACCTCTTTTCTTGATAAATTACCCAGTCTCAGGTATTTCTTTATAGCAGTGTGAGAACATACTAATACAGTCACAGATCTTGTGACCTCCACCACATGATCTCTGAGTAGTAAGAGATTATAGAAAGTAGGCCTATCTTATGACCTCTGGCCTGTGACTCCCTAGTAGTAAGGGATTATAGAAATTATGTTTGTCTTGTCATAGTTCAGCTCCCTCTCATAATACTAACCTTGTGGACTTTCATTAGTTTTATGAAGGTGGTTTAGTTTTGGGAAGGGCTATTAACATCTTTGCTTTAAAGTAAAAATATAAACTAAATTCCTCCCAAAGTTAGCTTGGTCTATGCCCAGGAATGACCAAGGACAGCATGGAAGTCAGAGCAAGATGGAATCAACTATGTTAGATTTCTCTTACTCTCATAATTTCACAAATGCAGTTTTGATAATGATACAAATAACAATAATTAGTGGAAAAGGAGTTCCAATTAAAGACATGAAATCAAGAGGCCTTGGTGAAGTGGCTTATTGGTAGTTTGAATTGGAAGCAGGAAGTGCAAAGATACATAAAGTGGTTTAAATTTTCATGGACATATAGGTTTGGGAGACTAAACTGAACTTAGAGTACAAAATCTTCATTCCATAGTTCAAGAGACTTCCCCCAAAGAGGGAAATGCCTTCTCTATTTCTCATTCAGTACCCCACAACTAAACGAGTAAGGTCCAATATAAGCGCAGTATCTCTTTATCATCACTACAAGGTAAACTCTATGAAGACAAGGTTTTTGTCTTGTTCATTCATTAAATTTTCCCCAATTACCTAGAACAAAGTCTGTTGCACATTAGGCAGGAACTCTGTTGGATGACTCTCAAAGTACAGCATCGTGGTTATGATCTTGAGTTTTGAGTTAATGGATGTAAATCAAAATACTACTACCTACTAGATGTGTTACTTTGGACAAGTTATTGAACTTGTATAAGCCTTAAATAAGACATCAAACAAGATAATTCATATAAATCAACTTGACCAGACCAGTACATAGTAAGCACTTAATAAATGCTGAATATTTACGATAGTAGTAGCCATAGTTTATTCTTGCTGATTACATTATAAATTCTAAGGTATTTTATTTCACGCAACTTTTTTCCCAAGTTCAATGTTTTAACATTTTGCTTTTATAAAAGAAATGCTGGGGTATTCCCATACTCAGTCATTCTTAAAATGTTTTATTTTGATTTTCTTCCTGAAAATACATTAAAGAAATGTGTCAAAAATTAACATTCATATTACAATCTCATTTCTCCTGCTGAGCAGCCTATCAATTACTGTTTTTTTTTTTAAATCATAATTGCTCCCTGATTGCTCATACATTTAAACAATCAATGCTGCTATTACATCCTCAGTCATGATTATCAAGATAAAAACTATCTGGTGGGAGAGGCAATTTCTGAGTAACATTTCCAGTTGTATACAGGATGTTTGGAAATTTAAAATAGTGTCCCCCAGTGTTTATGTTTATTAACTGCAAGAAAAAGAAGAAAACTCTAGGGCCCTATTCACCTAGAAATCACTACAGCACTAATAAGCAAGGGAAAACAATTTCAGCCCAAGACTGCCAGAAACTACATATGGAGTGAGTGAGAAAAAGGCCTGGTGGAGTAATGAACAAAACCAGACCCTTTCAATGCACTATTCTCCTTTCAGCAGCATTGGCATCACCTGGGATTTTGTTGAAAATTGTAGGTTCTCTGGCTCCACCCAAGACTTAATCAAAGCATACATTTTAACAAGATTCTTTAGCTGACTGAAGTGTGAGACACACTGGTTTAGTTTAAAAGGCACAGAGAAGCCAGGTGCAGTGGCTCATGCCTGTAATCCCAGCACTTTGGGAGGCCAAGGCAGGCAGATCACCTGAGGTCAGGAGTTCAAGACCAGCTTGGCCAATGTGGTGAAACCCTGTTGCTACTAAAAATACAAAAAGTAGCCAGGTGTGGTGGGGTGCGCTTGTCATTCCAGTTACTTAGGAGGTTGAGGCAGGACAACCACTTGAATCCGGGAGGCAGAGGTTGCCATGAGCCGAGATCATGCCATTGCACTCCAGCCGGGGTGACAAGAGTGAAACTCTGTCAAAAACCCATCAGTGACAGACTGGATTAAGAAAATGTGGCACATATACACCATGGAATACTATGCAGCCATAAAAAAACGATGAGTTTGCGTCCTTTGTAGGGACATGGATGCAGCTGGAAACCATCATTCTTAGCAAACTATCACAAGAAGAGAAAACCAAACACCGCATGTTCTCACTCATAGGTGGGAACTGAACAATGAGCTCACTTGGACTCGGGAAGGGGAACATCACACAATGGGGCCTAACATGGGGAGGGGGGAGGGGGGAGGGATTGCATTGGGGAGTTATACCTGATATAAATGATGAATTGATGGGTGCTGACGAGTTGATGGGTGCAGCACACCAACATGGCACATATATACATATGTAATAAACCTGCACATTATGCACATGTACCCTAGAACTTAAAGTATAATAAATAAATTAAAAAAAAAAAAACAGCAAAAGGCACAGAGAATCGAACTGCTTTCTTGTTTCAAAACATTTTTTTACAACATATTCTTATTAAACCAATTTAATATTAAGTCAAGGGAATAGACAAAAGTAAAAAAAATTCTTCTTAATCTCACCATCTAGCCAAAACTGCATCGTCTATGAATGCAAGTGTGACATTTAATATACAGCAAGCTATGTTATACATGCAGTTTTGTAACATGCTTTCATCCTTCTAAACAATAATACATCATGTTCATCTATCTAGGACAATACACAGAGCGCTATATCATCATTTTGAATAGCTGAGTAGGATTCATGTTTTTTATGCACTCTTGTTTATCAAATGTCCTATTGATTGAAATTTAGGTTGTTTTCAATTTTATGCTATTATAATCTCTAAGTGAAATGTCTTTGTGATACATCTCCTTGCTCTTTTGTATATATCTCCTAAATCCAAGAATATTCATCATTTGTCAGAAGTTGCAAAATGTTTTAACAGGAAAAGTACTGGACTGGGAATCAAGACACCTTGATTCAAATCCTAGGTTTGGTCTCTATTAACTTCTTCATTGCCATCTCAGTTTACATATTCATAAGTGAGAAGTTTGAAAATTATCTTTAAGGCACTCCACAGTTTCAAACTTTCAATACAAGTGGTGTCAAATCTATCATATTTGACATTATAGTGCATTTCACAGGGAATTTCTGCCTTTGTTTTTCAGAAATTAATAAACTCTGTTAACTGTATTTAGTTGAGTCTAATATCAAATTTTATTTGCATATCATGATTTCACATTATCTTGACAGTAGGAAAAGACGGCCTAGGGAGATCCTGGGTGCCAGAAAGAACTTAATAACATACATACTGCATTTGAGAAGTTAGGGTGCATTACTTTTAAATCAGGCTTTGCTACCAAAATACTCAGAACAAGTATTAGTTGGTGTCAGACAACCAGGGTTTGAGACCCAACTCTGTTATTTACTAACTACATGGAATTGGGTAGATTTTGAAAAATTCTTTTAGCCTCACTTTCTTCATCTAAAAAATGATCTACAGAGATCATAGTTCCTTTGTGTGTGTTATGTGAAGATAATGCATATAAAATCCTTAGTGCAGGCCGGGCGTGGTGGCTCATGCCTATACTCCTAGTACTTTGGAAGGCCAAGGAGGGCAGATCACCTGAGGTCAGGAGGTCAAGACCAGCCTGACCAACATGGTGAAACCCTGTCTTTACTAAAAATACAAAAATTAGCTGGATATGGTGGAGGGTGCCTGTAATCTCAGCTACTCAGGAGGCTGAGGCAGGAGAATAGCTTGAACCCAGGAGGAGGAGGTTGCAGTGAGCTGAGATCATGCCATTGTACTTCAGTCTGGGCAACATGAGTGAAATTCCATCTCAAAAAAAAAAAAAAAAAAAAGAAAAAAAATCCTTAGTGCAATGCTTGGGACACAGAAAGTACTCAGTAATGTTTTAGCATTTATGAATACTAGAATTCTAAACTTCTTCCTACTTTGAAAGCTTTCAGGACTATGAAAAGACAAAGAAATATGCCCAACACAATAAGGCTATGAAGACAGCTGAGGCCTAAGAGGATCTGAATCATAAACTCATTTGGTATATTCACAAACAATATATCCAACAAAAGTCTAACATCTGGAATCTATAAGGAACTTAAACAATTGAACAAGCAAAAAACAAATTTAAAAACATTAAAAAATGGGCAAATGACATGACCAGACACTTATCAAAAGAAGACATATATGCAGCCAACAAATGTGATAAAAGTAGTCTCCGTATTATTAATCACCAGAGAAAAGCAAATTAAAACCACAATGAGATATCATCTCACATGAGTCAGAATGGCTATTATTAAAAAGTTAAGAAAACACAGATGCTGGTAAGGCTGGGGAGAAAAAGGAACACTTATATACTGTTGGTGGGAACATAAATTCAGGCACTGTGGAAAGCAGTTCAGAGATTTCTCAAAGAACGTCAAACAGAGCTACCATTTTACCCAGCAATCCCATTACTGGGTATATATTCAAAAGAAAGTAAATCAGTATAACAAAAAGATCATGCACTTGCATGTTTATCACAGCCTTATTCACAATAGTAAAGATACAGAATCAGTCTAGGTGCCTGCCAACAGTGGACTGGATAAAGAAAAATATGGTACATACATACCATGGAATACTACACAGCCATAAACATAAGTAAAATCATGTCCTCTGCAGCAATATGGAAACATCTGGAGATCATTATCCTAAGATTAAATCAGGAGCAGAAAACCAAATACCACATGTTCTCACTAATAAGTGGAAGCTGCATATCAGGTTCTCATGGACATAAATATGTCAACAGTAGAAACTGAAGACTACTGGGGGACGAGGGTAAGTGTGGAGAAACTAACCATTGACTACTATGCTCAGTATCTGGGTGACGGAATCATTTATACCCTAAACCTTAGTGTTACACAATATACCCAGGTAACAAACCTGCACATGTACCCCCTAAATCTAAAATGAATGTAGAAAAATTTTTTTAAAAATAATTTTATAAATGTGGAGCACAGTATTTAGATTAGAATAGTGTTACCCTTTCCAAAAATGTAAGATTATATGAACTGTAGAATTTAAATTCTTCTTATTCAGATGAAAAACATAGGGTACAGGGAAGAATTCATTTGTGCAGATTATGTAGCAAGCTGCTCTCAGAGCTGTGGTTGCTTTAGCCACCAGCATCTCCACTGGCTACAGAGGAGTGTGGAAGTCAGTGACAGCTGGATGCTCCAGTCCAGTGACAAATTACAATTGTTCTGTGGAGGATGAAGGAGCAGCTTAGAAAGTGTCCAAATGGACAAATTATATAGTCATCCTCACTAGTAATTACTAGGGAAAAACTGTATCAAATGCTGTTTTTGACCCATCAAATTTCTGTTTTCAAAAATGCTAATACCAGGTTTGGCAATAGATCATAGAAATATCCATTTGACAATAAGTATTGAAAACTAGAAACATTCATCCTCTTTTATCCAGTATTTCTTCATACAGGGATCGATCCTAAAAGATAGTCATAGATACACACAATATTTATGAAAAAAGATAACATGAATAACAGAAAACCACATAAAATCCAGGACATTGACTAAACACATTGCAGAAATAATGCAGTCACGGAAAATCAAATTTTAAAAGAATATTGAATGACATGAAAAATGTTCATGATGTATTAAGTGAGAAAGCAGGTCACAAAACAATAGATCCAATATACCCCTAATTTTATAAAATATGGATGAATAAGCAACACAGATATTAAAGAACTGGAAGGGCTTACAGCAAAATGTTATCAGTTTTTGCCTTTGGAGAGAGGAGTTAATAAGTAAATATTATTTTTTGCTTGATTTTCCCTTTTCTGTACTGTTCCACTATCCCTACTGGATTACCTTAACATAGTCATGCTGCAGTAAATATTCAGGTGCTTCTTTTCAGTAAGCAATTCCAAACCCAAGTGTTCTTTATTATTATTTATTTATTTATTCTTAATTTTTATGGGTACTTAGTAGGTGTATATATTTATGGGGTATGTGAGATATTTTGATACAGGCATGCAATGCATAATAATCACATCGTGGTAAATGGGGTATCTATCTATCACCTCCAACATTTATCATTTCTTTCAGTTATAAATATTCCAATTACATTTGTTATTTTTAAAATGTACAGCAAATTATTGTTGACTGTAATCACCGTGGTGTGCTACCAAATACTAGATCTTACAAACCCAAGTGTTCTTAAACTTGAGTTGTAATGAAAGAAATGCCTTTCTTAGTCATCCCCTCCATAGGCTTTCATATTTAAACAGTTGCTCCATCTGGGATTTTCTCCATGCAACAATGTTACCAGACAACATAAAAGGCAATGTAGATCACAAGACATTTGTTTTTTTTAATCTATACTGACCATAAGCAAAATTTGCAAGATATCCAATAGGTCTGCAGTACCCAAGAAGTTCCCTAATACATGGCTCAGTGCAGCTCATCCCAAATCAAAATCTACCCCCTTGCTATTTCTTTTTCTACTTAAGAAACCTTTCCTAAACTCTCCCCATGTATTTCTCCAAGTGAGCAAGCTGGGATTTTGCTCTGTCAGACTTGAGGCTCTATTAGCCCCTATTTACTATACATACATGTGTCTTTTATCATTATCTTATTGTTTTCAGAGGCAGGGGCCCTAAGAATCACTGGGAAAAAGCAGTTTAGCTGATTAGGAATAAGAACCCAAATATATTTGGTTTGAACCACTCTTTTGGCGCCCCAAATTCGGGAATTTTGCAGTATGTTTCTCCTATGTTGTCTGTTTTACTAGAGTATCTTGATGACCTGTGCAGATTTTTTTCCCACATTTGCTGAATTCATTAATTTTATTTCTTCTAACATGGAAACCTTTCCCTGTTTAAAGTACGGTTCCTTTATTGACTGATTCTGCCTAATTTTGTTTGCTGCAGAGCATAGTTCTTATTAGCTTTCATCACACTTATTCCACTTGTTTGACCAATATTCCATTCTCTCTTCATGAAATAAATCACTATGACCATTAAAGAAGGTGAATCATATTGTTCTCAGCAACCAAGCAGCCATTTCCCAAAGGTTTCCCTAAAATCAGTCTCTAAGCACCTTTCACTATGATTTTCCCACTAAGAGCAGATATGCTGAATAAAGTTGTGACTTAGCATATCTTGAAGAATTTTAATGTTCTTTACATTATTGACCAATGAAGTGACAAACCAAAAATTTCCAGCTTAATGAGGAACCTGGACCCATCTTATACAGTCATGCTTTAGACTATTTAGGTAAAAGGTATTTGGGTG
>NC_045442.1:24122124-24122402 GCF_002776525.5 Piliocolobus tephrosceles
TTATACTTTAAGTTCTAGGGTACATGTGCATAACGTGCAGGTTTGTTACATATGTATACATGTGCCATGTTGGTGTGCTGCACCCATCAACTCGTCAGCACCCATCAATTCATCATTTATATCAGGTATAACTCCCCAATGCAATCCCTCCCCCCTCCCCCCTCCCCATGATAGGCCCCAGTGTGTGATGTTCCCCTTCCCGAGTCCAAGTGAGCTCATTGTTCAGTTCCCACCTATGAGTGAGAACATGCGGTGTTTGGTTTTCTCTTCTTGTGATA
>NC_045442.1:24122502-24405416 GCF_002776525.5 Piliocolobus tephrosceles
CAGTAGTGGGATGGCTGGGTCATATGGTACATCTAGTTCTAGATCCTTGAGGAATTGCCATACTGTTTTCCACAATGGTTGAACTAGTTTACAATCCCACCAACAGTGTAAAAGTGTTCCTATTTCTCCACATCCTCTCCAACACCTGTTGTTTCCTGATTTTTTAATGATTGCCATTCTAACAGGTGTGAGATGGTATCTCATTGTGGTTTTGATTTGCATTTCTCTGATGGCCAGTGATGATGAGCATTTTTTCATGTGTCTGTTGGCTGTATGAATGTCTTCTTTTGAGAAATGTCTGTTCATATCCTTTCCCCACTTTTGGATGGGGTTGTTTGTTTTTTTCTTGTATATTTGCTTGAGTTCTTTGTAGATTCTGGAAATGAGCCCTTTGTCAGATGAGTAGATTGCAAAAATTTTCTCCCATTCTGTAGGTTGCCTGTTCACTCTGATGGTAGTTTCTTTTGCTGTGCAGAAGCTCTTTAGTTTAATGAGATCCCATTTGTCAATTTTGGCTTTTGCTGCCGTTGCTTTTGGTGTTTTAGACATGAAGTCCTTGCCCATGCCTATGTCCTGAATGGTACTACCTAGATTTTTTTCTAGGGTTTTTATGGTATTAGGTCTAACATTTAAGTCTCTAATCCATCTTGAATTAATCTTCGTATAAGGAGTAAGGAAAGGATCCAGTTTCAGCTTTCTACTTATGGCTAGCCAATTTTCCCAGCACCATTTATTAAATAGGGAATCCTTTCCCCATTTCTTGTTTTTGTCAGGTTTGTCAAAGATCAGATGGTTGTAGATGTGTGGCATTATTTCTGAGGGCTCCGTTCTGTTCCATTGGTCTATATCTCTGTTTTGGTACCAGTACCATGCTGTTTTGGTTACTGTAGCCTTGTAGTATAGTTTGAAGTCAGGTAGCGTGACGCCTTCAGCTTTGTCCTTTTGACTTAGGATTGTCTTGGCAATGCGGGCTCTTTTTTGGTTCCATATGAACTTTAAAGCAGTTTTTTCCAATTCTGTGAAGAAACTCATTGGTAGCTTGATGGGGATGGCATTGAATCTATAAATAACCTTGGGCAGTATGGCCGTTTTCATGATATTGATTCTTCCTATCCATGAGCATGGTATGTTCTTCCATTTGTTTGTGTCCTCTTTGATTTCACTGAGCAGTGGTTTGTAGTTCTCCTTGAAGAGGTCCTTTACATCCCTTGTAAGTTGGATTCCTAGGTATTTGATTCTCTTTGAAGCAATTGTGAATGGAAGTTCATTCCTGATTTGGCTCTCTGCTTGTCTGTTACTGGTGTATAAGAATGCTTGTGATTTTTGCACATTAATTTTGTATCCTGAGACTTTGCTGAAGTTGCTTATCAGCTTAAGAAGATTTTTGGCTGAGACGATGGGGTTTTCTAAATATACAATCATGTCATCTGCAAACAGGGACAATTTGACTTCTTCTTTTCCTAACTGAATACCCTTGATTTCTTTCTCTTGCCTGATTGCCCTAGCCAGAACTTCCAACACTATGTTGAATAGGAGTGGTGAGAGAGGGCATCCCTGTCTTGTGCCAGTTTTCAAAGGGAACTTTTCCAGTTTTTGCCCATTCAGTATGATATTAGCTGTGGGGTTGTCATAAATAGCTCTTATTATTTTGAGGTACGTTCCATCAATACCGAATTTGTTGAGCGTTTTTAGCATGAAGGGCTGTTGAATTTTGTCAAAAGCCTTTTCTGCATCTATTGAGATAATCATGTGGTTCTTGTCTTTGGTTCTGTTGATATGCTGGATTACGTTGATTGATTTGCGAATGTTGAACCAGCCTTGCATCCCAGGGATGAAGCCCACTTGATCATGGTGGATAAGCTTTTTGATGTGCTGCTGAATCCGGTTTGCCAGGATTTTATTGAGGATTTTTGCATCGATGTTCATCAGGGAGATTGGTCTAAAATTCTCTTTTTTTGTTGTGTCTCTGCCAGGCTTTGGTATCAGGATGATGCTGGCCTCATAAAATGAGTTAGGGAGGATTCCCTCTTTTTCTATTGATTGGAATAGTTTCAGAAGGAATGGTACCAGCTCCTCCTTGTACCTCTGGTAGAATTCAGCTGTGAATCCATCTGGTCCTGGGCTTTTTTTGGTGGGCAGGCTATTAATTGTTGCCTCAATTTCAGAGGCTGCTATTGGTCTATTCAGGGATTCAACTTCTTCCTGGTTTAGTCTTGGAAGAGTGTACGTGTCCAGGAAATTATCCATTTCTTCTAGATTTTCTAGTTGATTTGCGTAGAGGTGTTTATAGTATTCTCTGATGGTAGTTTGTATTTCTGTGGGGTCGGTGGTGATATCCCCTTTATCATTTTTGATTGCGTCTATTTGATTCCTCTCTCTTTTCTTCTTTATTAGCCTTGCTAGCGGTCTGTCAATTTTGTTGATCTTTTCATAAAACTAACTCCTGGATTCATTGATTTTTTGGAGGGTTTTTTGTGTCTCTATCTCCTTCAGTTCTGCTCTGATCTTAGTTATTTCTTGCCTTCTGCTAGCTTTTGAATGTGTTTGCTCTTGCCTCTCTAGTTCGTTTAATTGTGATGTTAGAGTGTCAATTTTAGATCTTTCCTGGTTTCTCTTGTGGGCACTTAGTGCTATAAATTTCCCTCTACATACTGCTTTAAATGTGTCCCAGAGATTCTGGTATGTTGTATCTTTGTTCTCATTGGATTCAAAGAACATCTTTATTTCTGCTTTCATTTCGTTATGTATCCAGTAGTCATTCAGGAGCAGGTTGTTCAGTTTCCATGTAGTTGAGCGGTTTTGATTGAGTTTCTTAGTCCTGAGTTCTAATTTGATTGCACTGTGGTCTGAGAGACAGTTTGTTATAATTTCTGTTCTTTTACATTTGCTGAGGAGTGCTTTACTTCCAATTATGTGGTCAATTTTGGAATAAGTGTGATGTGGTGCTGAGAAGAATGTATATTCTGTTGACTTGGGGTGGAGAGTTCTATAGATGTCTATTAGGTCCACTTGGTGCAGAGATGAGTTCAATTCCTGGATATCCTTGTTAACTTTCTGTCTCGTTGATCTGTCTAATGTTGACAGTGGAGTGTTGAAGTCTCCCATTATTATTGTATGGGAGTCTAAGTCTCTTTGTAAGTCTCTAAGGACTTGCTTTATGAATCTGCGTGCTCCTGTATTGGGTGCATATATATTTAGGATAGTTAGCTCTTCCTGTTGAATTGATCCCTTTACCATTATGTAATGGCCTTCTTTGTCTCTTTTGATCTTTGATGGTTTAAAGTCTGTTCTATCAGAGACTAGGATTGCAACCCCTGCTTTTTTTTGTTCTCCATTTGCTTGGTAGATCTTCCTCCATCCCTTTATTTTGAGCCTATGTATGTCTCTGCATGTGAGATGGGTCTCCTGAAGACAGCAGACTGATGGGTCTTGACTCTTTATCCAGTTTGCCAGTCTGTGTCTTTCAATTGGAGCATTTAGTCCATTTACATTTAAGGTTAATATTGTTATGTGTGAACTTGATCCTGCCATTATGATATTAACTGGTTATTTTGCTCATTAGTTGATGCAGTTTCTTCCTAGGCTTGATGGTCTTTACATTTTGGCATGTTTTTGCAATGGCTGGTACCGGTTGTTCCTTTCCATGTTTAGGGCTTCCTTCAGGGTCTCTTGTAAGGCAGGCCTGGTGGTGACAAAATCTCTAAGCATTTGCTTATCTGTAAAGAATTTTATTTCTCCTTCACTGATGAAACTTAGTTTGGCTGGATATGAAATTCTGGGTTTAAAATTCTTTTCTTTAAGAACGTTGAATATTGGCCCCCACTCTCTTCTGGCTTGTAGAGTTTCTGCCGAGAGATCTGCTGTCAGTCTGATGGGCTTCCCTTTGTGGGTAACCCGACCTTTCTCTCTGGCTGCCCTTAAGATTTTTCCTTCATTTCAACTTTGGTGAATCTGGCAATTATGTGTCTTGGAGTTGCTCTTCTGGAGGAGTATCTTTGTGGCGTTCTCTGTATTTCCTGAATTTGAATGTTGGCCTGGCCTGCTAGGTTGGGGAAGTTCTCCTGGATGATATCCTGTAGAGTGTTTTCCAATTTGGTTCCATTTTCCCCCTCACTTTCAGGCACCCCAATCAGACGTAGATTTGGTCTTTTTACATAATCCCATACTTCTTGCAGGCTTTGTTCATTTCTTTTTCTTCTTTTTTCTTTTGGTTTCTCTTCTCGCTTCATTTCATTCATTTGATCCTCAATCGCTGATACTCTTTCTTCCAGTTGATCGAGTCGGTTACTGAAGCTTGTGCATTTGTCACGTATTTCTCGTGTCATGGTTTTCACCTCTGTCATTTCGTTTATGACCTTCTCTGCATTAATTAGTCTAGCTGTCAATTCTTCCACTTTTTTTTCAAGATTTTTAGTTTCTTTGCGCTGGGTACGTAATTCCTCCTTTAGCTCTGAGAGGTTTGATGGACTGAAGCCTTCTTCTCTCATCTCATCAAAATCATTCTCTGACCAGCTTTGATCCGTTGCTGGCGATGGGCTGTGCTCCTTTGCAGGAGGAGATGCGCTTTTATTTTTTGAATTTCCAGCTTTTCTGCCCTGCTTTTTCCCCATCTTTGTGGTTTTATCTGTCTCTGGTCTTTGATGATGGTGACGTACTGATGGGGTTTTGGTATAGGTGTCCTTCCTGTTTGATAGTTTCCTTCTGACAGTCAGGACCCTCAGCTATAGGTCTGTTGGAGATTGCTTGGGGTCCACTCCAGACCCTGTTTGCCTGGGTATCAGCAGCAGAGGTTGCAGAAGATAGAATATTGCTGAACAGCGAGTGCACCTGTCTGATTCTTGCTTTGGAAGCTTCCTCTCAGGGGTGTACTCCACCCTGTGAGGTGTGGGGTGTCAGACTGCCCCTAGTGGGGGATGTCTCCCAGTTCGGCTACTCAGGGGTCAGGGACCCACTTGTGCAGGCAGACTGCCCCTTCTCAGGTCTCAACCTCCGTGTTGGGAGACTCACTGCTCTCTTCAAAGCTGTCAGACAGAGTCGTTCGCGTCTGGACAGGCCTCTGCTGCTTTAGCTGAGCCCTGTCCCCAGAGGCGGAGTCTACAGAGACAGGCAGGTTTCCTTGAGCTGCTGTGAGCTCCCCCCAGTTCGAGCTTCCCAGCGGCTTTATTTACCTACTTAAGCCTCAGCGATGGCGGGCGCCCCTCCCCCAGCCTTGCTGCTGCCTTGCCGTTAGATTGCCGCAGACTGCTGTGTTAGCAAGGAGGGAGGCTCTGTGGGCGTGGGACCCTCCCGGCCAGGTGTGGGATATATTCTCCGGTGTGCCGGTGTTACAGCGCAGTATTGGGGTGGGAGTTACCCGATTTTCCAGGTGTTGTGTGTCTCAGTTCCCCTGGCTAGGAAAAGGGACTCCCTTCCCCCTCGCGCTTCCCAGGTGAGGCGATGCCTCGCCCTGCTTCAGCTCTCGCTGGTCAGGCTGCAGCAGCTGACCCGCACGGATTGTCCAGCACTCCCGAGTGAGATGACCCCAGTACCTGAGTTGAAAATCCAGAAATCAGCGGTCTTCTGTGTCGCTCGCGCTGGGAGATGGAGACTGGAGCTGTTCCTATTCGGCCATCTTGCTCCGCCCCCCATCTTACTTTTTTTTTGAGATAGAGTCTCACTTTATCACCCAGGCTGGAATGCACTGGTGTGCGGTGTGATCTCGGCTCACTGTAACCTCTGCCTCCTGGGTTCAAGCAATTCTCCTGCCTCAGCCTCCTGAGTAGCTGGGATTACAGGTGCCCACCACCACGCCCAGCTAAATTTTGTATTTTTAGTAGAGATGGGATTTTGCCATGTTGGCCAGGCTGGTCTCGAACTGCTGACCTCATGTGATCCACCCACCTCGGCCTCCCAAAGTGCTGCGATTACAGGCATGAGCCACTGTGCCTGGCCTCGGATCTGTATATCTTACTATTAATATCTGTTCTGCATGTCTCAAATGCACCTTGCTGTGTCCTAAAACAGACTGACACAGTTCTCCTGCTAATGGTTCTTCTTTAAGTGTTCCCTATTTCAATAAGGTTATCACCTTCCATATACTTGAGTAAGTCTAAAAACCTGGAAATCACCTCAAATCTCCCTTTTCCTGGCCACCTACCATCACTCTGCAGGAATAAGTGATGCCTATCACTCTTACCTCCTACATGTCTCACAAAAGCACATGCTTTCCCCTCCCCTGACCACCCACAATCTTCCAAGGACCATAATCTCCCAAGAACTATTTCAAGTGTCCCTGCAATCCATTCCTCACACTGCAGTGAGTGTGAGGAATACACGATGAAGTCCCAGATCTTTAGCATTTGCTGCAAATCTCTGCCTGTCTCTGCCTGTGCTGTCCTGCCTGCCTTCTGGGCCTCAGCTCTGACCACTCTCCCCAGCTCCCCACCTCTAGCCATAATGCTTCTCTTTAGCTCTTTGAACTCTCCATGTTCCTTTGGCCTTAGCCTCCACACACCACATGCTGTGCCCTCTGCCTGGAATTTGTCTCCAGGCTTAATCACTCAAAGCCTCAGTTATCTCATCCATAAATGGGAATTAAAATGCCACAGATCAGAGTTGCTAACAATATGGGCTGGGCGTGGTGACTCATGCCTGAAATCCCAGCACTTTAGGAAGGCCACGCTGGAGGGTCACTGGAGCCCAGGGGCTCAAGATAAGCTTGGGCAACACAACAACTCCGTCTCTCTCTCAATCTCTTAAAAAAAACAAAACAAAACCAAAAAACAACTAGCTGTGTGTGGTGGCGAGTAACTGTGGTCTCAGTAGAGGCTGTAGCAAACCATGCTCATGCTACTGCTTTCCAGCCTGGGTGACAGAGTGAGACCCTGTCTTAAAAAAATGAAAGAAAATAAATACATAATGTGTTAATGGCACAAAATATGTTTTCAATGCATTTATTTCCCTAATATATCCCAGAATTTTAAATTTGTTCTATAATCTTATATAATAAATTTATTTACGTTTGTTTTCTAATAGTGATTTATAAAACTTTGATGCGAGAGGGAAAGTTTAAAGGATTTATTTCATTTTAGAAATTTATCGAAAGCATAATGCATCTTGCCATGAAGTATTTGTACTGCAGTTTTTAATTACTGTCAAGTTAACAAAGTCCCTTAGAATGTGGTGCCTTTGTTAAATGTAGGTGTTAGATGGCTATAATTTTCAAAATTACTGCTTTGTTCTACAGCCCATTAAAACAGTCAGCAGAAATAATTAATGAAATGTACATACTTTTAGAGGTAATGATATGAAAAAGGATGCCAAATAAATGAGCAAATAAAAATCAGCATCTAATTCATAATTAGAGATTGTAGTCCTTGATAATTTGAAAATGAGTTGAACCTTTATGCAAATGTATGAAGTGGAAGCACAGCCATATTCTCATTGAGATTAAAATTACTTTAATAAAACAGTTCAGAAAACTGACATATGAAAAGAACAAAACTATAATTATATGAGGAACATCAATAACAAGGAAGACTCAAGTTGCTATAGTCAGAAAGGGGACATTTAAAGTATAATATATTCATGTAAAATGTGGAGGTGCAGTGAGATGCTGGAGGAAGCAAACAAAAGACTTCATAACCTAACAACAACTTTATCTATAGTAAGTTGAAAAAGCACATTGTGATGGGCAGATACTTAGAAAATCAAAATAAATGTGATTTTGATATTTTTGTATTTTGAATATTAGAGGTGTTCTAATATTTAAAATGAGAAGTTCTGGGTATGTCATGGCTATATTTAAAAAAGCTATCTTCATGGAATTGGATAACTCTTTGAACTCAACGCTAAGCCGTATATCTAGTTGCCTTTGAGGTGATAGTATAATTCTCAGTCATGCTCAATATTAAAAGTTTCAGCTAGTAAACATTCCAGAGTTTAGAGAGAGAGAGAGAGCTGTCATACTCAGATGAGAGAAAAAAAAATGCATATGTGCCTGTGGGTGTGTCAGATCTCATTTGTAGATTGTCCCTTGCTGGCTATATACATGTGGAAGATTATTTAACCTTCATAAACCTCAGTTTCCACATCTGCAAAGCAGATATAGTATGTGACTCACAGGATTCTTACGATGGCCAAGAAAATATCAAGTCAAGAGGTAATGCCAAGATTCTCTTAAGAATTTTGACTCAAGAGTTCCACACTTTTAAATTGTTTTTAAAATTTTAACATATGGTACAATTTGCTTTTATTTTGGTGCAAAGCTTTATGAGTTTTAACACATGTGTAGAGTCACATAGTCAGCAACACAATGAGAAGACATAATGGTTCCATCATCCAAACAACTCCCTTGCGCTTGCTCTTTGGAGGCCTGTCCTCTCCCCATCCCTAACCTCTGGCAACCATGAATTGATTCTCTGTTACTATAGTTTTATCTTTTTGAGACATCAGTGGAATCATGTAGTACATAATCATTTGGGATTGACTTTCTTCACTCAGCATAATGCCTTTCAGGTCCATCCAAATTGTTGCTTGTAACAATAGTACCCTCCTTTTTCTTGCTGAGAAACATTCCATTGAATAGCTGTACCACAGTGTATTATTCCTTTCACCCATTGGAGAAGTTCTGTGTTGCTTCCAGTTTGGGGTAATTATAAATATGTTTCTGTAAGCATTTATGTACAGGTTTTTGTGTGAGCATAAGTGTTCATTTATCTAGGGGAAATACCTAGGAGTGGAATTGCTGCATCTGGCAGTATTTTTAGCTTTGTACATACAACTTTGTATATTCAACTTTATGAGAAACTACCAAACCATTTTCCACGGTGACTATGCTGTTTTGCAATCCCAATATCAATGTAAGAATTACAGTTGCTATACAGTCTTGCTAGTACATGTTTTTAAGAAATAAAGCATGCTTCATGCTCTGTACTTCCACCCATGGATTATTTCAGCTCATATGACAAGGACTCTTCTCTTGGATTTTAATTCCTCTAGTCCTATTTGCTTTCACAGCTCTTCAATGTCTTTAAAAATAAGACTACAAAAGTTACATGAATATGGTTAACTTATCAATTTTTTCTAGTTCTGGCAATAGCAATAGTATTGGCAGTATTATTTCAGACTTCACCATTTCAGTTTAATTATACAAGTTATTCTTCATAAATCTTAAATAATTATGCAAATAGTACATAACAGGTGAAATATAATATGTCATTTTAACACACCAACACACACACACAGAGCAGGGAAGCAATTAGACCAATTGTGGTTAAAAAATTGTAGAGTTCCATTTAAAGATTCTGTCTCTAAATGTGCGAACATGGGTAGGTTTCATTATACTCTATGAGAGTAAAAAATATTGTCCTCTATCCATCCTTGGCACTGCTATAAAATTTATCAATGTAAAAATCTAGAAATCATTTAGCAATCTGATGAGATAGGTGTATCATAAATACAAGGCAGTATCATTGATATTGGTAACAAACTTACAAAGTTGAATTAACTTTTATGGCACTTTTTGAATTGAGTAGATAACCTTTCTTCCATTTTACAGAAGAAAGTTCTTAAATCCTTCATCCAAAGCCCGTCAGAGAAGGTGAATAAGCTGAGACTTAAAAGAGATGAGAAGAAACCAGCCATGTGAAAAGAAGGGATGAGCATTCCAAACAGGTGGGACAGTATGCACAAATGCCATGAGTTGGCAGAAAACAACTACATGATGAAGTATTTGTGAGACCATAGCGGCTGAGGAATAACACGGTTAAGACATAGGCAGAGGCCAGCTCATTCAGGCCTCATGGTCCATTTCTAATTTTGAGTACAATGGGGAGCTATAAAAGGGTTTTAAGTTATGTGATGTTTTTATGCTTTAAAAAATACTTTCCTGCTTTGTAGGGCAAAGATTTCTATACTGTTTGGATCATATATCTCATATAATAGAAAGAATTTTCAGCATGTACTTCCAAAATGGTCATATTTGTTTATAAATTATTTGTGTTGCTACCCTTCAGTAAAGAAACATTACTAAAGATAAATTGATAGCTTTTGAATATAAAAATTTAGTATACATAAAAGTGAGGCCAGGCACAGTGGCTCACACCTGTAATTCAAGCACTTTGGGAGGCTGAGGCGGGCAGATCACCTGAGGTCAGGAGTTCAAGACCAGCCTGACCAACATGGCAAAATCCCATCTCCACTAAAAATACAAAAATTAGCCGGGTGTAGTGGCACACGCCTATAATCCTAGCTACTCAGGCGGCTGAGGCAGGAGAACCTCTTGAACCTGTGAGGTGGAGGTTGGAGTGAGCTGAGATCATGCCATTGCACTTCAGCCTGGGCGACAAGAGAGAAACTCTGTCTCAAAAAAAAAAAAAAAAAAAAAAAAAAAAAAAAAAAAAAATTCTCCTTCTTCTCTCCCCATTGTGGCTGGTGCCTATAGGTATAAAAAACTCTACTTTGAGTGTGAATTTTATAAAGAAGAGATAGGAAGGGAGTGCCTGAGAAGCTGAAAGAGTAGCATGGAAGTTGCTGGGATAGACATGATGAGCTGTAGAAAGATTCGAGATATAGTTTTCACATTTAGAGTCTTCAGGCTTCTTGTAATATCTACCCATCTGTATCCCCTGCCTGGCTCCTGACATCAATTCTCCCCTCCTCCACCCGCTGGATAGCTCATCCTTCAGCATCCCATCAATGAAACCTCTTGGAAGAGCATAGGAGTTTGCTGAATTGGAAACCAATTGAATTAGACGAGTCCAATTCTCTATCCAATTAGGCTATTTCTTTGTCAGTTTGGTTAAAGGGGGTAGGTTTAGGGTTTAGTGATTTTTTTTTTTTTTAAACCTTCTACCTGTTGACAGAGGACAATGGAGAACAATGCTCTATGAATTAGAAGAAATACTGTAAAACAAACCACCACCACAACCAGGCAACCAGTCTTGGAGCCATCTTAAGATCTTTCTGATTAAGCCCTTCCTCAAAAGGAAAATTAAAATTGAAGATTTACAAAAAGTTGGGCATCAGCAAATTATTCTCAAATGAATTTCAAACATCTCTTCTCCAAGGGGGTGACCAGGAAAGTCAGATCAGGAAGGAAGGAATTGTAACCTATGTGAATTCCATTTGGGTTTCTGACTTTTTAATTTGGTTTTCCTTTCCTGGAAGAATTCTCACATACTTATTCAGGATGGAAAGAAGGTTAGCAGAGCATGAAGAGAGGGCATTAAACAAACAATACTGTCAAGCTCTGAAAACTTACTGAGAAGAGAGAAATGGCTGGCTTGAATTTCACAAAGAGCACTTTCAGTATGGGATGAGGGAGACACCAATCTATTAAATATCCACAAACTCAACTTCAGTGACTGAGGTGGCTGCTCTCCATCTATTCTTTCTTATTTTGGAGTGGTTTTAAGAATTATTACTCAGAGTACTTTGTTGTAATTCTGCCTCAGGAAGGGTTTGTGTAAAAGAAGTGTTTTTGGACCTGTTAGAAACATTGGTGAATACTATTCCTATGTTGTCTTCCAGGGAGGCTCATCACAGACCTGGGAGTCAGATTTTCAGTGAGCTAATCATGGAAGCAATGGAGCAGATACATATGTGATCTGGAATCAGTACTATTTTTATTGTGATAGCCATTATCCTGAAATTTGGTCATAAATACATATTATGTAATTACAATATACAAACAGCAAAGTTATTATACTAAGTCCGTGAGAAATAGAATGAGGACACTGTAATTCTACTTTTAAAAAGAAGAGACAAGCTATGAAATCGGAGAAAATACTTGTGAAGCAAACATTCAATAAGGGATGAATATGTAAAATACAGAGGGGATTCATACATTTCAGTAGCAAAACAAAACAAAATAGAAAAAAGACCCTCCCCCCCCAAAATGCCAAATTACCTGATTGATAAATGGGCAATGGACCTGAATAGAAATGTTTCCAAAGAAAACACACAAATTGCCAACAGGTATATGAAACAATGCTCGATATCACCAATCAGCAAGGAAATGCAAATCGAAACCACAATGAGATGTTACCTCACACCTGTAAGAATGGCTATTACTAAAAAAACAAGAGATAGCAAGTGTTGGTGAGGGTGTGGAAAAGAGGGAGCTCTCTACACCGTTGGTGGTAATGTAAATCTGTACAATCACTATGGAAAACAGTATGGAGGTTTCTCAAAAAATTAAAAATAGAACTAACATACAATCTAGCATTCCTACTTCTGGGTATTAAAATAATACGTTGCAGAGGTATTTGCACTCCCATGTGTATTGCAGCATTACTTACAACAGCCAAAATATGGAATTAACCTGAATGTTAATTGACATAAGAATGGATAAAGAGGCTGAGTGCTGTGGCTCATGCCTGTAATCCCAACACTTTAGGAGGCCAAGATAGGTGGATCACTTGAGGTCAGGAGTTCGAGACCAGCCTGGCCAACATGGTGCAACTGTCTCTACCAAAAATACAAAAAAAAAAAGTAGCTGGGTGTGGTGGTGCATGCCTGTAGTCCCAGCTACTCAGGAGGCTGAGGCAGGAGAATTGCTTGAATCTGGGAGGTGGAGGTTGTAGTGAGCCGAGATTGTGCCATTGCACTCCAGCCTGGGCAACAAGCAAAACTACGTCTCAAAAAAAAGAAAGAAAGAAAATATGGTGAATGGAATATTATTCAGCCTTAAAAACGGAAATCCTGCCACTTGAGACAACATAGATAAACCTGCAGGCCATTATGCTAAGTGAAATTAGCCAGGCACAAAAAGACAATGCTAGCTATGGCTTAAACGTATCCCCGCCAAGGTCATGTGTTGGAAAATGAATCCTCAATGCAGCAGTATTGGTAGCTGGGACATTACAAGGGACATGTCACCAGTTCTGGGCTAGACCTGAAGGTGAAGACAAGCTCAGTCTTGATGGGTACCTGTCTCTCCGGTGATATCTATGTGTCATACTCGGTGCCAAGCACATTTCAAAGTACCAGGGCTATAATGATGAGCAAAACTCAACCCAGTGCTTTGTCTCATGAAGCGTCCAATTTTATCTTCCTGCCTTCAGTAAGTTTACAGTGTTTTGAGGAAGCTAAAATACATAACTACAAAGCACGTAGAGGATGGCCAATAGGAAAGTGCTCTTTTAAATAAGATAGGGCGCTGAATGAGAGAGGAGTGCTTTAGAAAGCCAGGACGGGGAGCAAAAAGGATCAGTAATTAACATTATTTTCTGCCCAAGCCAGGGCATGACCTGCGCTCTCGGTCAGGTCAAGGTCTCAACGCATAAAGAGTAGGAAGCCTCCAACCCACAACATAGCGAAAGCTTTGGGGTCCCAGAGTGGGCCGGGTTAGAGAAACCCGGGCGGAGGCGCCAGGGAGCCCATGGGGGTCGCGGCAACTGCGGTGGCGGTGGCGCATCGGGTCTGTCAGCAGCCGGCAGCGGTGCAGAGCGGTGGGGAGAGCGGAGCCTGGGTCCCCAGCAGCTCCGGGTCCCGCGCTGGGTGCTGCTGGCGGCCGCGCCAGGTCCCTGAGACTCCAGCGCCTGCTGGCGCGGCGCCGCCTTGCTCCGCACTCGCGGCCACCCCTGCCCGCGCAGCCTCTGCCCGCCCCGCCGCGGCCCTACTTGACTGGAGTTGGGGTCCAGAGCTCCGGCCCCCCCCAGCCGCCCACGCAGAGCCCCTCGCTGCCACCTCAGGTCCAGGACCCCCTCTCCGCCGCTCTGGCTTCCGGGATGGCAAAACTTGGCGCCAGCGGTGGCTCCCCAGACGCTCCTCAGTTGCGCAGCGCTCTGGGTCCTCCGCATCAGGGCATCTGAGGCAGCGGCTCCTGCCCCCCACAGGCTTTGTCACTTGGGACACCGAGGTGAGGTTCCTTCCACTTCTTGGCCTCTTCCTGTGCGCCCCCTATACCAAGCAGGCCAAGGTGAAGACATCAACCGGATCCCTGAGAGTGCCTGTAGCTCGACAGAAACCCCGGCAAAGCTACCCGCTTCCAGCTGGAGGAGCCGAGGCCAATCAGCGTCAGATTTGCTCCGACAGGCGACTCTGTGCACATCTAAGCCTTGGTCCACTGTTCTGGTCACAAAAGCAGCAGAAATAGAGGAGAGGTGATGGAGTTGGAGGCAAGCGAATGAAAGGAGTAAAGGGTTAAAGCCCACTGGGTGATCCTAAGGGGAATGTGGATCGATGGGGCTTTTGGACTGGGAGGTACTGCACAGAAGCCTTTGCCCATTTTTCCCACTGAAGCGATGTGTCCTTCTGCAATATCTGCCTCCATCCCACCGAATCTTTTCCAAATCCCAATCCTAAAATAATTTCGAAGTGAGCAATATGACTTGTCTCCCTGCTTACATGGGTATATGTTGTTAAAGACCTGGTAAAGTTGGGTGTGAAGAAGAAAAATGGAGATGAAAGAGTTAAATTTTGGCATGCGGACATTCTTCTCAGGGACTTTCCTTTTACTTGCTAGACTTTCTGGTGAGCTCATGTTAGACAAAAAGGCTTGTATGTTTAGGGTAATTAGATAGGGGAGCCCCGCCCCTTATTCCTTCTTCCCTGACAAGGGAGAATTTCAGTGGACAATCGACGTCCTTAGAGTAGTCCCTGTTTCTGGGCACTGACCAAATGCGAGTTATGGGGAGAGAACTCACAGCATCCTCTCACAGCAATGGGGAGTGTGGTCAGACCTGGCTCTTTCCAACCTGTGGGTGAGTTATTGATCTTTGATGTGATCGGTCCTAGGAAGATAAAATATCCCAGTGACAACAACTCCCAGTTTTCCCCCAGTTCTTGACTCCACTAGTGAAGAGCACACGTAAAGACCTAGGCCTCCTCTGGGTTTATGGAGAGAGAAGAGGGATTGCGGCATGACAGGAGGCTGAAATTGAGGGAGTGGGTGCCAGTGGGCTTCAGCTAGACCAAGAGTATGTGAAAGGCAGCAGTCTTTGGCCCTTTCAAGGGAGGTTTTAGGTTTTTGAGAAAATGCATCTTGTAAACCAAAGTTAACTTCTATAATTTAAGCTGATCCTGGAAAATTTAGCATCCTAAAAAAAAAATATATTGTCTGCAATAGCTGAGGACCATTTTTATAATGTCTCATTCTCCAGGCAATGGACACCTAGGAACACCTAGGAACGATAACACCTAGGAATGATACCTTTCATGGTGTTTTAGGTTGTCATGTAATTGGCAGAAACATTGCCAGAGAGGTGTCATTTTTAGTTGTGCTCATTGTCAGCTTATAATGAAATTTGTGAACATTTAAAGTTAGTGGCTTGCTTTTTCTGAATCCTTTTGGTGCCCAGGCATAGACTGCATTAAGACAAATCATAATAGCAGTTCTGACACCACTGGTTAATTTTGCGTGTTTTGAACTTCATGTAAATATGTACTATTTTGGCTATTGACCTCTTTGTACAGCATTATGTTTGTGAGATTCATTTGCAGCTATCCTTTTAACAAGCAAATAGATCTGGAAAAGGGTAATGCATTTATGAATATTTATTTTATTTTGGTTGTAGCTTGTTGGCATGGTGTAACAGAAATAAAATGTCAACAATATTTTGTCAAACTCCTATCGTGCACCCAGTCTCTGTGCTGGGTATTGAGGAGACATAGATGACAACAGTAGGAAAGTTTTGCCCTGGGAGTTCTCAGTCTAATATGAGTGTCTTATTAACCAAAGACCATTACATTGTGATAAATATTATAGAATGAATGTACAAAGTGATAAGAAGGCAGAGCAAGTTTGGACTCACATTCCCCAGGGCATTGTCACACAGGAGGTACATATGTACTGATCTTTAAGGATCAGCAACAGCTCATCATATAGAAACTTGAGATGGAAGCTGGGAGATTGTTACAGGAAATCCTGGGTTCAAAGTTATCCCCCCGAGCTTCTGAAATGGTACCTTGTAGTTACTAATTCAACAATGTTTGAAAATAACCCGACATTGTCTTTTACTAGCTTATTTAACCATAGGTGCTGAGTGAAGACCATGTAGGTGCTTTGGGTGCTTCTGTGATAGTCAGGACAAGGCTACTGGTTTTGTGGAGATTCTTTTGCAGGGACAGAAAATAAGTTAAATATGAACTTGGGACTCCTAGTTATATGGGTTAATCAGTAGAAGTGTTGATAGCAAAGAAAGATGTTGAGGAGATGAAATGAGGTGTTGCAGGATTGATGAGGAGAAATAAAAAGCACGCCAAGAAATTTCCTGCTCAGTCAGTGTTCTGTGATATAGCAGGAGTAGTATTAAATCTCCAATGACAGTTTGGAAGATGTTTAAATTCCCACTTTAGCTGTTCTAATGCTTGGATACAGAATGTAGTAATGCTAGAAAGTGCACACAGCTGGGAATGGTATTTGTAGCTTACAACCTTCTAGCTTGCCTTTTTGTTCAGATCTACAGAAACATGTGGCTAGACCCAGAGATGGAGGCCTTTTTGACTGTCAGGGGTCAGAGTTTATTGTTTGTTGGAAAACCTTACCAGCCTTGGTGAAATATCCTGTTACCTCAAGGTGCATGGAGTTGTTTGTGTTCAGAGAACACCAAAGTGTGCCTCCCACAGAGTCATTACAGTGTGAAGGGATTTTTTTGTGGGGCTCCTGTTGAGAAGCTCTTAGGAACTTGGAAGTTCTATAATATCACTTCTGAGCCCAATGCCTACCAGTGGATCTACTATGATTTTGGTCTCTTTTACCATGTCAACAAATAAAAGCAGTGGAAAATTGGCTTTGAAAAGTGGTTAGAGTATTTGGTAAAGATCATAGCTTCTGTCCATTCAGATGTCAGGCCATAGAGGTTGGAATCAGTATACCTGAGCCCTCTGACAGTGTTTCTCCCCAACTGTAGTTTCCTACACCAACTTTGCTAGGATACTGGATGGTGAAATTGGGGAGGGAGAAGAGACAGGCAGGCTGGAAGACACATGACTTCTCATCTCTTCTAACTCCACGATCCTTCCCTTCTTGAAAACCATTTTCACAGTTAGGATTTGTGCAAGTGTCCGTTTAAAATCACTGAAATGAAAGCTTTCATTGAAATAATCACAGTCTGAATAGGCTGTCACCACTTTTTCTAATCTCTCTAAATCTCATCAAATAATAGTAGTTTTACAGTGTTAAAATCCAAAGTGCTATGTCTTTAGTTTCAACCTGGACTCTACATAGTGAAATTCTTTATTCCTCTTAGTTGGATAGGTTTTAGATAACTCACCCTCTCTAGCCTGATTCATACCATGGTTAGTCTCAGGGAAAGATAAAGGAAAAACAAATTAGTACTTTGGTGAGTAGCACTGTTCCATTGAGCTGAGCTATCAGTGGTATAATCAGATCTCTCTTTAGAAAATAAGTTAAGAACCAGAATCATGTCAATCTTCCAGGGTAATGGAGATAAGGAAAGTGACTTGCAAGTCTTTAACAAACTATATTCTGTGGGACATTAGTAGGTGTTACATAAAACAATAGATGTATTTTTATTGTGGTAATTGTTTGGACAACATTGGGTTAAACAATGCTTACTTGTTCTCCATTACCTATCATAGCTTTTAGTATTCTAATGCTCAATGAGAGTTTCCCAATGTATATAAAAATGTGAACTCCCTTGGCCCCCAGCATTTGCTAGACAAGTCTTGCATGGAACCCATTTGAAAAGGTCTGGATTATTTTCATGTTGTGTGTTTCAAATTAATACATGATTTGGGGACACATTTCTCACTTTTTGAGGAAGACATTATGGAGGGCCATAACCCGATCTTAAACATTTCACTTTTGTGTCCCTGTGAGAAATACTTTTTGTATGGTAGGATTAAGGGACAGAATCAAGGGTGAGTGTTCTATGGAGACATTATCTGTCTCAGATGCCACCCCAGCAAGTCTTTGTGTCTGTTCCGCTTTTATTTGCTGGCACGCCATGGTTTGTATTTGAGGGTGAGGAGTGGAGTGATGGTAACAATTGGCACCGTGTCCTTTGCCATACATTAATTTTCCTAGTCTCGCTTGTAGGTAAGGGTGGCCTCATGCCCTAGTGGCTAATGAGATAAAAGACAAGATCTGCTGGGGTGGTCGAGAGAGGGAGAAGGGAGACAAATATTTTCTGAAAAAATTTGGAAAAGCTCCCTAATAGCTTACAGTTGCTATAAATAAAACCGTCTATGAACCCAAGCAAATTTGTCTAGTCTTATGGTCCAGTAAAGGATAATTCCTGAGAGTTTTGGAAAATGCAAATAGGCCCACGGTCCAGTGTTATCTATCTACCTAATTATTCTACTTATGTAACCTATATGTATGTATGTATTCACCTACATACTTATCTTCCCAACCTACTCAGCACTCCTAAAAGGATAATTCCATTACTGGACCATAAAACTAGAGACATTTGCTTAGGCTCATAGATGGTTTTATTTATATTTCTTATTAGGAAGTAGTCTTTTGCCTTGAATGTGCTTGGAGCAGTGGCTGCCGTCTTGTGATGATAAAGGCACGGATGTAAGAATGAGGATGGCAGAATGAATGGACACAAAGAACTTGGATTTTTGAGATGTTATTGAGCTGTTGCACTGAGTTACTTTTTTCAAATTCCTTCTGAAGTAAAAAAATATAACTTTATTATTTAAGCCCTTATTAATAAGCTTTTTCAAAGTTAACTTGTGGTGAACACATTCTTATTGATACATATTATATTTCTGATATATGCCTTCACCTTATTTTCTTTCTCTGTTGTCTGCTCTTGAACAGTGGGTGGCTCAAGGAAGCCAGGACATATCTTGGAATGTTTTGAACAGCATCTGAGCATGCTGATAACTTTGTATTGACTTCAAAAGTAATATCTTGACCTGCTTTGAATTACTTTTCTCTTTTGCTTTGGTCAAGCAGAACAGGAACGTCTACGAATATATGCCCATGTTCCTCACTGGTGCCTGAGGTGGGCTGTGTTTATTAAAAATTAAGTCATATACTATTTATATACAGTTAATAAATTAGGATTGTTATTCACCGTACAAAGGTAATTACTGTTGAGTGAAACTGTGAGCTTCCTGAAAGCCTCTTAATAGGATTTCACTAGGCAAAAATGAGGTCACTCAGACCCTTTGAGGAGCTTGCCATTTGAATTGATTGATGTCTGCCCTTTTCTCTCTTTGCTGCTGAGCTCTGTTCCCAAACAACGGGGCTGCTCCACTGACAAGAGGGCTCCCAAGAGCTGGATCTCAAGTTCCCTGGGGGCTAAGGGAATTTATAAGGGATCAAAGGTCCCATCCAATGAAGGGTAATTAAGGATTTGGAGAATGCAGAACTGGAATGCACCTGTGGTAGGGGCATGCTATTTTAAATGCTTTCAATTTATGGACTATTAGTATACAGTCACTGGTGTCCTCCCTTTTGCCTTCTAATAAATTAACCTGTACTTAGATCCCCAAGTCTCAATCTGTCCCACTGTAGCCCCTTCTGATTTTGTATTTTTCTCAGGATATTGTTGTCTGAGAGTTTTGGAAAATGCAAATAGGTCCACAGTTAAATTTTATCTACCTACCTAATTATTCTACTTATCTAACCTATATGTATGTGTGTGTGTGTGTGTGTGTATCTATGTATTTGCCTACATAGTGACTTATCTTCCCAACCTACTCAACACTCCTAAACTACTTGCTTTGCTAACCTACTTTGTGCCTATGTTTACGCACCTATCTTTTCAAAACATAAAGAGCATCTACCAATGAAATCAATGACATTCTTTGTGTATTTTATATCTTTGCTCAATGTTACTCTGACCTTGAGTTAAACGGTTTTCAATTCATGTTCAGGGCTTATTGTTATTCTTAGTATTTTTGTTATGGTTCTATTTAGGAAGCAGCCTTTTTGTAACATCTATGAGGAGGATAGACAGATGTGATTTTGTCAGGTTCTTTAATACATGATGATGGTATCGAAATTGATCATGAGGAGGTTATAGAAATTGTCTCTGTTGTAGATTTTAAAATTAGCTTCATATAGAATGATTTATTCGTTTATCTATTTTTAATTATTACATTTTCCTTCCATACCTGGTATTTTCCTTCACTCTGTCATTCATCAAGTGTTTAATAGATGCCAGTACATGCTGAACCTTTTGCTAGGTGATACAACAAAAGCCATATTTGGATTCCAAAGAAATATAGGCCAGTCCCTTATAACACCTATTTGATCTTTGTCTTAACAAAAGGAAGAAAATTCTAAAATATTGTATTATTGAAGAGTATCTCCCAAAAATTCATGTCTGCCTGAAACCTGTGAGTGAGACCTTCATTGGAAACAGGGTCTTTGCAGACGTAATCAAGATGTCTGGTGGTGCAGCTGTAAACCAAGGAACAGCAAAGATTGCTGGCATCCACTAGAAGCTACGAAGACGTAGCATGGACACCTTCTTAGAACATTCAGAGGGAGCATGGCCTGGGCCATGATTTTGGACTTCTGGTCTCCAGAACTGAGACAGAATAAATTTCTCTTGTTTTAAGCCACAAAGTTTGTGATAATTTGTTATAACAGTCTTAGGAAACGAATGCATGTATTTTGAAAGGACATTTGATTTAGAGATTGAACATTATGAGAGAAGGGGAAAAATCACCCAAACTTCTGTGTGTACATCCAGTCACTTTTAATTCTTCCCTAATCTAAATAGTTTTTGCTGGTTGTAGTCATAATCATAATCATAATTCTAATCATAATCTTTTTTGTTTTGTGTGTTTCTGGTGGAAAGTATCATTTTTTGACTATTTAGCATTTAAATCCCTTTTGGTAAAAATTTTCAGGGGATCCTCCTCCTGCTGTAGCAACTACAAATGCCAGGTCCTCACTGCCTCAGCGACTCCTAAAGCTCATGAACAGACACACCCACCTGAGACTTGAATTAAAAGCTGATGACCTGAGGATGCAGGGGCTACACAGGAGACAATGCTGTTCTAGGGATAGCTACATCCAGGTTCTGGAGGCAGTGGTCAGTGACTATAGACTTCAGTGCAGAGGCTGGTGGTTATGAACACTGAGATGTCGATGCTGTGTCAACAGCAGCCACACTGTCTTTCCTCTGTGATATTCTTGACTGGGTTGCCATTCACCTTGGTTTTCCAGGTCCCAGTGACTACTTTAATATATATTTATGTGATGACACTAATGCCAGTGGATTCTTAGTGCCTAGAGGGTAAACCGTGGCTGATACAGCATCATTCTATTTTAATTTAATACTATACTATATGCAAACTCCATAATGTCACCTATTTCTGACCATCATTTACAATTTCTGGATTCTACTCAATTGTGTCAGTGTATAATGATAGATTTAGCAATTCTATTAAAACAGTAGGTCATTTCAAAACAAACCTGCAATGAGCATGCTTGGGTATATAATTATTTTTCCACTGTATTTTTAAAAATAAAAATTACAAGAAATATGTTCACTGGATCAAAGAGTGTGAACTGTGGATATATCACTGTGCCTTCCTGAAAAGTAGTAACAATTTACACTGCTGCCAGCAATGTATGAAAAAGTGCTAATTTTATTGCATTATTATTAAAACAAAGGGGTATTATCAATGAGGAAATATTGCTACTACTTTTCTGGGTGAAAAACAGTACCTTGATGTTTTAATTTGCACTCCTCTGATTACTAGTGAGAATAATGTTGTTTCCTTATTTTGTTTACTAATTGAGATTTCCACTGATTTTTCTGTTGACTAGGGAGGAATTTAATACAGACATGGGTAAGCATGGGACTTAGTCGGACTACAAGTCCAAAATCACTACACCTGTTTCAACCGACTGAGGTGCTGCTTGTTAGCGTTGTGTTGGGAGATGGGGAATTTAAGAGGTATGGGTGCAATAAAATCTTTCAATCCTGAGATTTGTATTCTTCTTAGGAGAAAGGAAATACGTGGCAACGTGCTGTACCTGCAAGTGCTAAATTCAGAGTGGTGGACTCACCAAGGAAAAATTCTTTCCCCTTTAGGTGTTGCCCCAATGTTTTCATTTCTTTTCTTATATGTTTTCTTTTTCCCACCCTAGGAAACTAAATCTTGTCAACATTTCTCTAATGATCACTTTCTGATTAGCACCTTTTAAGAACCAAGTTTTAACCTGACATTTTCTTTTGTCATCTCCAGGGTCTTAAAAGCCAATATTGTGGTTTCTGAAAGCTACCAGTGGGTGGCAGCCTGTTGCTTTCAAGGGAGACAGCCACAATTGTTTGTGTGTAGAGGCACGGGTGGGGTATGGTGTGTCGGAGATAACCGGGATTCTGGGACAGAGAAAAGACTGTTGGATCAGCTTGATAGGACCAGTTTGGCAGTTTGCTTGAACGACTTCGAATGACTGATGTAAAAAACACCGATTGCATAAACTCTTGGATATTTCCTGGGAAGTTTTGGGGGACATCCTATAAACTCATACAGAGATTTGATTTCATCAGCATAAACACGCACCGGCACAACCCCCACCTCCCTGGGAGCCCGTCGCCCTGAGTCAGAGGATAAATAGTAATGGAGTAGTCTCAAACTCCACTTGCTGTTGATAACATTTACATAATGCTTATACTGTGTTCTAAATAGTGGGGCTGGGGCCGTGGTGGTGCATGCCTGTAATCCCAGCTACTCAGGAGGCTGAGGCAGGAGAATCGCTTGAACCCGGGAGGTGGAGGTTGTGGTGAGCCAAATTCACGCCACTGCACTCCAGTCTGGGCAACAGGAGCAAAACTCTGTCTCACAAAAAAAAAAAAAAAAAAAAAAAAAAAAAAAAAAAATGGTGAGGCTGGGAGGAAAGAGAGGAGTCCTTAGTCCTTAATTCCCCCCAAAAGAGATTTTGATCATTCTATTAAAAAATGTCAGTGAATTGGGGTGGCAGAAATCCTGGAGCTATAATGGTCCATATGCTAGTTAATAAGGTCAGCATGTTTATTTTTCCACCTCCAAACTTTTTTGCTCAAGCCTTTCTGGAGGGAGGTAAAGCAGACAAGAGCATGAGAACAGCACCAGATGAGGAGTAAATAAGCTGGGTTCTCAAATGTAATTTATCACTCGTTAGCTGAGGGGCTGGATGCAGTCTTGTGTCTCAGGGCACCAGTTTTTCAACTACAAAATGAAAGGGCTGGACTGGACAGTCTCCAGAGTCAATTTCTGCTCTAAAATTTGGTGACGCTTCCATTGTTCCTGTCTTCAGCTTCCCTGGGTAATCCAATCTCGCATCTTGTTCATGAATCTTTTCTTAAATTGTGGACTCGGGATACATAATGTGTAGTGTATTTTCTTCGCATTTCTCTTACTGAGATAAGCATAGCACATTCCTTACCTTGATCTTTTTCCATGGGTACTTTCATACACAGGAGGACTCCCCTGGTGAGAAAGTTGGGGATTCCCAAAAGCATACTCAGTGCCTCTGTGTTTCTTTTAGTTGGCTGAGAGAGCCCTCTCAATATCCTGCTCAGAAAAAGAAATTTGTTCATTCAACAAATATTCAGTGAGAACTTGCTGATTTTTAGGTAGATTACCATATGCAGTAGTGCTTCCCAAGGGCTACTGGAATCTACCTTTTTTCTTGCCTAAATAAGAGTCTGTCAACTGGCCTGAATGAATCTTCATGGGTAGAAGACCCTAGATTCTCAGATACTTCTCTAGAAGCAGGAGTTGCAAGTGGAAGAACAGACTGTTCCTCGGTAACCTTTCCAATGGGGCTTCCACAGGATGTTAACGCAGGCACCCTTCTCTAAAGGTAGTGGGTAGCTGAATCCCGGGGAGGGATGTCTTTCTCTAATATGTACAAAAGTCCTTTATGGGCTAGGGTGGGTCTGCTTTTCAGGGTCTAAGCATCTGAGGTTTCATTGCTTTTCCTTTGTCTTCTTAGATTCTCTCTCATTTCTATCTTTAGATTTCCATTTCCACAGATGAGAGATATTGTTCCATTCTGGACCTCTCTTCTTTCTTTTTATTGGTAAAGTATGCTAAAAAAAATGCATTTAAATGTCTATGAAACACTTTGTTTATTATACTAATAAATCCTCCTTTGGTTTGCCAAACACTTGCAATAAATGTGATGAGTTTATATGGAAATTAAGGTAGCAGTACATCTTTTTAATTAGACAGATATAGATGTAGAAAGTGAATGTCTGCTGATATGAAAGAAGGATTGGGCTCGGAGGAGAATTTTCCTCGGTTGTATCATAGGTTAATTTGAAGAGTGTGGATTCATAGTCTAGTCAAGTGGGGCGCCTCCTTCCTCAGCAAGAAAGTAGGCAGGCAGCTCTGTCCTTTTCACACAGGGCAAATTATTCAAAATTCCCTCACCCTCCCCACTGATAGTATTGATGTGAAAGGCAAGGAAAGTAGTTTTCAGCTTTCCAGGGAGGATGGTAGAGACCCTGGTACAGTTGTTCTCAGCCATGGCCGCATATTAGAATCCCCTGGGGTGCTTTACAAGCTCTCATGTCCAGACTCCACTGCTAGAGCCATAAATGACAATTTTAATATCTACAAGTGGAGTTTGGGCATCAGTGTTTCTTTAAAAGCTCCTTGGAGTCTCAGCAGACAGGTTGGAGAACTAATGGCCTGTGTTTTCTAAGGGTTGATTTGACCATGACACGGAGTAACCTAGGATCACTGATGAGCCAAGTGGAAGTTGCTCAGTTCTGTCCTTTGTCACGTAAACATACATGTACATGGCATGGGATACAAAAGGAGTTTCATTGACAGATACAACACAGACAGAAGAAAACGGATGCATACAACCCTATTAGACATACACACACACAGTTATAGACTATGGGTCCTGACACAGAAACAGACACAGACACAGACACATATTTAGGCACACCTCTGCTGAAATGCAATCCTAGAACTTGTTAGAAAAATACACATTGAGGCTGGGCGCAGTGGCTCATGCCTGTAATCCCAGCACTTTGGGAGGTCAAGGTGGGCAGATTATGAGGTCAGGAGTTTGAGACCATCCTGGCCAATATGGTGAAATCCCATCTCTACTAAAAAAAAAAAAAAAAAAAATAGAAAAATTAGTTGGGCATGGTGGTGTGTGCCTGTAGTCCCAGATACTCAGGAGGCTGAGGCAGGAGAATCTCTTGAACCCGGGAGGTGGAGGTTGCAGTGAGCTGAGATCGTACCATTGCACTCCAGCCTGAGCGACAGAGTTAGACTCCATGTCGAAAAAAAAAAAAAAAAAAAAAGAAAAATGCGTAGACACAGATACACACAGACACACGTTCACAACATAGAGACAGAGTCACATGCACATAGGCACATAGAGACAGATATAGTTTCATGGATAGACACACAGTTATACACAAAATGACACACACAAAGACACACACAAGTGCTCCCATGTATAGAAATAGTCTGAGATACACAGAGAGATGTACAGGAGTCGACACACATAGACTTATATTCACGGACATACAGAGTGGCGCAGAGAGGTACATTCAGACACCCTATAATAAAGAGATATGTACTCAGAAATGCAGTGTTAGTAACTTTTAGGACATTTTGCCTGCAAGATCCTGAAGGAGTCTTTTGCTCCTGTACAACTGATTTTGCCCAGGCCTACCTCCAGGTGAATGTATGGAACAGGGGATGAAAGTTTTATGGCCTTAGAGTTGGCCACACACTAGCTTTCAACAAAAATAGATCCTACTGAGGAATTTTCCTTCACATGAACTTGAAATCTTGGAGAAGGAACAACAACAACAACAATAAAACTGTCACTTTGTATGGTGCGGGGACAGCTCTAGGGAGCAGAGCGAAAGAGCCTGTAATAATGACACCATGCAGTCTACCAACTTCTCTCACACCTGTGATCTCAAACCAACAATTTGCAGTGAGCTTTACAGTTAAAATGTCATTTGATCTTCTGAACAGCCTAGTGGGCTAAGTTTACTATTTGACCTCATTTTGTAGCTGTGGAAACTCAAGTACAGGGAGGATAGTTAAGTAACTTTTTCTGGGTCTCTCAGCTAGGTTCATATTCATGACTGATCTGAGAGTCTGTGCCTTTTACCACCTCAGCGCTGCTGCTTCTCCCACCGAGGAGATGCAATCTGCCTGTTCTTTCCTAAAAATGAAAAGACATAGTGTCAGAGAGGCCAGACATCTCAGCCAGGCCTCCTCAGAGATGAACCCAGGCTTTGAATTTGAGTGTTTGGTTCCTGGTCTATGCCTGCTTTCACTAGAGAGAGGGGTCTTTGGATCATTCCTTAGGCTGTCTGTGAGCTTGATAGTGTGGGGTTGCTGACTCTGAGGGTAAAGATCCAGGATGATAAATAGACAACAATGGCCATGCCATGACTATCCTCAGAGTCAGGATTTTATTTTCCTAAAAGACAAAGGCATTGGAGGTCTTCCCTACTTCTTTCTACTCCTCTATGCCTCTATGAGAAGTGGGCATCTGGTTTTTGTACAACCTAGACCACTGATACTTAAAAGTTCTTAGGTTTGATGTGTCCTGGCAGAGTGTCCAGAATGTGTCCTGGCATTCCATTCTTAGGCTGGGATGACCACAGCTTTGGGAGATGTGTTTTCCATGAATATGGGTTTCACTGGAATGACAAGCACTCATGAGATGAGCAGCCTTCTTGGTCATGGTACCTCATTGTGCAAGCTAGTCCTCTCCTCAGCACATGATTGTGGAGAGGATGGTGGCTCAGCCTACAAATATGATGTCTCCTGTCAGTCAACAGTCAATCATGAGTTTATGCAGCATTTGTCATTGGCTCACCCCTGTAGGTTCTACAGAGTCTACAAAGTGAGTGTTCCTGTAATCAAGGGGTTTATAATTTAATTCAAGAGGCAAATAATGAGATTAATTAACATATTAACAACAATTAAACCAGAGGTTGGAGATTAGAAGTGGAATGACTGAATCTTATCAGGAAATACTCTCCCCTCCCCCAACATAATGCTTTAAAAATATTTTAAAATGAATTGGTAATATTTAAATATCAGAATATTTCACATAAAAGTTTTAGATAGCTGGGTTGTCCTGAAAAGTATAATAGTAGATCTGGCAACTCTGGGCCTATGCACAATTATTTGTGCCACTTAAGAAATAGTTGGCTAGAGCTGAGTAGCCACTATCCCTGAAACGAGGCATGTGCTCTGCTACTCCGTCTACTTCCTATAGTCTTGATTCTCATCCTATTTACTCATTAAGATTGCCTGCCTGAGTGCTGCATATGTTTAATTCACTATCATGCGTAGGCATACATTAATATAAAGTTCAGTGATAAATGCCTTAGGAGGCTGAGGAGAGAAAGTCACTGAGGGCTGGAGCAGTCAGGGAAGGCTTCATAAAGGCGTTGGTAACTAAGCTGAACTATAAAAAAAGTCAGGATTTAGGCAAGGGGATGGAGTGTTGGAATGTACTTGTGTGCAGGGCATATAAAAAGAGAGGCAAAAGTGAGTACAAAGTTAAATAAGTTCCAAATAGATTAAAGAGCTCAATGTGATAAGCAAAAATTTAAACTTGAGGAAAAAAATATACGAGGCTATTATATCAGAACTGGGAAGAATTTATTTTAATGACATAAAAAGCGTAAAGCATAGAGGAAAGGATTCAGAAGTTTGATTTCACTAAATTAAAAAAATCTGGGCCGTGCACGGTGGCTCAAGCCTGTAATCCCAGCACTTTGGGAGGCCGAGACGGGCGGATCACGAGGTCAGGAGATTGAGACCATCCTGGCTAACACGGTGAAACCCCGTCTCTACTAAAAATACAAAAACTAGCTGGGCGAGGTGGTGGGCGCCTGTAGTCTCAGCTGCTCGGGAGGCTGAGGCAGGAGAATGGCGTAAACCCGGGAGGCGGAGCTTGCAGTGAGCTGAGATCTGGCCACTGCACTCCAGTCCGGGCGACAGAGCGAGACTCCGCCTCAAAAAAAAAAAAAAAAAAAAAAAAAAAAAAAATCTGTTTTATGGGAAAACGTAGAAAACAAAGTCAAAAGGAAAGCTTAAGACAGGGAGAATATTTGCAAGGCTTAAGTGGAGGATTAATACTCAGAATTCATTAAGTAAAAACCCCTACAAATCAACAAAAAAAGATAAACAACTTAATGAAAATGTATAAAACATATGAACATTCCATTGACAGAAAGAAAGCATAATGGCTAATAAATAATGAAAAGACGCTCAGCCTCAAAAATTTTATCT
Organism: Piliocolobus tephrosceles; assembly: GCF_002776525.5. Lineage (NCBI taxonomy): Eukaryota > Metazoa > Chordata > Mammalia > Primates > Cercopithecidae > Piliocolobus > Piliocolobus tephrosceles. The sequence continues at coordinate 24,150,649 of NC_045442.1, forward strand.
GGGACAGCAAAGCAAAACAATCATGATATATCATTTTATACATATACTGGCATGAATTTTAAATGTGATAATTCCAAGGGTTTTGGTAAGGTTGGTAAGAATGCTAAAAATTAGCCCTTTCACACTGAGGTACAAAACCTCAGGAAACTATCCTTCATGTTTGTTTGTTTATTTATTTATTTATTTATTATTATACTTTAAGTTCTAGGGTACATGTGCATAACGTGCAGGTTATCCTTCATGTTAAGTTGCTATTTTGGCTCCAAATCTACTGTTCTCTACTCTGCTTTGGTCCGAAACTCTGCAAAACTGTTAAGTCCAGTGGGAATCTGGAAATTAGGGTGAATGGGGAAGGAACTTGTCTTTCATATCTCTTGCTATTGCTGTAAGTGTTATCTTATGAACACCCCTTGCACAGGTTTTTATCACCACTCCCAGAAAGAGCTTCATTGTGTCCTCTCATAGGAAACAGCCCATATTTACTATCTTGGAACTGCCCCATTTCTCTGTGAACTCTTTTCCAAGCTCCTCAACATGAGTACTAATGCAGCAGCCCTTCCTCAGAGGTCTCATATGAGCTCCATGGAGCCCTTCTGTCAACCCTCAAGGTTCTGTTAATTCAAATCCCAATCCATGGCTGGGAGACATTTGAGTTCTAACCTGTCAGAGTGGGGAGTTCTCCCTGAATAGCTAATTCATGTAGTGGAGATCCCAAAAAGGCTGTAAGTTAGTTGGAGGGACAAAGTAGCCTTAATATAAAGAATTCTCTAAATCCAACCCTAAGGAGCTTAAAAATAAACCTCCAAAATTAAGATGATTCATAAGTAACTTGTCTGCCTCATAGAAAAGAAGAAAATAACATTCTAATGAAAAACAATAAATGCTGGCACTCGACAACAAAAAATTGACAAAAGCCATCATTTAATCACAAATGACTACACAGGACGAGAAGTAGGAAAGTGCTAACTATAACCAGGAGAAAAATTTATCAATAGGATCGGACCCAGAAATGATAATAATGAAAGAGTCAGCAAAGACTTTAAATAACTGCTATCAAAATGCTTGATGATTTTAGAACATGAATATAATGAAGAACTTTTAAAAAGATATAAAACAAATAACAAATTTTACAGACATGAAATACAGTATCTCTAAAAACATATTTTACCAAATAGGCTTAAAAGCAGATTATAAAAGGTAGAAAAGAGATTACTGACGTTAAGAGTATGTAGATAGAAAGTAATTTAACTAAGGAAAAGGATGAAAAAAGACACAAACCCACAGAAATTTAGTGACAAACAAGAGCATGGATTCTAACATGTAAATTTGGAGTTTAAGAGGCAGAGAGAGATGGAAAAGTAAAAGTTTAAGAAATTGAAGAAATAAAAGTGATTTTTTTCCCCTTGAATCCTGACAATTTTATGACACCAACTTGGTGTCCAATTGAGTGTTTAATTTTGACCAGTCTTAGTGCAGACTCCATAGGGTAAAGGCGCAGTCTCACAAGACACCCCCTACATTAGACACCAGGTACAAGTCCCTGGACCACCTGCACTTCTGACTGACTGGCTTGGTTACAACTTTGGGCGTTCCCACACCCACCACTTCAATTCAATAATTCACTAGACTCATAGAATTCAAGAAAGCATGTTATTATAAGACATTTAATTATAAAGAATACAAATAGCCAGATGAACAAGTATATAGGGCAAGGTCTGGAAGAGTTGCAAGGGCAAGAGCTTCTGTCCTCTGAAGTCAGGGTGTGTGATCCTTCAGGTAAATTAATATGCTTTCCAACCAGGAAGCTCTCAAAGCCTCATTGTGTTTGGAGGTTTTGTTGAGGTTTCGTTAGGTAGGCAGGATTGGTTAAATCAATAGCCATTGGTGGTTGAACTCAATCTCCAGCCCTTTTTCCTGAGTGGTTGGGACCAGTCCCCATCCCAGAACCCTGTAGGGCACCCAGCCCCCTACCATGAATTACCTCATTAACATAACAAAGACATTTCTGTCACTCAGGGAATTCCAGTTGTCAGGAAATATGTGACACAAAAACATTTTTTTAAATTATACCATCCCCCACAAATTTGATGAAAATTATAAACCCCAATAATCAACCTATTGAGGAATTCCAAGCAGGTTGAGCATAAAGAAAACCACACCAAGGCACAAGAGATTGAGAATGCTGAAAACCAGTGATAAAGAAAAGCTCAAAAGCATCCAAAGAAAAATTACACATACTTTTAGATACACAAAGAATCACTGACTTCTTGTCTGAAACTGAGCAAGAAAAAAAGACAATGGAATGACATGACATCTTTAAAGGGTAAAAGAAAAAATAAATAAACCCAAATCCCTAGAATGCTATATCCTATGAAATATTATAAAATAGAATCAAGAAAAATATTTATTAGATGAAGAAAAACAATTTATTTCCACCAAAATGTCAAAGTTCATAAGACTTTGTGATACCAGGTGGAGCTACAGGGGGTTGAAGATTGCTGGAAAAGGTAAATATAAAGACTTTTTATAATTATAAATTTCTTTGAAAGATACAGAATCATCAAAGAAAAAATAATGTATTGTGGGCTTACCCTATATGTAGAATTAAAATGTATGGCAACAATGCACAAAGGACTCAAAGGGGAATTGAAGTACACTATTTTAAGAGTCTTATATTATACATGAAAGGGTATAATATTTGAAGGTAGATTGTGATTAAAGATTTATAGTTTAACTATAGAGCAACTACTAACAAAATAAAACAAAAATGTATATATAACTAATGAGCCAAAAGTGCAGCTAAAATGAAATATTAAAATATTCTATTATCCCAAAAGAAGGAAGAAAAAAGGGATAAAGAACAGATGGTTTACACAGAACAGAATCAAAAAATAAAATTGTAGATTTAAACATTACAATGTTGATAATTAAATAATCTAAATGCACAATTAAAAAACAAAGATTGTAAAACTAGATTTAAAAAGAAGATCCAGTTATATTCAGCTTACTGGAAACACATCCTAAATAAAAAGACCCAGATAGGCTTAAAGAAAAGGACTGAAAAAGTATTTGAGCAAGAAAAGAAATTTTTTATCTGAGGGATGTGAGCCCCCTTAAATTATCAGGCCGGAAAAGGCATTGAAATGTGACAGGAGTTAAGTCTCACTCCCAGCTTGAGCTAAGTAAGTAATTAGCCCTTGAAGCCACTTGCTATAAGACTCTAGGCTGAGTGATGCCAAGTAACCCTAAAGTTAACCTAACAGTGCCATGTACTGGACACTGTAACTCATACTCTATAGTTCAACAATGTATAGCTAATCACTAATGAATGTTATTTCTGTAGAGCAGTGAGGATTCTCGTTAAATAACTTTGTATCAGCCCACTCTTTGTTCCCTTTTGTCTTTAAAAACCTGTTGGTACACACACCTGGGCCTGTGGTGGAGAGTGGGGCAAGGGGAGCGAGAGCATTAGGACAAATACTTAATGCGTGTGGGGTTTAAAACCTAGATGACAGGTTGATAGGTGCAGCAGACCACCATGGCACATGTATACCTATGTAACAAATCTGCACGTTCTGCACCTGTATCCCGGAATTTAAAGTAAAATAAAAAACAAACAAAAGAACCTATTGGTAATAAAGGCAGCATAGAGCACTTCTATAGGCAACTTGGAAGTATTTTTTTTCCTAGACAGCTGTCTACACTTTGGCTCAAGTAAACTGATACAGTTTGGCTGTGTCCCCACCCCAATGTCATCTTGAATTATAATCCCCACGCTGATTATAATTATAATCCCCATAATCTCCATGTATTGAGGGAGGGACGGGGCGGAGTCGGGGGGAGGTGATTGGATAAAGACGTGGTTTCCCCCATGCTGTTTTTGTGAGCGAGTTCTCAGGAGATTTGATGGTTTTTAAGTGTTTGATAGTTCCTCCTTCACAGGCTCACACTTCCCTCTGCTGTCCTAGTAAAGAAGCCGCCTATTTCCCCTTCGCCTTCCACCATGATTTTAAGTTTCCTGAGGCCTGGTAGCTATGCTTCCTGTTAAGCCTGTGGAATTGTGAGTACGTTAAACCTCTTTCCTTTGTAATTACCTGGTCTTGGGTAGTATTCTTTATAGCAGTGTGAGAATGGGTTAATACGACTAATATATAAACTCTTTAATATTGTATTTGTACCTCTCCTTCTTCTTTAGGTTGGCATATTTAAGACAAATAATAATCATGTGAGAGCTGGAGTGGCTGTGTAATTCAGTAAAAATAGTCTTCAGAATAAGGATTATTTCTAGGGATAAAGAGGAAAATTTTATAATGATAAAAGTTATTTATCGTTATAATCATCAAGACAATCCAAAATGTGTATGCACAATAACACTGTTTCAAAATACATAAAGCAAAATTTACCATTACTGAAAGAAGTGGTCAAATCCATAATTATGGTTGAGATTTCAAAACACTTCTCTATTATTTGGTTTAATATTTAATAATTGTCAAGGAGAAACAGTAATAATATAGAAGGTTTGAATAGCATGATCAACCAACTTGAACTAGTTGACCTTTGTAGAGCACAACACTCAATTGGAGCACAAAATAATCCTTTCAAATGCAAAGAGAATACTTAAGGTGGGCCACAGGCTGGGCCACAAGTAATTCTCAGTAAATTATGAAGATTGAAGTGTATATGGAGTATATTCTGTGACCACAGAAGTAAATCAGAAACCAGTAACAGAAAGATATCTTTGATACCCTTGAGACTTGTAACTAAACATTACGCACTTCACAATAATTAATGGATCCAGGAGGAAATCAACAGGGAAACTGTAAATGAACATAAATGAATACAAAACATCCACATTTGTGGGATATGGCTAAAGCCGTGATGGCTGGTATAGTTTTCCATGCTTATGTTAAAAAACAAAGTCTATAAGCAATTATCTAAGCTTAAGCCTTAAGAAAGAAGTAGAGGATGAAGACCAAATTAAACCTGACAAAGTATAAGAGATAAAATAATAAAGATAAGAACTGAAATCAGTGCAGTTTTTGTTTAAGAAAAGGAAAAAAAGAGAGAAAAGAAGTACTTAAAAAAAAAGAAAGAAAACTTCAGTGGTAAAAAAGAAAAAACTTCAGTGGCTTGAGAGCCACTGTTTGAATAGGTTTCCACTGGCCAAATCTGGGATATGTGAGCATCAAAATAATTAAGTATAGTTATAAATTATGAGCTATTAAAAAATAGAAAATGATAATCCCACACTGGTAATAGATTGACGAATTAAAAAACAAATAGATTCTTACAGTAAATGCTGAGACTTGACCAATAATTGTTGAGGTCAGGTTAGAGTTAGGGAATTGCTCATTTTACTATCAACATAATAAATATTGTGCCAGGCAAGAATTACTGATAGCTGCTAAATCTGGGGGGAAGCTCTGATGATGGGCAAGACACTTGTGTGTTTTTAAAGTATCACCTCAGAGACTGTTTATTAGTTACAAGGGTGAAATAAAATGTGATCTACTAAAGAGGACACCACATCACTGATGCAATATTCTTTACTAAGAATAAATAACTAATCATGATAAAACATCCAAAAAACACAGAAGGATAAATATATTCATTTCTAAACATCAACATCATAAAAGACAAAGATTGTGGGAATGCTGCAGATTAAAGAAGCTGCTATGGGTTAAATGCTTGTGTTCCTCCAAAATTTACATACTGAAACCCTGTTTTCTAATGTGATGGTATTGGGAGATAGGATCTTTGGGGAGGTAATTAGAATTAGATAAGGTCATAAGGGTAGAGACCTCATGAATGGGATTAATATTCTTAAGAGCCCTGAGAGAGCTTGCTTCCTCTCTTCACCATATAAGGACACAGAAAGATGTCTACTGTTTATAAGCCAGGAAGCAGGCTTCCACCAGATGCAGCATCTGTTAGTATCTTGATCTTGGACTTCTCAGCCTCCACAACTTTGAGAAATAAATAAATTTTTGTTGTTGAGACACCTAGTTTATGGTATTTTGTTATAGCAGCCTGAGCTAAGATAAAATTAGTACTGGCTGTGAGGTGCTTCCTAACAAATAACTCAGAATGTGAAAGTGGCTTTGGAACTGGGTAATGACTACAGAGTGTTCAAAAAGAAATTGTAATTCACAGACACTTCTATTAATAAATAAAATTAACGTTTGCGTAATTTTTCCTTCGTTCATATTTGGTTGATTTAAATGCTTTTTTCTTTTTTACCAGATCACATGTAATTAATTTTTAAGGAAAAAAAGAAAAGATACCCTTTGGAACTTGCCTTCTCTCCTTCATTCTCTAGTGCACATTTTCTGGTTCAAAATCTTTCTAGAGTGTCTGGACAAGATTTCTGATTTTCAGAGATCTTCTGGAAAGATGAAAGTATGGATAACAGGACAAGAAGGCAACTGTGCAGTTTCCTGCCTTTCTCTCATAAGAATGAAGGTGGCTCTCACACCTAATTAGTTCCACAGTGTGTAGGGATTCTGTAGAGATGTCTGACAACAGCGGGTTCTTATCCATACCAGAAGATCATTTCACTTTGGAAATTCAAGCCACAGATCCCAGCTCACCTGCAAACATCTGCTGTTAATTGATAGCACTATCAGGTGCTTATTTCAGCTCTTTGCTCTGTTGTAAAAGCATGTGTGTAGCCACCTTCCTGAAATTGTTTATTCCTAAATGACATACTGGAAGCATACTGGAAGCAAATAGATGGGTTTGCTGAAGTCTACAAGCTTAATTTCCCTGCTCTTGAATAAACATTCCCAATACCTTCACCTTGTCATTTTTAGAGATATCAGTGCATTACATTTGGGAAAAAATCATATTAATGTGTTCAGTAAGTAACTAGGGAAGAAATGTGTTCATCTGATTTGACCAAAAGCTGATGGCCCTACATTTCCTAATCTGAATAATTTTTGGAGAGGAGGGTGATTATGGATTATGATCATACAACTTGGATTGCATCTGTCACAGGCACTTTTGCAGTGTGTTCTGGAGAAGTGATAACTTTGAATACATCCATACTCTACCTTGTTCAATTAGCAACTTCTGGAATCATTTATTTCACAGTTTAATTTGCAGTGGTGTCATCAGGGCCAGCTTCATGAGCCTATGACCTATGTAGCTATTTAGGAGGCCCTGCACTTGGTTTAATAATACTCTGTGGTTTCTGTCCTGAAATTCTTCATATGTTTTGGACAAGGAGATCTGAATTTTTATTTTTCACTTGGTCCTACAAATTATGTAGCCAGTCCTGGGTGTCACCGAGTGGCAATGGCATTGGAGTGAACCAGTCAGAATTAAGTAATGAAATGAGCACAGAGCTTGGTCCCTGGTTAGCTGTGTGACCTGTAGTAAGTTTGGTTCTTGTTTTCTGCAATGGGAAATAAATTTTAAAAAATAACTACTCCCACTTCCTCCCAAATTCTTATGATACCTAAAATGAAATGATGTATGTGAAGATACAATATAAGCTTTAATCAATGATATGCATATAATAGTACTATCTATTCATTTACTTTTTCTTTATAGACCTGAAATCAAGTTAAGACTTTGGCACAAGTTGATTAACAATGAACACTTAGTGGCTGAGAAATATCTGTGATAGGGGAAATAGTGTCATCCTAGTTGGCCTGCTAGAAATGTTCACTTGCTGAGCTTTCATAATAGGTATACTTTTTAGCATTTGGGCCATATAATGACTATTGTTTTAGTTCAGTTCTGCACCTGATATCCTAAACAACAACAACAAAAAATTAAAGGCCAGGCTTCAACTGAATAAGAACCTGAAAGAAACTTAGTATTCTGCTTTTTAAAATTTTTTAGTGGAAAGAGCATCAGCTTTGGCATGAGATAGTTTTGGTTCTACCCATTTTGCTGTGGCTTTAGGATGAGACCTTTGAACTTCAATCCGTTACATGGAAAATTAAGTGAGAACTTCCAGAGTTGTTGTGAGGCTGCAAAAAATCACTCTTTGTAAGGTGTCTACCTCTCTAGGGCCTCAATAGGTGGCAAATATTTATTTTTCATTATTCATTGAACAAAGCTGGAGGCATCATATTGCCTGCCTTCAAATTATACTATAAGGTTATAGTAACTAAAATAGCACGGTACTGGTATGAAAGCAGACACGTAGCCTAATGGAATAGGATAGAGAACCCAAAAATGAAGTCGCATACTTAGAGCCAACTAGTCTTTGACAAAGTCTACACAGACATACACTGGGGAAAGAATACCTTTTTAAATAAATAGTGCTGGAAAAATTGGATTGTCATATGTATAAGAATGAAATTGGATCCTTGTCTTTTACCTTATACAAAAATTAGCTCAAGATGAATTAAAGACTTGAATGTAAGACCTGAAACTGTAAAAATACTAGAAGATGTAATCCTAGCACTTTGGAAGGCCAAGGTGGGTGGATCACTTGAGGTCAGGAGTTCAAGACCAGTCTGGCCAACATGGTGAAACCCTGTTCCTGCTAAAAATAACAAGATTAACCTGGCATGGTGGTTCACACCTATAATCCCAGTTACCTGGGAGGCTGAGGCAAGGAGAATTGTTTGAACCTGGGAGGTGGAGGTTGCAGTGTGCTGAGATGGCACCACTGCACTCCAGCCTGGTAACAGAGCCAGATTCTGTCTTAAAAAAAAAAAAAAAAAAAATTGCTGGAAGAAATCCTAGGAAAAACTCCTCTAGACATTAGGCAAAGAAATCATGACTAAGACTTCAAAAGCAGAGCCAACAAAAACAGAAATAGGCAAATGAGACATAAATTGCAAAGTGTCTGCAAAGTAAAAGAAATAGCAGAGAGGACAGACAAGTTGTAGAATGGGAAAAAGCATTTGCAAACCATATATCTGAGAGGGGACTAATATCCAACATTTCCAAGGAACTCAACCAAAAACCTCAAATGACCCCATAAAAAAGTGGGCTAAGAACATGAATAGATATTTTTCAAAAGAGGACGAACAAATGGCCAACAAGCATATGAAAAAATGTTCAACATCAGTAATCATCAGAGAAATGCAAATTAAACCCATAATGAGATATCATCTTACACCAATCAGAATGACTGTCATTAAAAAGACAAAAAATAACAGATATTGGAGAGGATGTGGAGAGAAGGGAATTAATACACATTTGGTGAGAATGTAAGTTAGTCCAACCTCTATGGAAAACAGTATGCACATTTCTCAAAGTACTAAAAACAGAGCCACCATATGATCCAGCAATCCCACTATTAACTATCTACCTAAAGAAAAAGAAATCATTATATCAAATAGATACTTGCATTCTTATGTTTATTGCAGCATTATTCACAATAGCAAAGATATGGAATCAACTTAAGCATCCATCAGAGAAGGACTGGATAAGGAAAATGCAGTATATATATACAATGGAATAATATTTAGCTATAAAAAATGAAATCATGTCTTTTTCAGCAACATAGATGGAACCGGATTCTATTATTTTAGGTGAAACAACTCAGACACAGACAGATGCCTTGTATTCTCATTCATAAGTGGGCATTAAATAATGCGTACACGTGGAAGTAGAGTATGGAATGATAGACAGTGGGGACTTAGAGAGGTGGGGGGATTGCCGGGGTTGGATGGTGGGAGGTTGCTTGGTGGGTACAATGTATATTGCTCCAGTGATGGATACACTGAAGGCCCTGACTTCATCACAATGTAATATATTAATGTAGCAAAATTGTCCTTGTGCCCCATGAATAATACACAAATTAAAAAAATATTTTTTCATCTTTTGTTGTATACTCTTGTTTCACCAATGTTGTGTGCCTCTGTGTGTGTGTGTGTGTGTGTGTGTGTGTGTATGTGTGTGGGTACATGTCTACACCTGGATCCAGAAGTCTTTGACATCATAGACTGTGCTCTACTTTTTAATTACCTACAACTTTTAATACTGTACTGAGCATTTAACAAATAGGTTCATAAAAACTATTTCGTGATTGATTTTTTTGACAGAAATAAATTTAAAAATCAGCTCAGCTCTGTCTAATGTACTTAAAAACACCAAAATTGCATCCTGGCAGACTCATCGTAATTTCAATAAGATTCTAAGAGCTTTTGCTCATCTGTATCTAGGCTACAGACACATTTTTTAATAATCATTCTGTGGAACTCGTTAGTTCAGAAATTTCATTTAGAGGACAGATACATTTGTTCTGAGTCATTCCATGCTATATAAGACTGCAAGGAGAAAGCTGTGCATAAATTTTGAGGACAGTGCCTGGCTCTCATTTCTGAAAGAACTAATGTGGTGTCATATTCTATAAACTGGGGGTCCTGGGTAGTTAGTGATAGAAAATATTGCTCAAGAGATTGGTGCCTGAGCACAGACAATAGGATTGCAGCACAGGAGGGGAACTAGAAGCCATGCAATAGTGTCAGAGTAACAAGGAGTGTGGCTAGAGAGTGAAGGAGCTTAGTGGTCAGCACTGAATCTTGCCTTTCTAGAAATTCCAATAAGAAGAATGGGCTGGTCTTAGTTAAGCTTCACTAGATTTGGGGAGGAGAATAAATGAAAGGGATGAAAATGAGTATGTTTTTTTTTCTGCTAGAAGCCTAGTTTAGCATAGAGTTAGAACAGAACTGAACCTACAGGTGGGAGACCTGTGAGTTCAGTGGTGGTGGATTAAAGAGGTGAAAAGTAAAGAAGTCAGGCAGAGGGGCTGGACTTCTCTTTCCACCAGACATACTGTATTACTGTGTGAGTTCCCCTGCCATTATCTATACTGAGATAGGAAGCAGACTGTAGGCTCCCAGGCATGTTTGTGTGGCCAAGGGTTTCAAGAAGAAAGACAGGAAATATTTGGTGGCTTTAATATATTTAGATGGTTTTTATATAATAGTAAAATAATAAACTTAATCATGATTAGCATTTATTAACTACTTCTGCATGACAGTCACTGTGTTATTTTTAAGGCTTTAAATTAATTGTATCTTTTCTGCAAGCCTATGAAGTCTTTAGTACAGAAATTCCTGTTTATACATCAAGAAACTAAGGCCTGAAGAGGTAAAATAATTTCCCATGGACAGACAGCTATTGAGCAGCACAGTCACAATCCAAACTAGACAATCTGAATTCAAATCTGTATACTTAATCTCCAGCCTCTGCTATTACTCCATTGATGATATTGCTGATAGCCAGTTGATGCCCCAGGTTTGTCAGGTACAGATTCTGAGGTGTGAGTTTTGGTTTTGCTTTATTTTTTCAACTTCAGCTGCATGATAAGGATTAGCCTTGAACCTAGTATCTTTTTGTTTTCTAACAGTACAGCTGTTGCCCTGTGGTTTGGGTTTGTGTAAAATTATCAGACTATTATGAATAAGTCTAATGTGACTGTAATGAATAGGTCTATCTTGCCCAAAGTCCAGCCGGCATGATGCTACTCAGTCTTACTCAGTCTATTATGCTAAGCTGCTCCCCATGATGGACGAACTATGATCCTAGCTTATGACTTTGGTAAGCAAGAGTGATGAAAGTTCAGACTTTTCAAGCTGTGGATCACTGTGGAACTCTACCATGGCTGATAATGAGTAATCATGATTTCCCTTAGGAAATCTTTTTCCCCTCTTCCTTAATGAAAATGAGTTTGTTGATACCACTTATCTTCTGACATGCCATCCATTTCAGTACCAGTTATTCTGGGAAAATTTTTATTTTAAATAATTACTCCTCTGTGCGCTTATCCAACTGGCTTCTAAAATTGGTTGCCAATGATCAACATCAGATCATAGCGGATAATAAAAGGGAATCTCTCACTTTATAAATCAGTTAGTAAAGTGAACATAGAACGTAAATAAGCATAGAACATAAACTTGGTTTTTCTAGGGTAGAAATGACATGTCTGTCATGATGAGGATGTAATCTTGGTGCTTCTTAGGAAACTGGGACTTTGGAAATGAGTTTAGTAGCTATAAATCAACTCTCACTTTAAAATAATTCCCAGAAAATGGTTGTAATTGTATTCACTTGATATAAAAAATTCTTAGAATATGGTAATTTTAAAAATTTTATGGTGTTTCTTTATTGAAGTAGAATTTAGGAGTTACCATAAGCTGAAAAATGTAAGATACATCTACACTTCCATCCAATTGCATAGAATGTCACTTACACTGAAAAATATGTTCTATATGTTTTGCTTCAAATCTGTGTTTTCTCCAGCTGGAGATGTAATTGACAAATAAAAATTATATAGATTAAAGGCATAAAACGTGATGATGTGGTATACATATACATATTATGATCAAATTAATTGACACATCTATCACCACGCTTTTTAAGTAAATAATACAATATTATTAACTATAATCACCATGTTGTACATTAGATCTGTAGAATTTATATGTCTTATAACTGAAAGTTTGTATCCTTTGTTTAATATTTTTCCATTCCCTGACCCCACATGCTGGGCCACCCCTGGTAGTCACCTACTAATCACTTTATGTTTCTGTAAATTCGACTTTTTAGATTCCACACACAATCGAGATCATATGGTATTTGTCTTTCTGTGAATTTGGAAAAAGAAAATTATTTACTGAGTAAATAACTGAAATTAATTACATAGTCTGTCTCATTCTAAAGCTTATTTTGTTTGTTTTTGCTTTTCCCCATTCTATGTTATACTGTATCTGACATAAAGTAAATAAATTTATATCACGTTTGCAATAACTCAAATTCTGCCTAATTTCTAAACAGAAACAGGTGTGGTGTAGAAATTTGAATAAGCGGGAAGAACAGGGCGAGAATGTGTCAGTTGAACAGATTTAATTTGGCATTTCTAAATACCACATGGTACAAAGCAAACTTTAAGATGACTAAACTTCCCAGCAGGTTTCACAGGGGAAAGGCCTAATAGTCATTTCTCTTTTAATCACCATACCTTTTTAAGACAGACATAGAGAAAGATCCTGCCTTGATATCAACAGTTTAAACCACCCGGGACGGTTTTTCTACCACTTTGTCACAAGTGGCCACATTCATCTGGAAATCAGACCATTCATTTCCTGACTTTTAGAAACTCTTGAGAGTGGAGATTGTGACTTTCCAGGTTTGATTCTTTAGTACTTGGCGTAAAACTTGAGAAAATAGTTGTCAAGTACTGGGTGCTTCAGCCCATGGATTTCTGCAGACTCAGTAGTCTTTCAATTCTCAATGATGAGCTTGTCCCTTTTTCCTCATTTACGTTCCAAAGGGCCCCCAGAAACACTTGCCTGAGGTTAAGGATGGCCTGCAGTTTCTTTCCTGTCACGTTTGCTCCAAGGGCTTACGAAACCTGTTTAGACAGTCATTTCAGTATTCGTTCATTCTAAATTCTGTGGAGTACTTCCTTAGCTCTGGCCTTAAACTTACTGCTGTGCCTCACTTTTCCTGGCTTTTAGTCTAGCACTTGCTTTTCTTTACTTAACATTAGTTTTATGGGAATAGAGCTTACTTCAGACCTTTTGTTTTCTCTCTTGCCTTCTTAAGACTGAAGTATTGGAACCTCCTTTCCCTGAGCCTTCTGGTGAGTAGGTTTGAGTCATTGCAGGAATGTAGGTTTGCTTTGGAGAGAAACTAATGTTTGCTTCTGGAGGTCTGGCTGGAATACGGTCACTCTGGGTAATGTTCCTGGTGGCTGCCTGATCATTGGACTATTATACTTGCTTTTACAGTCTTTTTCTCATTCACAAATAGGGCCTGCCACATCAAGGTTACTTTCAGTTCCCTCATTTCCACCCCAACATAGCTTTGTTTTACAAGATAAGCCTTTGTTTTTTTTAAAACTTGCATGAATATAAAGATTTCACGCTAAAACTGTACCCTCTCTATCAACCTATTCCCATTCTCCCTGCCTTCCCATCGGAACTATTTGTGTGTAGGTGTTTGCTGACTTGGCCCTCACTCTTGCCTATAGGTGGGTATGGATGAGAATATTTCTGCTGATATGACAATGACTTTGAGATGACGATTTGTCATCAAGGGCTTCATAACATTTTATCTTGACTGTCTCTACAGAGACTCACTGAATATCATCTGAGCCTCTGCTGTGGTTGCTGCCCATAAAATAAAAACTCATACTGTTATTAGCTGAATAAAATGGTACATATGTAATGATCTCAAAAGGCCTTGAAGGTGAATAGCCTTTGAAGAAAGGGACAAGGTCATTTTGAGTTAATATGGAGTATTAAATGTATCATTGCTGAATTTGGAAAAAGAAAATTATTTCAGTCCAAGACAGACGTTGAAGAAAGCTTGTTTAAAAAGGCAAGTCACGTATTGTACTGCAAGCTCACTGCTAACAAGGTTAGAGTTAATAGATTATCGATCTATTTAATGTTCAGTAGCAAGCTAATTTTTTCATCAGCTATGCGATTGGGCATTTGTCTGTTTTAGAGGCCAATCCAATAAACACTTTTCATTTGATATTACTTTCTAATGTCTTGAAGCACATGCCTTGGATGCAGTAAATTCTGTGCATTGCTACAGTCACCATGGGGCATTGGTATTCCTGCCGTTGTAAGCACTCTCTTTTCTGAGGTTTACCTTTCTTTGTCCCTCAGGAGACTGTCAAATCCTTTCTAGTGTAGCAAGTGTTGGGCTTGCAGGCATGGAGGAAGATAAGGGTGGAATTTGATTGTATCATCCCATGCTAACACTTGGTCCACTTGACTAAGGTTCTGATTATGTGGGATTTTATTCAATATTGTGATGAGGAACTTGAAATAGTACTTTGCTAGTTATCTTCCTGGTGCCCAAGAACTTCTAATCTTTGAATAATAACAGAGAATCTTGTGACAGTGCTTAAGCCCTGAAGTCCTTGAATTTTGAAGAAGAAAATACTAGATTTAGAAAGAACAGACATTAAACTCCAAGATACATGGTATGTGTGTGTGTGCATATGCATGTGTATGTGTGCATTCCAGGTTTCAATGAAATGAAAGCCATGTGATTTTTCCCATGATTTCTATTGATAAATAATCAAAAACTTAGTAAATGAAATAAAGATGCTTAATCTGCTTCATCTTCTATGGGGATCTAACACTCTTGAAAGGCAGCATAATGCAGAATTTGAGAGTATAAACGTTGCAGGCAGGAGCCTGTGTTCAAATATCTCCTCTGCCACCAGGGAGCTGTGAAACCTTGAATAAGACACCAGATAACTCTGGTTCTGTGTTGTTTTCTGGAAAATAAGGAAAAATAATAGTTTTGTTCATAGAGTTTTCAGAGAATTAAATGAGGTAATATATGAAAAATGCTTAAAGCAGTGCTTGGATAACTCCTTGGGAAAATGTCTGGTTTTGCTTCTAGGGCTAGATATTTTTGTTGCTATCAGCCTAATATTTACTTCTTTTCAGTGTATCCCCCTTGATTTAAATGATTTCTTCCCCCTTTTCTAACTTGACTGCTTTCTTTTCTGAGTTCAGTGATTATAAGTGACACTTATAGTTTTTTTACCCCAACAATTATTAGCAGAAAGGTATAAAGACATGGTTATAAGCAGAGATTGTCACTCTAGTACCTGTGGCTGGATTTCATTAAGTCATTCAACTAACATTTAGTGGATATTTTCTTTGGGCTGAATACTGGTGCAGGTTTGGGATTATAAAAGTGAAATATGCAACCCTTAAATTTGACCATTAAATTCAAAGAGCTTATAATTAGTTTGAAAGATCAGAATTAGTATGTTGTCATCTATAAGAGACTGTGGAGACAAAGTCACATTAATGTTTAACGCTGAAATCATAATGAAGGTGATATCCACTTGTTAGCCCTCAGCCTTCACTTTCTGGCCTTAAGAATCTCCTCAGTTAATTTTAAAATTCCAAATAGGGTGCATCACACTTGCCATCCACATATTCCTGCATTTCTGAGCACTCTTTCCACTGAACCAGAGCATTAATTCAAATGATGCCTTTTTGTGTTACCCAAACAATTTACACTCAGAATGTCAGGATACATTGAGTAAGTTGTGATTCCTGCCCCTGATAGGGGCCCTCTAACCTGCTTATGACAAGAACTCCTGATTTCTCTGCCCTGTTCCCTCTCCACCAAATTTGTTCCTCTTCCTTGTGTGTCTGCTGAAATGGCAAGGAAGGCAGAGTCTGTTATCTTATACAGAGGATGGTAGTTTCTGGAGTTTTGAGAAATCAGAAGTGTCGAATGAACAGAAGGCTATGGAATTGAGGGAACCCGGAAAACCTTCCCAGGAGATGGCAGCACCATATTGAATAACGTAAAATGTAAAGGAAAATCCCTTGGCTATGGCTGGCAACAATGCCATCCTGTTGGAATTGTATCAGGCAGTGATATTTTTACACAGAACCATTTGAGTCTTACATTTTCCCCATAACTTAATTATCTATGCAGTAATGGAACAATTAGGATATGATTTGTGATATGGAATCCAGAGGGATAAATGTGACATTTGGAAACTGTGGTATAGATCATAACACACAGACATCTTTTTCTTGCTTAAGGAGTAGTTATCTCTGCTACAGAAGAGACCTGGGAGAAGAACCTATCTCTGCAATTCCAAGATACCTTCATCACCCTTGAAACAGCCCATACACCTCATTCCATGTTTTCCAGTCTCCTCTTCATTGTCTCAGGCTTCCTGTGGAGCAGATCTTATTCTACTAGATGCCAGATGAATTGGGGCTTAAAAAGTACTTGATGTAACCTCAGCTACCACCTCGCTATCACTTAGGACCTGTGAGCAACAATCCCCTATGGCCGGTGGCTCCAAAATACTGCTTTCTTTTACATCTTTAATGGAAGATAAAGATGGGCAGGCAAACTAGTCATTACTGCCATTAGGCTTTCAAGCCAAAAATAAAGGGGGCTATTAGAACTGTGCATTTTTCTGGGTATGCATTTCAGACGAGTCTGGATAAAGCCTTGCAGACATTACTGTAGGGAACAATTTCACATTATCTCTAGGGCTGGATCAGGTGACCTGTCTGTAATGGGCCCTTTTTTTCACTCTGTACTCTCTTCAAAAATCCTATTGTGATGGAAATGGCCTGGCCAAATCTGCTTCAATTGCAGCCAGACTTCAAAAGCCATTTCTATAACTGCTTTTTATGAAGCTATTTAAAGGTATAATCTGCAGATAAATTTCCCCGTTTAACTCCCTTATAGAAATAGAAATGATTAATAAGAAAGAAATAATTAGTCCAATGTATCCCTTATACATACCATTATGAAATCTTGCCTACCCTGGGTGTTTTAAATACATTCTGCATGTTTCCATAATTATAAATACCCTCCTGTCTCTTTTTTTCCTGCTAAGAAAAAACTATTTCTAGAAAGCACTTATTGAAGGCTTATAATCAAATGTGCAAATAATATGCTTAGAGAGTTCTAATAGGGTGGCAATTCATTTTTTTATTATATATGATGAAAAACTTGAACAGCAGTTTTTCTTCATACTTTTACCATAAAGAATAAAATTCCACGCTAATATAATTCTAAAATTTAGTGTTGCCTGTACTTTTCATAAAACGAATGAACAGGACAGCTCTTGTGTAGGAGACAGCCTGGGCTCAGTAAGACGTGAGGGACTAGACATTCTGAAACACTTTCCTCCTCTTTTAGAATTGGCAGGAAACCAAGCTGCTTCTCCTCTCTTGGATTTAATAAGAATATATTTCTGTAAAATAATGAATGTCTTTAAAAATGTGATTGAAGAGTCTGTGGGACTCTTGATTTGAAATAGAGCCATTTCTCTCTGTTCTTCTGGGTCACCGTGTCAAGTTTCAATGGCCTAGAGATGTGTTAAGCAAGATAATGAGTTATCCAGGGTCCTTGAGGCAATAGGACTAGGCAACAGCTCTAGTTCTTTCTCAGCTGGGTGTGATCTTCTCATGATGGCAGTATCCAAACTAGCCTAAGTACCAAGCAGAGCAGCTCAGAGTCCTCCCTCTTTGAAGCAGTACGGTTAGTATGTACAGCACTATGAGAACAGGGCAAAATAACACTGGGTTGCATCTATTTGATGAAAGCCAAAGAAGAGCTCAGAGAATTTTTAGCAAATCTTGATTATATTTACTCTACGAACTATAGTTTTATTATCTCTACTACTTTTCTTACATGGCAGAATGGTGTTACATTATGCAATATTGCTGCTAATGAACATTTTAGATGAATAATACTAAATAAGAAAAAGATATAAGCCCTCTTTTAAAGAATCTTTATGGCCCATACTTTTGTAATGTCATCTTATATGAAATATACACAATAGCAACAATTTCTTTGTTACATTTGCTGATGACTCTATGAATGTCTATTGATACCCAGGGCTTGGATTCCAGTTAATTATCGTGATTTTTTGTTAACATAACACCTATTCCAAGGAATTACGAAGTATGGTGAAAACCAGCCTCATCGGTATTTATGGATGTCTTCATTTGTTAAGTGAGAATGCAGCCTGAGATAAATTACCCTAAGTAATTTTAATCAAGAGCTTAATTTTAATGATCACCTGCACAAATAAAATAAGAGAAGTGATGAAACCATCATTATCAAGGTAAGCCACATATGTCTCTGAGGGAAGTTATTTTTAGCAATGTTCATTAAGGATTTCTGTAAACTCTGAATAGAATAACAGGATGGTAGAACAAAGCCAGAAAAATAGCATAAATATGTGTTACAAATATGTAATTAAATCATAGGAAACATCTTATTTTGTGCTCATTGACAATTGCTTTGGCATTGTACTTTAGTTGTTTAATACGTAACTGGTCTAGTTCTATGACCAGGTTGAATATTTCTGTAAGGCAGTGTCTACACTGTCTCAAAGATTTTAATTTCTCCATGAGTGACCAGAATCTAACACAAGTTCAAAATTAGCTCTTCTCTAAGTAAACATTCAAGGGAATAGACAGACAAAATTAGTTTGGGCAAGTGGGAAGAGACAGAAAATAATAAAACATGGTAAGATATGGTGACTTATTGGTAGACCAAAAAACTGATTTTGGCTTTCTGCATAAGCATGGAAGACTATGGGTTGCCATTTCTTAGAATTAAGGAAATAATGCATTTCAAATACCTATATCCATGCACTTTATTATTTAGTTTTTCTGGATTTAAGCTGTGCTGAGTTCCATGACAATGATATTAAAACATAATACATGATGTTTAGTGAATAAATTGCCCACTATTGCTTAGTACCAAAGTCTAAGTACCAAGTACTTAGTACCAAGTCTTCTTCATCGTATCTACACTGTTGTACTATTATTCCCTCCCTCCTTTTCTTCTTCCCTCCCTCACTCCCTTCTTTGCTTCTTTCTTTCCTCTCTCACTCTCAACAGCTTATCTCTATCTCTCTTTTTTTTCTTTCTTTCCTAACAGCACAAAACAGTATGTCTTTCTGTGTTACACAAGATTTGTTTAATACTGTTATAATTACAGACTTAATTAGGCCAAATAGTCACTCAAAGGGTGAATTGAGGATGGTATTAAAAAGATCTGTAGCTTCTTCATTTATCATTTTCACAAATGTTTATGGTATCTGATATCCAAAAATGCCATCTTACCTTAACTTCTTGGGCCTGGGGACCTAGGAATGCATATGTTTTACCAGACTGTGCAATGAGAACAAAACAAAACCTTGGCTTTGATATCATCTAATGTTGGCATTATCTGAAATCTCTTCCTAATGATGGAGGTACATTTCCCTGTAATGCAAAAGATACTGTACTTGTGCTTCTTTCTAACAGTTTACACTTACTGAGATAGACAATTAGTACAGGGAAATTGGAGAATATGAAATGCCCAGTTAGTTGCTAATGAAGTATGAATATGCATTTCTACTGCATATAGAGTAGACTCACCCTTGGTAATTGTTTTCACTTTGACTCCATGGTTCGCTGCTGAGAGGCTTGGAAACTCATCACCTCGGTTTTAATTCTTGGCCTCACTAGTTACTACAGAGAATGGTGAGATAAGAGCATAGAAAAGGCTGTAAAAATTGGGAAGCAGGAGAGGAAAATATGTTTTTCTTTCCATTGCCACTGCTAAGATAACTGCAAAGACTGAGCTAAATAGTCTCATAGTAGAAGTACTTCATTTCTGGTGGTATGGCTCTGATCATAACTGCTGCTTCTGAGTCCTTGTGCTTGACTGGTCAGGCTACACACACTTATTGAATAAACTGGGAGCTGTGAAAGATTTTAGGGTTATTGGTGGGAAGTTTGGTTTCATCCTTAAAAGTTCTGAACTTAGACACTTTTAAATTGTCTTGGGTACTTATCAGTGGTGTGATCTAGGGAAAAGTGCTTAAAGTTTCTCTACCTCAGCTTCCTGTATATAAAAAAGGGAATTATAATATCTAAAAATTATGTAGTGAGTAGCAAATAAAAGATGCATTTAAAGCGTTTAGTAGAATCTTCAATGTTTGAGAATTATTAAGTGATATTATTATACTAATGAGCATCAATTGTGTATTATGTTATAGAGCACAGGTAGGCTGAGGTATTGAGTTGAATAAATACTGGGTTTTGTTTAATAAGAGAAAGTGACATGGCAAGTGCTGCAATAGAAATGTCTACATAGTGCTGTGGAAACAGGAATATTATAAATTGGTTTTAATGGTTTAATTGGTAAACATCAAGGAGTTTAGTGTGTCTGAACATCCTTATCTGATTCTTGGGGGACAGCAAACTCTGGGTCATAGTGGATATAATGGAAAGAAGCGGGAGAGAGGTGCAGGTAAAAAGTGAGCTTGTCTGGGGCTATGACAAAGTTATAGAATCCAGGATTAATGAGGCTCTTCTGCCAAATGAGATGTCATGGTGGACATCTCAGTCCTTCCAAATTGGTTCATCTCCTGATGTGGAATTCTCCAGGTCTCCAAAGCTTCTCAGAGGTAAAGGATTCATCTTACATGCGAAGGTCTTTTGGGTGTGTCTCTACAGGAAACACCTACTTGCTGAGTGAGCATAGGATTCCATTTCCTCAGTAGCTCTGTTGGGTCAGACTATAAGCAGAGTTAGAGAACTGCTGAATGTGGCTGTCAAATTCTCCCCTGGGCTTTGTGCAGGAGACACAAAAATGAATAAGATGTGACATCTGATGTCAAGGAACTTAAAATATGGATAGGTATTCTATTAGGTTTTCAGAAAGCTATTGTCACCTGAAACAGAAATTCACAAGACAATGATCACGGAGGGTAAGGATTGCAAAAATGTTACTCTTCAGATCCAGGGTTCACATTGGAGCATTTTATATTATAGTATGGGATGTTGTAACCCCATTGAAGATGATGAAGCTTGGTGTACTGCCTCTGCAATTCACCATCTGTAATAAGTAGGCAATTCAACCTCTCTAAACCTTGGTTTTCTCATGTGTAAAATGAGAATACTAATAGTATGCCCCTGCAAGGTTACTGTGAGGCGATGAGCTTAAATAGGTCAAATGCTTATCACAGTTTCTCCTCCAATAGATACTTAGTGAATGATAGCTATTATTTTTAGAGGAAATCAACTGACAACCCATGGTAAATATGGCAAGGGTTTTAAAGGACATTTTTTTTTTTTTTTCTTCAAGATCATAGGGAAGAGGTTAAATGTAAACACAAAAAAACTCTATTTCTGGAATGAATCTCATTTTTCAAGCTTGTCTAATTTATAATCTTGTCCCCGTTTTACAGACTGGAGAATATCCATCTCTGATAATGATTATGTGGTCTTTCAACCCAGTATCTTTCCTTCTCTTCCATTGTGGTGCTTTGAAATTTTCTTTAGATGGAGTCTTGCTCTGTCGCCCAGGCTGGAGTGCAGTGGCGCGATCTCAGCTTACTGTGAACTCTGCTTCCTGGGTTTATGCCATTCTCCTGCCTCAGCCTCCCGAGTAACTGGAACTACAGGCACCCGCCACTACACCTGGCTAATTTTTTGTATTTTTAGTAGAGACGGGGTTTCACCATGTTAGCCAGGATGGTCTTGATCTCCTGACTTCGTGATCTGCCCACCTTGGCCTCCCAAAGTGCTGGGATTACAGGTGTGAGCCAAGCCACCCACGCCCGGCCACATATTTTCTTATGTTTCTGTAATCTTCATTGTCCACATAAATAAATAAAATAAATAATTATAAATTGTTAAAAATGATGGAGGATTGAATAATGGAAGGCCATTAAATTCCTCATACTTTGTTACCATTATTTAGGTAGTAAAGAAAAATAGTAACATAATTTAGGCCAATATCCTTCATAACTGTATTAGACAGTGTTTTATTCTTGATCCACTGCCCCTGCCAGAAAAGTCGAGGTGAATTCCACAGAGAAACTTCTTTCTCTCAACAGAAATTGCTTCTGTTGTTAAAGTGTTAAACATTGTCACCCCTTTTGAAGGTGACTGCTCTGTGATTAAGAGCCCAAGGGTACACCAGGCTAATTATGTTGTTGGTTTTAGTCCAAAAAAATGACTTATTTTTGCAACTTATTACTAAGTTTATTGGATTGCTAAATCGTGAGTGTATTAAAACAAACTGTGATTTTTCTTATCTTTGCCAAAGCATTGGGGTTATAGAATAAGGTGCTTAAGGTCATTGAAGGCTGAAAATTCATAGGCTTAATGCTTATTAAGCAAAGCTAATTTGGTTTAAAAGTAACAAAGCATTTGCTTTATACTTGGAAATCTTAGTAAATTAACTCTCATTCCATGTGAAAAGATTTCCTGGGCTTGAAAAGAAATTCAGGTCTTGAATTTGGGTGAGAAGTTGCGAAGTTTGAGAATATTTTTTTGTGGTCAAATGGTTTAGTAAGAGATAAGTTATTATTGTATAGAAACTAGCCCTTCGGCCAGACGCGGTGGCTCACACCTGTAATTCCGGCACTTTTTGGGAGGCTGAGGCAGGTGGATCTCCTGAGGTCAGGAGTTGGAGACCAGCCTGGTCAATATGGTGAAACCCCATCTCTACTAAAAATACAAAACATTGGCTGGGCGTGGTGGCGGGTGCCTGTAATCCCAGCTACTCAGGAGGCTGAAGCAGAAGAATTGCTTGAACCCGGGAGGTGGAGGTTGCAGTGAGCCGAGATAGCACCATTGCACTCCAGCCTGGGTAACAAGAGTGAAACTCTGTCTCAAAAAAAAAAAAAAAAAAAAAAAAAAAAAAAATTATCTTTAACACTGTCTGCCATGAGAAACATTTTCTTCATTTTTTCCCCTGAGTTTACCCTTTTTTGTTGTTTTTTCTTCAGACGGAGTCTCACTCTGTCAGTGCAGTGGCGCGGTCTCGGCTCACTGCAAGCCCCACCTCCCGGGTTCAGGCCATTTTCCTGCCTCAGCCTCCTGAGTAGCTGGAACTACAGACACTCGCAACCACGCCCGGCTAATTTTTTTGTATTTTTAGTAGAGACGGGGTTTCATCATGTTAGCCAGGACGGTCTCCATCTCCTGACCTCGTGATCTGCCCGCCTCGACCTCCCAAAGTGCTGGGATTACAGGCGTGAGCCAATGGGCCCGGCCGAGTTTACCCTTACTTAAATACTTTCTGAAAGTCATCATCACTAATGAGAAACAAACAACAGAATCCGAATCAGTACGTGTTTTTGAAATGTGAAGGTGTCTTTTCCTTCACTTTGAAGACCCATCACTCCCCTTACCTGTCCAAATTCTATGGACATCTGAAGATTCTCCCGAGTTCCTTTGGCTTCTGTGCCATCTGCCATGACTATTCCAAATTCTAGTCAGCCCAAATAATATCTCCCCAAAATTCATATGTTGAAAACCATACCTCCAATGGGATGGTGTTTGGAGATAAGCTTTTGGGAAGTTATTAGGTCATGAGGATAGGGCCCTTGTGATGGAATTAGTGCCCTTATAACAAGTGGCACCAGAGCTTGCTCCTTCTCTCTGCCATGTGGAGACACAGTGAGAAGAAGGCCATCAACAAGCCAAGAAGAGAGCCCTTACCAGAAACTCAGTCATCTGACATCTTGATTTTGAACTTCTTATCCTCCAGAACTGGAAGAAATTATTGGTGTTTAAACCAACCGGTCTATGAAATTTCATTAAAGCAGCCCAAGCTGACTAACATAGTTCCCAGAGTGATACCTAATTGAGCATTTGATTCTATGCTATCCCATGACTTTTAAATTTCCTCATGAGTGAAAATTTATCCCCTTAAAGGAATTTCAAACTCCTTAACCCATTTATGCCTGATGTTGTAAAAATTTCTTTGTGTGAAAAATCAGACCTTGGCAATGACCTTAAGCAGTAGGATATAAATAACTCCTACAAGCTTAGTGTTCCAATAATGGAACACTAGGCATAATTAAAGGCAAAGACAGTTATGCCTCCAGATGACTGAACTAGAGTCTCACTACAATTTCAGGTATTCTTGGAGTGGTCCAAAGATTCACTCTTTTCTGGCCTTCCCTTTCACTCCTGGCACAGGCTGTACGATGGTGGCTAGTTTAACGGTATGACCTAGGCCTGGGAACCATGGCCAGACTAGGCTGAACTGTTTGACAAATTCAAGACTTTAGCCTCATTAGTGTCTCATGCTAATTAAGTGAGCTAACTAGCTCCAGATTTAAGATAACAAAGATAAAGTCAATGATGAAACAGCAACAAGGAAGACACCATTACATTTCATTTTGTAGTTGGGAGTGGGGAAAGCTGAAAGGGAGAAGAGATTGGGGGATTAAGTGAGCTTACTTGTGAGTGGGATTCATGCATGCCACCCTACTGGCGGCATGACCTGCCAAAATTTTATTTTCACGGGGCTTTAAGCAACTCCAGAGAAAGAGCCCTATCTAAGGGAAGAATGATCTGGTGATGAAGAAAGGCATCATTGCTAGAGATGAGTGACAATTGTGTGTAGAGTGAAGTCTGTTACTTAGCTTTATCTCTTGAGCCAGTCTGTGCAGGAATCATAAGATCAATGTAGCAAAGGATGTACAACAGAAAAAAAAAAAAAAAAAAAAAGCTCAGCCAGGGTTTTGTGCATTGGAGCATTCTTTGGGTGCCTCAACAACAGAGCATTATCCAAGGGCAGACAGGAATTTTTCCATTTATCACAATAATAACGTACCACTTGACACTTTGAGACTCTAGGGCTTCCATTGTAATAGGAAACAATGGTATTTGGTAGTTTCTAGTGGGCAATCATCTGGAAACAGAACCATCCAAAGGGCCCAGAGAAGAATGAGCGCCTTCTTTAGAATTTCTATTCGTTGTTATCCTGTAAAACAGGATATCTGTAATTACTAGCTTGGGCAGGATTCTCCCTTTTATATTTTTGTTGGATTGCGCAAGATAGCTATAAAATCCAAACGCATTATTTTTCACTGTTCTCTCAAATTACCACAAAAAGAAAAACTTAAATTTTAGACAAACAACTGAAAAGAGTTAGCAAGGAAATTGTAAATAGAACGTGGGTAACAAATTTTTTTTTGTTCTTTTCATCTTTCCCCCCATTTGTTTAATCCTAACTTCTTGTTTTTAAAGATATTTATGAAATTACAGGCAGTGCTGTTCCTTCTTTCAGGATTATATATTTTACTGTCAAAATAGAGGGTTGAGTTTTCCCGGGGCCATCCTGGGTTTATTCTAGCGGGTCTCAGCAGGCTCTCAGCTCTAAGGGAAGCAGTGAGAATCTTAAAATGTCATGAGCTGATACATTTAGATGAACCATATTGTGTAAATGCAGCATTCATGGAACTGGACTCTTAAAAAGTAAACTAGTTGTTGCCTTATAGGAAACTGCCTCTGATGGAAGGCAGGGGTTTCTTTCGTTGTAAAAAGTAAGATAAATGCTAATGAAGAGAACTGTTAATTGAAATGTTTGGGTGAGACCTAAACATTGTTTCTGAACAGGGATTTATTCATTGTGAGAAAAAAAAAGTCAAATGAGAAAAGAACTTAGGAAGAAAATGAAGACCTTGCACGTTACAGAGCAAGGCATCTTGCTTAGGAGATGGTAATTTTCTCAGGATATGGTAATTAAGTAGGATAACCAGCTCTAGATTTAAGATAGCAAATCTGGAGTGTTTTCTCGGGATATGATATTTTCTCCCGCTGTGTCAAGAAAAAAGCCAGACTTGAGACTTTGTGATAGGGAGATAATTGAATTGTGCAATGGGGGCTTTTGCGGGAATGTTTAAATGATCAAGAGGAGGAAATGATCAGGTAGTAGAGAAAGGAACATGCTGGTTGGGCTGAATTCTGAGCAGTGTGCATTGTGTGGATGTGGGTGGGTGGAAGGAACTCAGTAAAGGGCTAAAGTAAGACAAGAAACATTACATAAAAATAATTGTAATCATAATTATTACATTTTCAATAATAAGAGTTAATATATTAAGCATCTTCAAGTCATTGTGTTAAATAACAAAATTATGTGCATTTTTTCAGTGTATTGTTTAAAGTCCCAGGATGATACACTTTTGTGAGTCCTGCGTCAGACAAATGACACCTTTTAAAGAGATTTTCTTTATTTGGATACTAGACTGTATTTTATACTAGTTGAAGCTTGTAGGCCCTAAGATAGAATTAGGCTCATGACACCTTGTTATGATGCAGTAATTTGAATTTTGGTGCAAGTAATATATTTGAAATGTGAGGGTATATTCAGCTTCATGCAATATAATTTGAAGGAATTGCTGAGTTAGTAATTGTGTGTAAACAAACAGTCTTGGCATACCTGGCTACTCCTGAGAGTCAAGACTATGTTCAGCTATGACCACAGGAGAGAAACCTTCTTGGCCCACTCTCTGGGGCATACTTTCTGGTCTGTTTTGATGCTGGAACTTTCTACTGGAATTACTGACCTTCCTTTACTACAAGACGCTGACCAAGCCTCCTTAGATCCTCAGAAGCTTCCAGAACCTGTCTCCTTGTGTGTAATCCCTCATTCTCAGCAACTTGACAATTTGTCACCTTTTTTTGGAGGCCCATTGCATTTCTAACTATATTTTAGAATCAGCTTCCCAATGTTAAAAAAAAAAAAAAAAAAAAAAATTTGCTGAGATTTTGGTTGTAACTGTGTTGCTTTTTTAGATTAATTTGAAATTTGAAAAAAATTGGTAACTTAATCATATTGTTTCTTGAAATACATGAACATAGAATATCATTATTTAGGTATTTTAAGACTTTTCTAAGCAATAATTCATAATTTATTTAAAATTCCTATGTCTTTAACGTCATTTATTGTATTTATTACCATACATATAACAATCTTTGATGCTGTTATAATCATATTACATTTCTAATTTTATATTTTGATTGTTGCAGTGTGATTTCAGAGACTAAACAGTGCTGACAGCTGTTAGACCCTGGCCCTTAGGAGTGCAGGTAATTGATTATGGAAGATTGACTTTATATCTAGTACCTTGCTAAATTCACTTATTAATTTCAGATTTTCTATATGTAACATTATATCATCTACAATAAAGACTATGTTACTTCTTTCCATCCAATTGTAATGCTTTTCATTTCTTTATCTTGTTTTAATGCACAGTCTAAAAGTCCCAGCAAAATGTTGAATAATGGTAATTTCAGTATACCTTTTGTCTTATCCCAGAAATTAGGAGAAAACTATACAGTAGCTTATCTTTAAGTATGATGTTAATTGTAGTTCTGTTGTAGATACCCTTTATCAGATTAAATATGTTCCCATATTTTCCTAGTGTGCTGAAAGTGTTTATCATACATGTGTGATGATATTTATCAAATTCTCTATCATCAGCAAATATATCTGTTCATACTCTTATAGAATTTCCTACCTTATACTCTAGTCTGCTGATATTAATGGAGGCAGAACATTTTATGTAGTGTTTATTTGGTATTACTCATTTCATCATTTTACTTTTAACCTATCAGTGTGTTGTATTAAAGTGTGTTTCTTCTAAGTAGTATAGAACTGGATCCTTATTTTTTCCAGTCTGATGTCTTTATGTTTTAATTATAGTATTTAGTTCATTTACACTTAACATATGTGGGATTAATTCTGCCACCTTGCTAATTGTTTTATATTTGTCTCACTGATTATCTGATTCTCTTTTCCTGCCTTCTTTTGTATTGATCATTATTTTTTAATACTTTTTTCTCTTTTAAGGGACTTTTCTCATGTATTAAATATGATTACTTTTTTGTTACACTAGAAGTTAAAAAATACATTCTAAACATTTACTATGAAACATTAAATAGTACTGTTGAACTCTTAGCTTCTGTGGTACTCAGATTTTTATTTCTAAAGACTATTCCACACTAAAAATAAATTTGTCTCTTTGGAATGACTTATTCCAGGTTTGGGGCAGAGATTAGAAAATGACCGTGAAACATCTTATTGAGACAGAAAACAAGGAAGTACTAAAAGATTAATGAGGGTCATGTTAAATGATCGAAGAATTGTCTTGAAGGGGTCCTTACTGGCTGAATTCAGAATAATTGGAACAGTTAAAATAATTAAAAGATGATTATGTTAAGAGTGGTGAATTGAGATAAGACATTTATAGGATTTCATTGTACTGTTATTTCACGTTTGTTGTGAACATGAATGATTTCAATGATAACACTGTCTGTATCACTAATCCAGGCATATGGTCTTGCACATTTTATCTTCCAAGTCCCATAATTGTTTTATTTTAAATTTTTGGTATTCTTTAGAGCACCAGTACTGTTCCCATTTCCCAACATTTGAAGCATAAAGAAAATGTGGCTGCAGACAATAGGAAGAATTTGTTATGACAGAAGCTTTTCTTTGAGATTCTGTGCAACTGTGACAGTAGACATTTCCTAAGGAATCTGACATGCAAAGTGAGAGAAACCATGTGCTTTTAAGTCTGGGGGTCAGGTGGCACACACCTGTAATCTCAGGACTTTGGGAGGCCAAGGCAGGAAGATCTCTTGAAGCAATGAGTTCCAGACTAGGCTGCACGACAAAGTAAGACCCTGTCTCTATAAAAATATAAAAACTAAAAAGAAATAGCTGGGGGTGGTGATGTGTGCCTATAATCCCAGCTACCTGGGAGGCTGAGGCAACAGAATCTATTGAGCCCAGAAGTTTGAGGCTGCAGTGAGCTATGATCATGCCACTGCATTCCAGCCTGGGCTACAGAGTGAGACCCTGTCTCTAAAAAATTTTTCTAAAAAATTTTTTTAAATACCAAGTGTGAGAAGCCACGTGTTCTTAAAGATCTCCTCTCTGATTTCACTGCAGAATGCGTAAGATAGGTTTTTCCTATTGTCTCAGGATAGAAACATTTCCTACTAAGAGAAAAAAGATACTTGGTAATGAAAATTAGCCCTCAAATGGGACTAATGCTGATGATTTATTACACCAAAACAACACAATCATAATTCCTGAAGTTTAACTTTCCAACTCTGCAGTATTTTTAAAAAATTTTACCTGAGGATAAATTTGGCAGGAAAACAGCAGGGCCATATGGTAATTTATCTACCAAAAGGCCATTAACGGGCAATGGAACGTGTAATGCAACCAAATGATTTTTCCTATGTTGGTCTGTTGGGGTATGAATAGTCCCAAGGATGGTTCTAGGCTAGGCATAAGACCCAAACAAGTAAAATTAGAATTGGGCCTGGGATTTGTGCTGAAAACAAACAAATAAACAAACAAACAAAAACACAACCACATACACTGTTTTGAGTAATCAGAATAGGCTAGACTCTGCTGCATAACCAAAGATCCCTGACAGCTTAATTTCTTTGTCATATCAAGTCCAGTTCAGGTTGACCAACTGTCCACTATGTTGTAGCTCCTCCATCTGAATCATAGGACCTCTAACTGGATGCAGCCTTTTTTTTTCTATTTTATAAGCACCTTTCAAAGAAGATGATTTATGGAACTTACCCACACTCCTATTGGCTGCAGCATCTTTTTTTGACAACTTCAGGCTGTTCTTTATTATTGCAGCAAACTCTAAGCCCTGATATTTTCATACAGATTAGTCTTGTCGTCTCAACTAGATTGTACATTATTTGAAAATAGCATCTCGAATCCCCATAGTCAGAAGCACAGTTTAGGAGACATAATAGTTTCTCAAGCAAGATTGCTTGGTGTTTTGATTCATTGGGTCTCAGAGGCATCTGAAATTGCAACTTTTTTTACTTTTTGTACTGAGACATTTTATACAAAAGCAACACAACTCCTGTGTTGCGTCTGTAAATCTTATTCTTTTCATAGGTTTGCTTTTTGCCAGTAAAGAAACAAAGGGCTAAGTTGGAATGTGTCATATCATGGACCTTCTCTGACCCCTATCATCCATCTCTCCCTAGGTTTGGAGCAGAGCTGAACACTGGAAACTGGTGGCTGCTTCCCGTGCTACTTATTCTTATGACCACTGGGAACACAAGTAGGTTGAGTACTTTTGTCCTTTGCTACATTTCCCCTCACCACTGACATCTTTGTAGGTTGAATGCTGGCATGCCTGCCTGGGTGTCCCAGATTAGTTTATTCTAGCACTATCTCTTTTTGAATGTCGAAGGCTTTTGGGAGACAGTTTAACTGCTTCCTGGGACCTTATCTGCCAAGTGAAGGGCAATTAGTAAACAAATAAATAGCAATGAGCTACCATGTAAAAACTAATTTTGATCTGCTTGATATTCCTCCTAGAGCCATCTTTCAGCGAGAAAGTTCTAATCTATATTAAATTTTCATTTTATAATAAGTAAAAATGGAGACCAATGGATTAACATACAATAACATACAATAGTCTCAAAATAATGTTTCCTTTCTAACCTGAAATGCACTCTCAGATTTAGTATAGTTTGATTGGTATTTCCTTCATCTTCAAGGAGCTGTATTTATTAGACACCTTGACAGCAAGAAAAAGAGTAAAAGGGCAATATTTCTCCTGCTGAGTTATCAAAGTATCCCATTGGAGGCCTTTGTCATGAGTTCTGGGCGGAGGAAAACTTGGTTCTGAGAAGCTGTTATGTGGAGCTGGAGTCTGTTTTGCCTGGCACAAATGAAATCTCACAAAGGGAATTAACGAAGTGGTCAAATGGGACAACCTTGCCTTTCCAGAGAAAAATACTTGACTGACAGCTTAGGAGGTGGGGCTAATGAGAAGTAGGGTTTCTTTGAAAGGTCTTGATCTTAAGGTAACAGAAAAACCTGCCTGCCAAAGGGGATCTGAGTAACACTGTGTCCTAGATTTTATCTCATCCTTTATCATTCACATAAAATATAATTTTACCCAGCGAAGACATGAAATCACATTTTAAAATTTCTGCAACTTACCAAGTCTTTTCTTCTTTGCCTGAGACCCAGAAGTCCTGTTCTGCAGTCAGTCCTTTGCTGACCTTAATCAAGGCCCTATTACTGCAGCACTGTTGCTGCCAGAAGTCCTTGTCACCTTTGCTTTTTGGCAGGGCTTCCTGGGAGCTGGTGGTATTCCCATTAATTTCAGAATGCAGATACCTGACACAACCCATTAGTCTTGGAGTCACATTCTCATGGTTTGGCCTGGTACTGTCTAAATTGACTGCTTCCAAAGTCAAAGTCAGGGGGACACAGACCTGAGGGTCAAGCAACAAGGAGTGGGAAAGGAGGAAGATGCAGAAGAGAAGGACATTTCCTAAAGCTGAGAAACAGAGCAGAGAGTTAAATATTTTAAAACCAGAGGAGATTGAGATTTAGGTATAAAGAAGTGTCAAGAAATCCAGATTTACTATGCTGTTTAATTCAAAGAACTATTCTAGCTCAGGCAAGAATAATGATGATGATAGTAACAATAAGAGCCATTTATTTAATAGCTATTATAGTTAAGATAGAGTTTTAAATTGTTTTGCATATATTTTCTAATTGGTTTCTTATAACAAACTTAGAAAGTGTATGCTATTAACCTTTCCATTTTACATGTGAGAAAACTGAAACTCATGAATGAGAAGTAGTTTGCCTAGGGCCACACAGGTAATGAGTATAGCACAGAGATTTTTAACTTAGTTCTAATTGACACTGTGGTATGTGTTTTATTTTTTCTTTATTGTTTTAAACATTGTAGTCTATAGGTACTCTGCCAAGGTCTCTTGTAATCATCTTTATTAATTCTGGGCGCATGGCTGCTAACTTCTGTGTACTTCTCCCAGGAAATCACACCTGCAACTTTCTCTAGAGGATTACCTTTGGGCTACCAGAGCCTCTCAGACCAGAGCAGGGAATGCTTAGTAATTTACAGTCCTCTGCTTATGACCCCAAACCAATGACTAATCACTACAGCAGTATAAAAGCCCAACACCTGTGCCTCAAGTTAGGACACCTCTTAAACTCCACTGAGATAAACAACAGTGGAGTTGATCTCCAGACCCCCCTACGGATCATGCTGAGACTGGGACTTCACCTTGAATTGTATCCTCATGTGGCCTTCTCTTCCTCCTTTTCCTGCAAATTCCACTGCTTTACCAGTTTCTCCTGATAACTCCCATTAATAAATCACTGGTACACAAATCCATGTCTTGGTGTCTGCTTCTAAAGAAGCTGAATTAATGTAAGTACAATTTGGTTTTGCCCCAAACTTGACTTTGGAAGTGAAGCAACTTTTAAAATGGGGATTATGTAACAAAAAAACCATTCAAAATTGTCTCAGTGTTTTGGATTGACACGCCAGTTACCATTCATTCATTCTATTTCTATGTATCTATCTATTTATCAGTCATTAAATGTGTCACATGTAGTGGTTCTTCAACCACCCACTGGCCTCTGTAATTCTTGGAGGGTTGTCACTGAAGGAAGGGGAGGTCAAAGAAGCCAAATACTTCATCCTTGCAAATGCTGATACTAAAACAATTTAATGTGGGAACAAGATTTAATCTAGGTTTGCACTCACCCCATGCCTCTGTATATAAGGTCAAAATTAGAATAGAATTGGTGAAGGGAAGTAGATGAGCCCAGGATTTTGACCTTTGCTCTCTTCAGGTGCTCCGTAGTAGTGTCTTGATTTGATTGCTCATGGACGTTGCTCCTGCCCCGTTATTTTTTCCCTATCTACCCTATCTCACTTCTCCCGTTTTCTCCATATACATGAATTTGTATAACCAGCAGATTCTGTCATCTGTAATCCAGTCTCTTTCATTTACCAACCCTGGTTGTTTTCCAGGCTCATGGATATAGTATTTATTTTAGCTGTAATGTGTTATTCTTCCTTCCTGATGGCACTGGCCATTTACTGATCTAGAATGGAAACAAATGCAATATTTCACCAAAAATATAAAAATGAGATTCCAAAACAAGTACATTGCCATATTGACTTAAATATAATATCAAACAGGGTGTTGGTAATTTTTTTTTTAAACTGTGTAAGACAGTAAATATCTTTTTTCATGAAACTGAATTTTAATGTGTACCTTCTAGAAATACTACACAAAATATTTGGCATGAATGCTGGCACTTGCAGCAGAATACAAGTTAGAATAGAAGAACTTCCAGCTCAGAAAACTCACCAAGTCAGATCCCCTGGACTGAAGGAGTGAAAACAAATTGCCATTTTTTTTTTTTTTCCTGAAAAGCTTGTTTAGCAAATTTTTTTTCCTTTTTTTCTCTTTTTTATTTCAGTAGCAGTAACTTTGGCAAATAGGTTTGAACTGTCAAAAGTACATTAAATCAAGCTTCAAATATTATGAAACAGAAACTGTCATGGCTTTATGATTGTGTTTGCTTTGTGATTGTGTGAAAAAAATCACAATCGCAATAGCATAACCATAATAATGAATAAAGGCTATGAATGCCCTTTCGTGGAACAAAACCATTCTAAGATATATGGCACATTGAATCTTTTTTCTCAACAGCTTTATTGAAGTATAATTCACATGCTATATAATTTGCCCACTTTGAGTATACAATTTACTGCTTTTTGCCTTATTAACAGGACTGTGTAACCATCACATGATGTAAGTTTAGAATATTTTTGTTTCATCTACAAGAAACCCCACATTCATTAGTAATCAATCCCCATTCTCTCCTATAAAAACACCCCAATCCTTAAGCAGCCACTAATCGAATTTACGTCTCTAAAATACGCCTATTCATATTGCACATAAATGGAACCACAGAATATGCTTTTTGTGACTCGCTTCTTTTACTTCTTTAACTTGGCACAGTGTTTTTAAGGTTTATTTATATTGTAGCATATATCAGTACTTTATTCCTTTTTATTGCAACATCATACTCTATTTTATGGATAATCCACATTTTGTTTATCCATTCATCAGTTGAGGAATATTTGGGTTTTTCCCTTTTCTGGATATAAGGAATAAATATGCTGTGAACGTGCATGTAGAAGTTTTTGTGTGGGTATGTTTTCATTTCTTTTGGGCATATACGTGAGAGTGAAGCTGCTGAATCATATGGTAACTCTATGTTTGGCATTTTGAGAAACTGTCAAACATTTTTCCAGAATAGCTGCACCATTCTACATTTCCACCGGTAGTTCATGGGGGTGCGAACTTCTGTATACCCTTGTTAGCACTTCTTATTATCTTTCTTTTTTATTATAGTATTCTACTAGATCTAAACTGGCATCTTATTGTGGTTTTGATTTGTATTTCTCTAATGACTAATGATGTTGAGATACTTTGTATTTGCTTATTAGCCACTTGTGTATATTCTTCGGAACAACGTGTTAAAATTATTCACTCATTATTTAAGTTGCTTTTTTATGATTAAGTGTTCTTCACATATTCTTAAAAAATTTCCTTATTTGATATATGATGTGAAAATATTTTTTCCCATTCTGTGGGGAGTATTTTCACTTTCATGATGGTATTGTTTGTGGCACAAAACATTTCAATTTTGACATACTCCAGTATAACTTTTTTTTCCTTTTGTTGCTTTGCTTTTGGCATCGTATTTAAGAAACCATTGCCCAATGAAGATTTACTCCTATGTTTTCATCTAAGAGTTTTCTAGTTTTATTTCTTACATTTAGGCCTCTGAACTGTTTTTATGTACTATTTTTTTCTTTGTTCAACCTTTATTTTAGACTTAGGGGATACATATGCAGGTTTGTTACAAAGATATATTATGTGATGCCGAAGTCTGGAATACAAATCAATCCATCACCGAAGTAGTGAGCGTAGTACCCAATAGGTAATTTTTTTCAATCCTTACTCCACTCTTTCTTTCCCCACTTTTGTATTCCCCAGTGTCTACTATTCTCATTTTTATAACCATGCATACCCAATATTAGCTCCCACTTACAAGTGAGAACATGTGGTACTTGGTTTTTTGTTCCTGTGTCAGTTCACTTAGGACAATGGTTTCTAGCTACATCCATGTAGCTGTGAAGAACTTGACTTCTTTATTTTCTATAGCTGTGTAGAATTCCCATAGTGTATATGTACCACCTTTTATTTATCCAGGCCACCATTGATGGGCACCTAGGTTGATTCCGTATCTTCACTATTGTGAATAATGCTGTGATGAATATATGGGTTCACGTGTCTTTTTGGTAGAACAATTTACTTTTCTTTGCATATATACCCAGTAGTTGGATTGTTGGGTTGCACGTTAGTTTAACTCTTAGTTCTTTGAGAAATCTCCAAACTGCTTTCCACGGTGACTGAACTAATTTACATTTCTACCAACAGTGTGTAAGTGTTCCCTTTTCTCCACAGCCTTGCCAACATGTGTAAGTTTTTGACTTTTTAACAAAAGCTGTTGAATTAAATTTTGATTATGGTGTGAGTAGGGGTTCAATTTTATTCTTTTTCATGAGACAAATCCAGCCTTACCAGCACCATTTATTAAAAAGATTATTGATTCTCCATTGAATTTGTCTGGGCATCCTTGTTAAAAAACAATTGAACATAAATGTATGAGTCTATTTCTGGATCCTTTCATTGAATTCCATTGATCCAGATGTCTATTTTATGACAGTACTATACTGTCTTAATCAGATTATAGTTTTTGAAATTGAGATATGTCAGTCTTCCAGTTCTGTTCTTTTTCAAGATTGTTTTGGCTATAGGGTATTGTTTTTATTTCTCTATCAATATTATACAAGCTTATCAATTTCTGCAAAAAGGGCAGCTGGAGTTTTGATAGGGATTGCTTTGAATCTGTAGATCAATTTGGGAAGTATTGTCATGTTGACAGGTTGACAGTATTAAGCCTTCTAATCCATAAAAATAGAATGTCTTCCACTTATTTAGTTCTTCTTTAATTTCTTCCAATAATACTTTGCAATGTTCAGTGTATAAGTCTTTCATGGCTGTTGTTCAATTTATACCTAAGTAATTTTATTTTTTTGATACTGTTGTAAATGGAATGTTTTAAAAATTTATTTTCAAAATATTCATTGCTAGTGTGTACAAATAAAATTGATATTTCCATATTAAGCTTGTATTATGCAGACTTGCTGAACCTATTAGTTTATTAGTATTAATTAGCTTTTATTAGTACTTATTTTATTACTAGTACTACTAACAGTATTTAAATTGATTTTCTGTGATATGCATATCATATGCAAATATAGTTTTACTTTTCTCCTTGTAATCTGGATGCCTTTTGTTTCTTTTTATTGCCAGATTTCCCTTGTAGAACCTCCAGTACAAGGTTAAATAGAATTGATAAAGAGGACATTCTTGAATGGTTCCTAATTCAGGGGGAAAGCATTAAGTCATTCGCCATTAAATATGATGTTCACTGTTCACATAGATGCCCCTTTTCAGATTAACGAAGTTCTCCTTTGTTCTTAAGTTACTGAATATAATGCTCAGGAAATGGTGTTGGATTTTATAAAATAAATTTGTATCAATTGATATGATCATGTGGTTTCTGTCCTTTATTCCATTAATGTTGTGTCATATATTGATTCGCTTTCATATGTTAAACAAATCATGCATTACTTGAGATAATTCCCATGTGGTCATAATGAATAATCCTTTTTAAATTTTGCTGCATTTATTTTTCTAGTACTTTGTTGAGAGTTTTTGAATCTATATTGGTTTTTATTTTTTCTTCTTGTGATGGCTTGGTTTAGCATTGGTATCAGAATAATAATAGGATAATACGGGCCTCACAGAATGAGTTGAGAAGTGTTTCTTCATCTTTTATTTTGTGGAAAAGTTTGCAAAATATTAGTATTAATTCATCTGAACATTTGATAATAATTCATTTATGAAGCCATCCAGGCCTGAATTTTACTTTATGGGAAGTTCTTAAATTACTAATTTCATCTCTTTACTTGTTATAGATCACTACAGATGTTCTAATTCTCCCTGAGTCAGATTTAGTAATTTACATCTTTCTAAAACTTTGTCCATTTTATGTAAGTTATTTGGTTTCTTGACACACTGCTGTATATAGTATTTTCTTATGATACTTTTTATTTCCATAAGATCAATAGTGATGTCATGTCCCCTCTTTATTCCTGAATTTTATAATTTGAATCTTCTTTCCTTTTTTCTTGGTCGGTCTAGCTTAGTTTGTCGGTTTTGTTGACCTTGTCAATGAACCAATTTTTAGCTTTGTTGGTTTCTCCATGGTTTTTGTATATTCCATTATGTTTATTTATGCTCTGGTCTTTGTTGTTTCTTTTATTTCTTTCCTTTTCTCTCTTTGGATTGATTTTTCTCTGAATTAGGTATGGTTCAGATCTCCCATTTCCTTAACTTGGCTCCCTTTCATTGAAGTCTTCTTCTGATGAATTCTATGGGATTGACTGTAAGGAGTGTATGGGGCTGGGCATCAGAACCAAGCATTGACAGATATCCACCAATTAACTTGGCCACAGTAGGATTTCATTACTCGATATGTTCTTGTTTATCTTCTTTTGAGAATTCTGTCTAAAATTAGTCACTGAGTGGGATTGTTTAAATGTTTGGGAATAGTGAGGAATAAAAATAAATTCATTTACAGAAATACCATCCATGGTGGTAAGAAATGAGACACATTTAATGAGGGAAATAATGTGTCTGTACTTACCTTAAGGGATTTTCCTTACATGGGGATAGTCAAGGTCATGAACTTTCACACAGTGGGCTTTCAGCCTTTCAAGGCACTTTCCAAAAATGCTATAAGATTGAAAGTTAGAGGTAAACCATGATGGGCCCTGAATGTAGATACCGGATCATTGGAAACAATTTAAAATGGATAAACAAATAGGCAAATAGCAAATAAAAATGTGTAAAACAAACAAAAACACACAAAAACATTAGTTCAATAGGTCTAAGCCCTAGTTGTCTGTAAGAATCACCTGTGAAACTTGATAAGAATACAGATACTTAATCTGAACCTATTGAATCAGAATTTTTTTTTTTTTGACTGCTGGTATTGGATATTTGCAGTTTTACACTGCTTAAGAGACTCTGTGGTGCTGGCTGGCTTAAGAACTATAGAACTAGGTCCAATGGCTTTATCCTAAATGCAGCCCCAACTTCCCCAAGATATACCAGTCTGCAGGTTGAGTTGGGTCACAATCACACTTATCACTGTCTCTTGTCCCTGCTTCTCCCATCAGACCTAATTATGCTGATGGTGCTCTGAACTATTTTTTGTTTCCCCAAGGGTAGTCTCGTGTGCTCATGAATGGACCTGGGTAGATGCCATGTAGTGCTCCCTGGGCCCTGCTGATCCAGGTGTTACCACTGTGGCTTCCTCAGAAGGACCCAATCTTGTCCCAAAGCTCAAAGTCTGCCACTGGGCACTGGCCCTTGTAGCCTGGATTCTTAGGGCTTTGTGATAGCCTGATCGGTGCTATCTGTGAGTTCTCTTTCTAACCCACTTTCTCACCAGGTATAAAAAAAATCTATGTTTCTCTGAGGCAGACTGACTGAGGCACTTTCAGAAGAAGAAACTATATACCTGGGAGCTTGTGGAACTGGATGCAAATGAGCTGGGAGCAAGGAGCATAATTGCACTCAGCAGCAAGGGGCGAGGGCAGAGGTTGGGGGGTAGTGGGGAGGCAGCGTGGGGGCAGCACTGCCCCCTCCACAGCATGTTGATTCCTTAGGTCCATAAGGAGCTTGCTTTGCTTTCATGTCATGTGCTTCTCTGGGCCAGGCTGGTTTAAAAATTAAGATATTGGGATAAAAGGTGCAAAAAAAAAAAAAAAAAAAAAATCAAATGCTAGAATTATCAGAGTGAAAATTATGTATTTTCTGGAGGAAGAAATTATGCTTCTTTTAGATGTGAAGTAAGTTTTATTTCAGTCCCAGAGTTGTTGCTCATTTTCTACATGTTAGGGAAAATTCAAGTTAGAAAAATATATTAGGCTTATCCTGAATATGAATAAGGAACACACATAGGCTGCAGGAGGAGAGACTAATGGGGACTTAATGCTTGACGGCCTGCATAACACTTTCCAGGACAAATCTCTCAGGATGTAGCCATGTAGGAAGGTAACAAATCACTCACTTTTGTTGCTCTTTCTCAATGCTTTCAGAAGTACCCTGGTCCGAGAGCTAGTAGACAGATCACGAGAAGTGCGCAGGGCACAGCATGGAGGTTTGACTTCAGTCTGAGTCAGGGAAGCTGGAGCGACACATCTGTTTTCAACGTTTACCAAGGAGGTTGTGTGGAAAGCCGTGGGGCTGTTGTCCTCATTGCAGTGAGGGCTCCTTGTCCTGGATCTTTGGAATCCAGGTGTGTGCATGTGTGTATCTGGGTGTTTGGGGGTGGAGGGCCTAGTAAATGGCAGTGAAGATGGCTGAGATCTACCCCAGCACCTGTCAAGCGCCGGACTCTAAGAGTGTTGTAGTATCAAAAGAATCAGCAACTGTGGCTTTGGCTCTTCCTATTTGATTTAGTACCTCATCTAAAAAGGCAAAACCATGACAAAGGCAGTGATGCTCCACTGTCCCATTAGGTAGGGTTAGAAGAGTAGTTGTTTGACATGACCACTATCATCAGTGTCTCCTGAAGTTGCTCACTGACATGATGGGGTCAGGAAGAAAGTGTGGAGAACTGCCTGACCTTATTCACAAGCCTCTAGCTGGTTCTGATCTATGAATGTACCTCCTTTACCCATGAGGGCTGTGGACAGTACTAATGACAGCTTCCTTTAAATGCTTTGACTTCAAAAGATGAGCATACATACTCATGATTGATTTTCTTTTATTTACTATAGCAGGAGTGACATTCCCGGAGGAAAGGAGCAGTGCCCTCTGAGTCACAGAGAGTGTT
This sequence comes from Piliocolobus tephrosceles, assembly GCF_002776525.5. Taxonomy (NCBI): domain Eukaryota; kingdom Metazoa; phylum Chordata; class Mammalia; order Primates; family Cercopithecidae; genus Piliocolobus; species Piliocolobus tephrosceles. Next base: position 24,190,765 of record NC_045442.1, read on the forward strand.
TGGGGCATCTTTAGAGTGATGTAGATGGGACTTCAACCTTTGCACTATTCAGTGAAAGAGGGGACCACATTTGACTGTATGCCATGTTATCTATGAGCTTATCATCTTAGAAACAGCAAGGTGCAAAGGAAGGTATTAAACAGAAATGGAGGGCAACATCTGTTGAAATAGGGAAACCCTAGAGGGAAAGCAAATGATTTAAAATGAATCTGACATTGAAAATCACACTGGGGCTGAGAATTAATAGATTTAGGAGAAGAGAGCAATGAATATGTGAGCAGCTTTATATTTTGATCTCTTTGAAATGTACATACACTAAATTTCCAGATCTCTTTTTGGTGTCATGAAACCCTAGGGCTATTTGTCAGGGTGTACAAAAACGTGATTTGGAATGTTGTTAGAGAGGAAGCGAAGAAGAGAAAAAGAAGTGCTGGGCAGATTTGTATACACAAGAGGATGAATTTTTCTGTGGAATGTTGATCAGCAGATGGAGAAGACGATGTCAGAATCAAGTCATAGATGCCCAGAAACTAATAATTATAGAACCTTCTGATGTCAGTGACTAAAGTCTGGTAAGTTTTGTTTTGTTAATATGTTGCCTTTCAAGACACAACCTGTCCCAAGCCGTAGGGAAATATTCATAAAGGATATTATTTTTTGTCCAAAAAAACTTTCTTGAGGTATAATTTACATTCCATAAAGTATACAATTCCATGACCTTTATTAAATTTACCTAGTCGTGCAACCATTACCATAGTCAAAGTAAGGTCTAGAATATTTATATCATCCCAATAAGATTTCTTGTGTTAAGTTTCAATTAATACTCATTGCCATTCCCACCTCCAGACAGCCACTAATTTACAGATCTCTGTAGATTTGCCTTTTCTGGATATTTCATATAAATACAATACACAAATGGAGTGTTTGCTCTTTTGTGTCTCACTTCTTTCACTTAACGTAGTGTTTTGGAGGTTCATCCATGTTGTAGGATTCATCTGTATCTTTTTCCTTTTATTGCTAAATATACCATATTTGGTTTATCCATTTGCCAATTGATGGACTGTTGATTTGGGTTGTCTCTGATTTTGGGCTAGTATGAATAATGCCATTATGAATTATTATTGGAAAGGTTTGTAGACTCTCGTTTATAGAGAGGAGCATGGCTTTCCTCATATGTGAAAGCTTTTCCAATGCTTTTTGAAATGAAGTATCATTATCGGCACCATATTTTAGAAATATGGTATTTACTCGATATTATAATTAATAAGTACAGCTCTATCCAAACGAAATCAGAGAACATTTTATGTAGAGACTTTGTTTTATAGATCCTGTAACATACACCAACAAAGGTATTACATGTCTGTATTTTCATAGAAATACTGATCAAAAGGCTGCAGTCACTTTTCAATTCACAAGTCCTCCTCATGTTTTCATCCCTCAAACAAATCCCTTATATCTTTTTTCTCATATTATCATTTTTTCTCCCTTGACCCTTTGAAAAAGACTCACATTTTTCTTCAGTGTTGTCAAACAGATCATTACTTCTAAGTTGGTAACTTTAAAGTTTCTTCATGAAACTTTATACTTCAGTCTTTATACTTCACGTGTGATAAATAATTTTTAAACACTATTATTTTCTAAATGAACTTTTATCATGGGGATCACTAAGTTATAGAAATAAAGATGAGTTAAAAAGCCAATGCAGGTGTCCACTGGGTGGAGAGGTGAGAAGAGGAGACCCTGGAATGTCAGGAAGCTAGTTATGGACCACAGGCAGAGTCTCAGGTGGATTTTGAACTGTCAAACAACAGGATTCCCTCTGCCTTTGGCTGGGTTACCTGTGGAGCCAAAGAATCTTTGTTTACACAATGGCAAGAGGCAGTGAGAAGAAGAAGAATGAGAACACGGATGGCTGCATGGCTGTAACCACCATTTACAGAGTACCGGGTCTGTGCCAGGCTTTCTGCTAAACACAAGCCTTATGTTGTTTTATATTCACCAGGATTCTGTGAGGTGGGTATTGGTGTCACTTATAGTCTATAGATAAAGAAACTGAAGCTCACGAAGTCAGGTAAGGGCCCCAGATTTCACAACTATGGAGTGATGGAAGTGAGATTTAGTTGTATGTGACTAGAAATTTCTTAATTTTTATGCTGTGATATATAAGAGATTATTCTCATTAAGACAAATCCTTAGAGAGTTACAGTCAAAGCACTACCTTTTGCATATGTATCTGTGGTGGAGACTTTCTGCAGAGAGCAGGGAGCAGACATTCCAATGCTTTTCTTCCCCCAGTCTTTGACAGCCCTGCTTGCCACCAGCTGTGAGTGCCCATACAGTGAACCAAGTATTATCCAAGTGGATCCTGACTTTGAAACTTAGAGAATTGTGTTGCAATGCAACTATAAGAAAGCCTGGGATTTTAAAAAATCAACAGTTTTGAAACAGAAACGGAGAAAAAGGTATAAAGAGAACACTATTAGAGTCATCAAATGTCTCCTGCTTAACATTGAAAAACTTACATTATACAGAATACTAAAGTATTATAAATGAGTGTCAGCATTCATCTATTTTTTTGTCATATTTATGTCCAGGATTTAATATTGGCCATTTTTTTCTTTTAATGGTCTTAAACAAATGGATAAGCTATTGAGACCTACACTACCTGCCAATTTAAAATAAAAAAAAAATTAAAAACAAGATAGTGCAATAAAGTTTAGTGTCTAGAGATGTTTTTTCTCTCTTTTCCACGCATACTGTATCACCAAAGTCAATTTGACCTAGAGGCATTGATTTATAGTTAAGGAAAAGGAAATCTGTCAGAAAAGTAAGTTCAACCACATGAATCCATCTAGGAAGCAGGAAGGCCCAAAGGAAGAGAGGGTCGTGGAGGGAAGCCCCTTTCTAGGGTGCACATTTGCAAGGCAGAAAGAGTTTTGGGGCTGGGTTTATCCAGCTCACAATTGAGCTTATAGAGATATCTTCCTTAAAGATAATTGTGTATGTCTTTGGGTGGTGGGAAAGGATTTATGGATCACAATTTCTATTACCTATCTCCTGAGATTCTCATTATTAATCACCTCCAATAGTTAGATCAGGGAGTCTCAACGTCCTACAGGTGATTCTGATATGGTGGTCTTTGAACTGCGTTTAAAAGACATTGAAATCAAATGACATGATTTTGATCTTCCTCTCCCTCCATAACTTAGAGCTACAGTTAGAATTTAATTTACTTATTTGACTAAGAAAACTCAAGGCTCAACAACATAGCTTCTGGTTTGTGATATGAAGAGGTGTCACTTTCCATCACATAGGGACTTGTGAAAAGGAATTTAGAACTGTCATTGAGTCTGTTATTTGAGTTTGGAAACTGTGAGACTATGTGGGAGAATTCTCTGCAGCCTTAAAAGTACAGAAATGGGTTTTTTGTGGCTTGTGAGCTCAACCAAACCAAAGAAGAGAAAAGGTCCTCTGTCTCTGTGTTGAGGTACAGGAGAAGAAAGCTGAGAGGGAAGAGGACAGGGGACACAGAGCCAGAGCTTTCAGAGGTCACTTGAAGCACCATAAGGAACACTAATGGGCTCTCATTGGAGCTACCCAGCTTTGGAGAGGCTCAGTAGCTATTTGGTGGCTCTTTCATGTATTTCCAGGTATGTTCCAAATTTGAATGTGTATTCATTATATGTTGTTGGGCTCTTTTTCTGAGACCAGTCTGTCACCCAGACTAGAGTGCAATGGTGCAATCTCAGCTCACAGCAACTTCATCCATGTCCCTGCAAAGGACATGATCTCGTTCCTTTTTATGGCTGCATAGTATTCCATGGTGTATATGTACCAAATTTTCTTTATCCAATCTATCATTGAAGGACATTTGGATTGGTTCCATGTCTTTGCTCTTGTTAATAGTGCTGCAATAAATATGTGTGTACCTGTGTCTTTATCGTAGAATAATTTATAATCCTTTGTGTATATACCCAGTAATGGGATGCTGGGTCAAATAGTATTTCTGGTTCTAGATCCTTGAGGAATTGCCATATTTTTTTCCACAATGATTGAACTAATTTACATTCTTACCAACGCGTAAAAGCATTCTTATTTCTCCACAGCCTTGCCAGCATCTATTGTTTCCTAACTTTTTAATAATCACCATTCTGACTGGTGTGAGATGGTATCTCATTGTGGTTTTGATTTGCATTTCTCTGATGATCAGTGATGTTGAGCTTTTTCTCATATGTTTGTTGGCTATGTAAATGTCTTCTTTTGAGAAGTGTCTGTTCATATCCTTTGCCCATTCTTTGATGGGGTTGTTTGATTTTTCTTTTAAATATGTTTAAGTTCCTTGTAAATTCTGGATATTAGAGCCTTGTCAGATTGCAAAAATTTTCTCCCATTCTGTAGGTTGCCTGATCACTCTGATGATAGTTTCTTTTGCTGTGCAGAAGCTCTTTAGTTTAATTAAATCCAATTTGTGAATTTTGGCTTTCATTGCAATTGCTTTTGGCATTTTCATCATGAAGTATTTGCCCATGGCTGTGTCCCGAATGATATTGCCTAGGTTTTCTTATAGGGTTTTTATGGTTTTAGGTCTGACATTTAAGTCTTTCATCCATCTTGAGTTAACTTTTGTATAAGGTGTAAGGAAGGGGTCCAGTTTCAGTTTTCTGCATATGGCTAGCCAGTTTTCCCAGCACCATTTAATGAATAGGAGATCCTTTCCCCATTGCTTGTTTTTGTCAGGCTTGTTGAAGATCAGATGGTTGTAGATGTGTGGTGTTATTTCTGAGGTCTCTGTTCTGCTCCATTGGTCTACATATCTGTTTTGGCACCAGTACTATGCTGTTTTGGTTACTGTAACATTGTAGTATAGTTTGAAGTCAGGTAGCATGATGCCTCCAGCTTTGTTCTTCTTGCTTAGGATTGTCTTGGCTATATGGGGTCTTCTTTGATTTCATATGAAATTTAAAGTAGTTTTTTCTAACTATGGGAAGAATGTCAATGGTAGTTTGATGGGAATAGCATTGAATCTATAAATTACTCTGGGCAGTATGGCCATTTTCATGATATTGATTCTTCCTATCCGTGAAGATGGAATGTTTTTCTATTTGTTTGTGTCCTCTACTATTTCCTTGAGCAGTGGTTTGTAGGTCTACTTGAAGAAGTCCTTCACATCTCTTGTTAGCTGTATTCCTAGGTACTTTATTCTCTTTGTAGCAATTGTAAATGGGAATTCATTCATGATTTGGCTCTCTGTTTGTCTATTGTTGGTGTAAAGGAATGCTTGTGATTTTTGCACATTTCTTTTGTATCCTGAGACTTTGCTGAAGTTGCTTATCAGCAACTTATCATCTCAACTTGGGCTGAGATGATGGGGTTTCTAAATATAAAATCATGTCATCTGCAAACAGGGACAACTTGACTTCCCATATTCCTATTTGAATATACTTTATTTCTTTCTCTTGCCTGATTGCCCCGGCCAGAACTTCCAATACTATGTTGGATAGGAGTGATGCGAGAGGGCATCCTTGTCTTGTATCAGTTTTCAAAAGGAATGCTTCCAGATTTTGCCCATTTAATATTATATTGGCTGTGCGTTTGTCATAAATAGCTCTTATGATTTTGAGATATGTTCCATCAATACCTAGTTTGTTGAGAGTTTTTAACATGAAGGGATGTTGAATTTTTTTGAAGGCCTTTTCTGCATCTATTGAGATAATCATGTGATTTTTTTCTTTGGCTCTGTTTATGTGATGGATTACTTTTATTGGTTTGCATTTGTTGAACCAGTCTTACACCCCAGGAATAAAACTGACTTGATCGTGGTGGATAAGCTTTTTGATGTGCTGCTGGAATAAGTTTGCCAGTATTTTACCGAGGATTTCCACATGTATGTTCACCAGGGATATTGACCTGAAAGTTTTCTTTTTTTGTTGTGTCTCTTCGTAGTTTGGGTATCAGGATGCTGCTGACTTCACAAAATGAGTTAGCGAGAAGTCCCTCCTTTTCCATTGTTTGGAATAATTTCAGAAAGGATGGTACCAGCTCCTCTTTGTATTTCTGACAGAATTCAGCTGTGAATCCATCCTGTCCTGGGCTTTTTTTGGTTGGTAGCCTAATAATTACTGTCTCAATTCTAGAGCTTGTTATTTTTCTATTTAAGGATTCAACTTCTCCCTGGTTTAGTCTTGGTGGGGCATATGTGTTCAGTAATGTATCTATTTCTTCTGGATTTTCCAGTTTATTTATGCAGAGGTGTTTATAGTATTCTCTGATGGTATTTTGTATTTCCATGGGGTCAATGGTGGTATTCCTTTTATCATTTTTTATTGTGTCTATTTGATTCTTCTCTTGGTTAGTCTAGCTAGTGGTCTATGTATTTTGCTATTTTTTTAAAAAAACCAGCTTCTGGATTTGTTGTTTTTTTGGAGGGTTTTTCATGTCTCTATCTTCTTCAATTCTTCTCTGATCTTAGTTATTTATTGTCTTCTGTTAGCTTTTGGATTAGTTTGCTCTTGCTTCTCTTGCTCTTTTCATTGTAATGTTAGATTGTTGTTTTGAGACCTTTCTAGCTTTCTGATGTGGGCATTTAGTGCTACAAATTTCCCTTTTTACACTGCTTTAGCTGTGTCCCAGAGATTCTGGTACATTGTCTCTTTGTTCTGATTGGTTTCAAAGAACTTCTTCATTTCTACCTTAATTTTATTATTTGCCCAGGAGTCATTGAGGAGCAGGCTATTCAATGTCCATGAAATTGTGTGTTTTTTAAGTGAATTTCTTAATCCTGAGTTCCAATTTGATTGCACTGTGGTCTGAGAGACTGTTCATTATGGTTTCTGTTCTTTTGCATTCGCTGAGGAGTATTTTACCTCCTATAATGTGGTCAATTTTAGAATAAATGACATGCAGCACTGAGAAGAATGTATATTCTGTTGTTTTGCAGTACAGAGTTCTGTAGACATCTACTAGATCCACTTGATCCAGAGCTGAGTTCAAGTTCTGAATATCTTTGTTAATTTTCTGAATCATTGATCTGTCTGATACTGACAGTGGAGTGTTAAATTCTCCCATTATTATTGTGTGGGAGTTCTTAGGTCTCTAAGAACTTGTTTTATGAATCTGGGTGCACCTGTATTGGTTGCATATATATTAGAATAGTTAGTTCTTCTTATTGAATTGTTCCTTTTACCATTATATGATGCCCTTCTTTGCCTTTTTTTGATCTTTGTTGGTTTAAGGACTGTTTTGTCAGAGACTAGGATTGCAACCCCTGCTTTTTTTTTTTTTTTTTCCCATTTGCTTGGTAAATTTTCCTCCACCTCTTTATTTTGAGCCTGTTTGTGCCTTTGTATGTAAGATGGGTCTCCTGAATACAGCATCCTGATGGGTCTTGACTATCCAATTTGCCAATCTGTGTCTTTTAATGGGGGCATTTAGCCCATTTACAGTTAAGGTTAGTATTGTTATATGTGAATTTTTCATCCTGTCATTATGATGCTATTTGGTTATTTTGCACATTAGTTGATGCAGTTTCTTCATAGTGTCTTTGGTCTTTATATTTTGGTGCGTTTTGCAGTGTCTGGTACCAGCTTTTGCTTTTCATATTTAGGGCTTCTTTCAGGAGCTCTCGCAGGGCAGGTCTGGTGGTAACAAAATCCCCCAACTTTGCTTTTCTGGAAAGGATTTTATTTCTCCTTCACTTGTGAAGCATAGTTTGGCTGGATATGAAATTCTGAGTTGAAAATTCTTTTCTTTAAGAATGTCGAATATTGGCCCCCAATCTCTTCTGGCTTGTAGAGTTTCTGCTGAGGGGTCTGCTGTTAGTCTGATGGGCTTCCCTTTGTAGGTGACTTGGCCTTTCTCTCTGGCTGCCCTTAACAGTTTTTCCTTCATTTCGACCTTGGATAATCTGATGATTTTATGTCTTGGGGTTGTTCTTCTCATGGAGCATCTTAATGGTGTTCTCTGTATTTCCTGAATTTTCATGTTGGCCTGCCTTCCTAGGCTGGGGAAGTTCTCCTGGATAATATCCTGAAGTGTGTTTTCCAGCTTGTTTCCATTCTCCCCATCTCCTTCTGGTACTCCAATTAATTGTAGGTGTGGTCTTTTTATGAATTCCCATATTTCTTGGAGGTTTTGTTCATTCCTTTTCATTCTTTCTTCTCTATTCTTTCTGCATGTCTTATATCAGTAAGGTGGTCTTCAGACTCTGATATCCTTTCTTCTGCTTGGTCGATTCAGTGTTGATACTTGTGTATGTTTCACGAAGTTCTCGTGCTGTGTTTTCTGTCTCCATCAGGTCATTTATGTTCCTCTCCAAACTGGTTATTCTAGTTAGCAATTCCTCTAATCTTTTATCCAGGTTCTTAGGTTCTTTGCATTGGGTTAGAACGTGCTCCTTTGGCTCATCGTAGTTTTTTATTACCCATCTTCTGAAGCCTACTTCTGTCAATTTGTCCATCTGATCCTCCGTGCAGTTCTACGCCCTTGATGGAGAGATGTTGTGATCCTTTGGAAGAGGAGGGGCACTCTGACCTTTTGGGTTTTCAGCATTTTTTAGTTGATTCTTTCTCATCTTCGTGAGTTTGTCTAGTTTCCATCTTTGAGGCTGCTGACCTTTGGATGGGGTTTTTGTTGGGGCCTTTTTTGTTGTTATTGTTGTTGATGCTGTTGTCGCTTTCTGCTTGTTGGTTTTTCTTTCAGTAGTCAGCTCCCTCTTCTGTAGGGCTGCTGCGGTTTGCTGGGGGTTCACTTTAGGCCCTGTTCATCTGATTTGCTCCTGTGCCTTGAGATGTCATTCAGGGAGGCTGGAGAGCAGCAAAGATGGGTGCCTGCTCCTTCTCCTGGGACCTCTGACCTTGAGAGGCACCAACCTGATGCTAGTAAGATCGGTCCTGTACGGGGTGTCTGACAACTTCTGTTGGAGGGTGTCACCCAGTTGGGTGGAATAGGGAGAAGGACCCATTTAACAAAGCACTTTGTCCCTTGGTGGAGAGGGTGTGTTTCGCTGGGGGAAAACCCACTCATCTGGGATGCCTGGATTCCTCAGAATCACCAGGAGGAGAGGCGAAGTCTGCTGCTGGTCCCAGAGACTGCGGCCACCCCTCCCCCCTGGGGGCTGAGATCCAGGGAGATCTGAATTCTGTCCCTGAGTCTCTGGCTGGAGTTTTGGAGATCCTGCAGGGAAGCCCTGCCCACTGAGGAAGGATGGATCAAGGTTAGATCTGAAGACGTATTCTGGCCACAGACTGCCAGAGCCAGTATGTTGGCTGTGGGGACAAGTTTTGAGACTAAGCCATCCAGTCTCTCTGGCTCCAGCAGGGGAAAAAACGTAGCCTGAAGCTATAGAAATGCGTGCCGCCCTTCCCCCACCCAGGGAGCTTAGTGTGTTAGGCAGCTGTGAATCCCAGTGCTGGTTGCTGCCCCTCCCTGAAGGAGCTCACATGGCTTAGAAAGCAGGCAGCCGTGGTGCTGGTTGCCTTTCCCATAGGAATTCATAGTCTTAAGCAGATTCCAGCTGAGAGACTAAGAATCTGCGTGTTCTGGGGTTGGGATACTAGGCCTGGTGGTGTGGGTTAGCAAGTGGGATCTTCAGATCTGTGGGTTGCACAGCTCCGTGGGAAAAGCACAGTTTCCCGGGCTGGGTAGCACACTCATCCACTGCCTCCCTTGGCTGGGGGGAGGGGGTTCCCCTTCCCTGTGTGGCTCTCAGGTGGGCCGCCCACCACACTGCTCTTCCTTTTCTCCATGGGTCACGTCAGCCTTCTAGTCAATTTTGATGAGAGAACCTAGATACCTTGGTTGCTGTGGGGAAAAGAGAGAGAGATCAGACTGTTACTATGTCTATATAGAAAGAAGTTGACATAAGAGACTCCATTTTGTTCTGTATTTGAGATGCTGTTAATCTGTGACCCTACCCCCAACCTTGTCCTTACAAGAGACGTGTGCTGTGGTGACTCAAGGTTTAACGGATTTGGGGCTGTGCAGGCTGTGCTTTGTTAAACAAGTGCCTGAAGGCAGTATGCTTGTGAAAAGCCATCACCATTCTTTTAATCTCAAGTACCCAGGGACATGTACACTGCCAAAGGTCGCAAGGACCTCTGCCTAGGAAAGCTAGATATTGTCCCCATGTGATAGTCTGAAATATGGCCTTGTGGGAAGGGAAAGACCTGATCGTCCCCCAGCCTGACACCCGTGAAGGGTCTGTGCTGAGGAAGACTAGTATAAGAGGAAAGAAGGTCTCTTGGCAGTTGAGATAGAGAAAAGCATCTGTCTCCTGTCCGTCCCTGGGCAATGGAACATCTTGGTGTAAAACCGATGGTATGTTCTGTTTACTGAGAAAGGAGAAAACTGCCTTAGGGCTGAAGGTGGGACGTGCTAGCTGCAATGCTGCTCTTTATGCACTAAAAAGGTTTATGGAGATGTTTGCATATGCATATCAAGGCACAGCACTTTTTCTTAAACTTATTCATGTCACAGAGATCTTTATTCATATGTCTTACTGCTGACCTTCTCCCTACCATGATCCTATTATCCTGCCACTTCCCTTTTTTCTAAGATGATAAAGATAATGATCAATAAATACTGAGGGAACTCAGAGACCGGTGCCCGCGTGGGTCCTCTGTATGCTCAGCGCCGGTCCCCTGGGCCCACTTTTTCTTTCTCTATACTTTGTCTCTGTGTCTCATTTCTTTTCTCAAGTGAGAGACTTAGAATGAGAGACTGAAATGAGAGGTTCCACCTCACGAGAAATGCCCACAGGTGTGGAGGGGCAGGCCACCCCTTCAGGTTGCTGGTGAAGGATTCACGTGCTTATTATGCTTTCTTTTTTCAATAGGAGCCACCAAATGCTGCTGTTTCTAGTGGACCATTTTGGCTCCACCCCCAATGGCATATCATGGACAGTTGTGTTCCAAAGGAGGGATGAGAGTAGCTGTTGAGGTCTTAAAAATTACCCCTAACTCTAGCCATGGGCACACAGGCACGAAACAGGAAACAGGAGGATGGAAGTTGAATGGTAGAGTCCTTCTTGTCTGGACCAGCTATATCATTTTACTACTGGTTACATGTTTTTATCTGTGAATGACTTGGTTGGGTGTAGCTTTTGGAGACCATTTAAAGGTATAAAGAGTCAGCGTGACTACAATGCATGGAGCAAGTTTTAAGTAAAGGACTGAAAATTCATGCTTGGAGAAGTGCAAGCAGACCTATTATCCTACCAGCTTCTAGGGTTTTTAATGACCACAGCAAGCATGCAGCTTACCCCTTGAAAGGGTTTCACTCTGTTGCCCAGGTTGTGCAGTGGTGCAATCATAGCGCACTACAGCCTCAAACTCCTGGGCTCAAGTGATTTTCCGCCTCAGCCTCCCAAAGGGTTGGGATTACAGGCGTGAGCCACTGCACTCAATCTAAAAGTGGTCTTTGTTGCAGGCAGCTTGATGCTTCTCATGGGATACAAGATTAAACAATGTCTTTCAATTTTAATCAATTTATGAAATTAAAAAATTCATTTCCAACCTGATTATTGAAAGCATTCAGGTTACTTTCTATATTAGGAATCCTAGCTAGAGCTGGAGATGGGAGGGAACATTGTGTCATTTTATTAATTAGCGGTTGATGTGGGCAAAGAGAAATGGGGTAAAGAAGACAGGAGATGTACACATGTCTTTTGTGTGGTGCTTTCATCCTCGGGTGAAATAGTTTTGGCTTACTGAGAGCTGAAGGAGTGAACTTACGTAAATGCTGGATTAGTTTCCCGTCCCCCACTCCTCTCCTCAAGTTTTTATAAATTGTGTGTGTCCCAGTACCAGCACCAGCATCCTTACCCTGCAATGACAAGCTTTCCCATAGCTTCAGTTAAACAGTTCTACTTGCCTAACAGCGTCTGATCCATTCTTCTTCAGCTCATTCATTCATTGAGGTGCCATGCTTTCTCTTGGGATAAAAATGTAATTAGAGTCCGGGCACAGTGGCTCAAGCCTGTAATCCAAGCACTTTGGGAGGCCGAGGCAGGTGGATCACGAGGTCAGGAGATTGAGATCATCCTGGCTAACACAGCGAAACCCCGTCTCTACTAAAAATACGAAAAAACTAGCTGGGCGCGGTGCCGGGCACGCCTGTAGTCCCAGCTACTCGGGAGGCTGAGGCAGGAGAATGGCATGAACGCGGGAGGTGGAGGTTGAAGTGAGCTAGATTGTTCCACTGCACTCCAGCCTGGGCGACAGAGCGAGACTCCGCCTCAAAAAAAAAAAAAAAAAAAAAAGTAATTAGAAGATCCTGCTGCAGGGTTTCTCAGAGTTGGTTCTGTCCACTACCTGGATAAACTCCATCAGGAGAATGTATGAAGGTGCAGATTCCTGGGCTTCACCCACAGAGATTTTGATTCTGCTTGTCTGGGGTGAATCCTGATATTTATATCGATACTCATTAAATAAGATGTTAACTTACAAACTCACCAATAAGATCTCTGACCTTTTCATAAATGTTTGCATTTTAAAAATATATAGGAAGATTATATCATGGTATATAAATCAAGTTGAATAGACGTTTAATGATTTTGTTTTTTAAATATTTTCTTTGATTATATTTTACCTTTAGTTTTAGTCTCATGACATGTACATTTTCTCCTTGCAGTTGTATATCTCTTGCATGTTGAGATTTTTATTTTTATTTTTTATTTTTTTGTAAAGCATATTTCCATCTGATACAGTTTGGATATTTGTCCCCATCCAAATCTCATGTTGAAATGTAATCTCCAATGTTGGAGGTGGGGCCTGGTGGCAGGTGTTTTTTTGATTATGGAGACAGATCTCTTATGAATGGCTTGGGCCATTCCTTTGGTGATAAGTGAGTTCTTGCTCTGAGTTCACATGAAATCTGGTCATTTAAAAGTGTGTGGCACCTCCTCTCTCCTGCTCCTGCTTCTGTCACATGAAATGTTTACCCCTCCTTCACCTTCCACCATGTCTGGAAGCTTCCTAAGGCCTCCATAGAAGCAGATGCCAGTGCTATGCTTCCTGTACAGCCTGCAGAACCATGAGCCGGTTAAACCTCTTTTCTTATAAATTACTAAATCTCAAGTATTTCTTTATAGCAATGCAAGAATGGCCTAAATCACCATTCTATTTTTATCACTGGATCCTCATGAGATATGAAGGAAGAGAACCCATTTCAGCTGAGGACACTGAGGCACAGAGATGTTATGTGACTTGCCTAAGTGACTTACAGTCAGAGCTATCAACCTCAGTTCTCATTCCAGAGGTATTTCTGATTTGACTTGAGGCACTGCCTGCCTTCATGCTTGATCAGATTTGTCTATGGCAGATAGAGACCTTTGGAAGTCACCTGGAACCTTCTCCTGCTGTTGGGGCATCTAAAACAGGCCAACTGAAAGAGAGTGTCACATCTAAGGCTCCTTGGAAAAAGGCCTTATATAGTCAGGTCCTCTCCAGAGATGTTCCTCTGCAGGTGACCACCCTGTTCTCTGACTGTCTCCAGCCAAATCTAAATCAGTCCAGGTTTGAGACAGGCTTCTCTGAGGCCCCAGGGCAACTGAATTTCTCTCCTTGAATGTAGCCAATCACTCCGTCCCCTGTGCAGGCTGGCCTTGACTTATTTCCACTCCTTGCTAGGCACAAGGCCATACTAGCGGCCAGTAAGAGAAAGAGCTGAGGCTGATATGTGCATCTCTTGAGGCACCCTTTGCAGTAGAAAGAACTCTGGGAGACCTGGCTTTGCATTCTGCATCTGGCTTTGTGACCTTGGACATGTGACTTAACCTTTCTGAGCTTTGGTTTTCTGATCTGTGAAATGAGGATAATAATACATAACCCATGGGGCAAATTTTTTTTTTTTTTTTAAATGGAATCTCGCTCTGTCGCCCAGCCTGGAGTGCAGTGGCGCAATCTTGGCTCACTGCAAGCTCCACCTCCCAGGTTCGTGCCATTCTCTTGCCTCAGCCTCCCAAGTAGCTGGGACTACAGGTGCCCACCACCACACCCGGCTAATTTTTTGTATTTTTAGTAGAGACAGGGTTTCACCGTGTTCGCCAGGATGGTCTCGATTTCCTGACCTCGTGATCCACCCACCTTGGCCTCCCAAAGTGCTGGGATTACAGGTGTGAGCCACCGCGCCTGGCCAGGGCAATTTTAATACTAAAAATATCATCTGTGAAGCAGTATCTGGCCTTGTTGACCAGGATGTGTGCATGGGGAGTCCCTTTCCTGTCTCTGCTTTCCGGCACTGCTCTTCTCTTCCTCAGGTCTAAGCTGACGACAGACTTCTCTCCGTAACTGCCAGGATGAACTGTCTCATTAGAGATGACAACAGATGCACAGTAGCACCCTGCTACTTAACCTTTGTTATTAGAGGCAACTCTTTCTTAATTTTAAGTCCATCTATAATGTTGGTCAGAGGCTTTCTGATACCTTTCTGAGTGCCCAAAGCAACAGTGACATTATGTTCAGGCACAGTCTTCGGTGATGACCTTCTCTCCTGCTGCCCCTAGTGGTCCCAGCCCCAGCTCTCAGAAGTCCAGGAGCTGGGAGGAGATTTGCACCATCTCCTGGGGATGGTGCTTACCCAGGGCCAAGTTCAGCCTGGACCTCAAAGACCTGCTTCCTCCTCAAGGGAGGAAGCAAGATCCCCTGACAATCAAGGGATCTTCTAGGTCTTGGTAATGAAATGCAAGAGGGCGCTAGTGCTGCTTCAAAGGAAACTTCTCACTGGGCAAGGAAGAGTATGATGACGGTGATGTCCACCAGGTTGACTTGGGCTGTGGAACCCTTTCTTGAGGGAGTGGCTTTCCAAAATCAAGGAAGAAGGGATCTGATTGTGTTTCAGAAAGGCTCTTATTAGCATAAATGTCCATAAAATGAAAATAGAATTGTATGCTCATATTTAAGATTAAACTCTATCTCTCTTGAATCTGTAAAATATAAGCTGTTTGGCTCTGCTTTTAAGATCAGCATAGATCGCAATGTTTTTGTGGGTGTTTGCTTTTTTGAGATTTTTTGAGTCTGGCAACATTATTAGAAGCATTTTACAGTTAAAATGTTTGCTTACCATTACTCAAAAATAGGGCTGGAGGAAACTTAAGTATCATTGTTCTGTGTTTTGAAGCAGAAATGAAAAAAAGTAGTTTAAGGATAAGAAAGGCTAGTGTGAGATGCCGTTGCAGAAAAGAAATGTCAGGAGTGGGGACTGAGTGTGGCTGCTTCTGCCCTTGCAGCTCTGAGTCCTGTGTTTCCTGACTATACTCCCCTCAGGAAAGGAGGATACACAGCTACACCCACAGCCCTGACACCTCCCCAAGTAACACAGCGGAAGCCTTCCACGACCCAAGTGACTGAAGGTGGAAATGGAAAATCACATAGCAGGATCATATTAGAGTTCTTAGGGGCAGAGGGACTGTCTTTATGCTCCCCACACTCATTGCCAAAGTTGCCTGCCCTCTTGATCTGAAAATAGACTTTTCTTTAATCCAAGTTAGGCCAACGGGGGACTGGAGTCAGGTCAGACAGGGGATTAGGGTATGCAGTGTTGTAGAGAACTGGGGAGTTTGGAAATAGAAACTCATTTTTTTTGTAATGAAGAAGCATTTAGGTGAAGTTTGACATTTCCCTTAGTTTCATTTCAGTTTCCTTTTTGTGTGTACTATGTAAAATTAAATTCAACTCCTTTTATTAAAAGTACATAATATAAGATTTTTTTTTCATAAAATTATTTTGTCTCTCTGTCCATCCTTCCATTTATCTATTTATTCTTCAAGTATGGAAATGTGGAAAAAATGATTTTCAACAAAAGATGACAGTATCTCCTCTGCCCCACACTGGTAATATTTTCAGTAAATTTTTGTACTTTTCTGTATTTTTTACTTTTAATCGTTTTGATATATTTTATTTTAAAATCATTTCTTCTTTCCTTTTCTTACTAACTTCCTACTTTCTCTTCCTTCATCCCTCCTTCCTTTCATCCTGCCTGCTTTTCTTCCTTCTTTTGAAAAACAGTGAAGATAGTTTAAATGGAGAAGGTAACCAGCACAGAGGCCACTTCCTGCTCCTTGTGAGGGTTCCCCAGCATGTAGCCCCTCTAAAATCACTCCCTGCTTCAGCAGCCTGGCTTCTGGTTAGGATGACCGACTGTGGGTAGTCACATTCTATGCCTATTTGCTCAGTATGTTATTACCAGTGCTTTCTTTCACTCTCTACATGTGTTGTCCTGTTATTGGTGGGAGGTATCTGTTACTGTTGGCAGATCTGTACAGGTCTGCAGCAACCTCAATTCTTGCCTCCTCAGAAGAAGGAATTTGACTGAAGGGCATAAGGCAGAAAAAAAAGATGGAAGCAAGTATCAGAGCAGGAGTGGACATTTATTAAAAAGTTTTAGAGCAGGAAAGAAAGGAAAGTACACTTGGAAGAGATCCACGTGGATGACCTGAAGAACAAGTGTGGTGTTTAACCTTGATCCTGGGACTTTACAGACTGGCCCACCTCTAGCAACTTGCACCCCTTTCCCATGATTCTTCCCTTAGGGTGGGCTGCCCATACCCTGGGAAGCGAGCACATGCAGTGTGTTTAGAAATTTGTATGCATTCTCCTCTGAGGCTTTCTGCCCTTTTCTGGTGGCGTGCCGCTGGAAGGTCAGACTCTGCCATTTTGTCTCTTAGTGCACAGGCCTGGGCAGTTGCTTCTCCCTGGCATCTGCATTCAATGAACACTTTACTGCAACAGCTATGGAACTGCCCTGGTGCTGGCTGCCAATTTATCACTTTTAGAGAGGCAATGTGATGACTGCCGAATCATCGCCTGACATCCCTTGTGGGTTGGGAGAGCCCTCTCCTGCCCTGCGCGTGCCTGTCTAACTACCTGTACAAGTCCTGGACAATAACCTGCCTGGCTGCTCTACTTTCCTTCAGCACAGGGTCCCAGAGCAGGGACCCAGGCCACCTATTTTACGTTTATGGGCACAGTGAGCCTGGGGCCTGAGAATCTCTGGGGATAACGTTTGGTGCTGCCCTTCCACCACATGCTGGGCACAAAATTGGGAGAGGAGCTGCCTTTAAATGTGGCTGCCTCTTGATGCTGAGAAGAAAAAAAAAATCCCGCAGGACCCAGGCTGGTGCCCAAGTGCTTCCCCCAGAGGATGCCTGTGGGAAGAATGGCTAACAACAGTCATTTCAGCTGCATTAGGCTCCTTTGCTGTAATACCCCAGTCTAAACAGGCTTGTAATTGTAGAGCGGAATGAAGTGGTTGGGCAGACGTGTTCTCTGTTGGAAACACAGCCACAAAGGGACTTAGCATCTCATTTTCCTTGTAATCTTTAAATGTGCTCACAGTATATACCCCACTATCCCATGAAAAACCTAATGCTCTCCTTGATGTTCAAAGGGCCGTGGGTCTGGCTCCAAGAAGGAGGCTGCTGCTCCTTTCAGGTTGACAGGCTTTGCTCCGGAACCACTCAGTGACAGAGAACAAGGACAGACTCTCTAGTATGAGAGACTTTGGGCTCTGGTAAGAGTTCCTGCAGCCTGTCCTGTCATTGGTGTTTTGAATAAAGCAGTGACTCTTCAGGGAGTCCTCTTCTCCCTCCTTCCTTCCCTCCCTCCCTCCCTCCCTCCCTCCCTCCCTCCCTCCCTCCCTTCCTTCCTTCCTCCCCTCATCCTCCTTCATTCCCTCATCTACCTTCTTTCCTTCTGGTCACTTATTTATTAATAGTAATAAGTAATTATGCAAATAATCCCAAGAATACCTTGTACTTCTGCATCCACTTTAAAAACAAGGGAAACAAGCCTGAGAGATGGTAACTGACCCAGAAGCTTCAGATGCTGTTAGAGCAGGAATGTCTGTCTGACTCTGGAGCTCAAGAAAACTTATCACATATCACTATGTGCTACTGTGTCTCATGTGGAAGAGGCCACAGACTGACAATGCATCACCACCTAGAGCTTTGGGGGAGTATGATGTGGCATGGCAGGTGGCTGTCCTAGTTCACTGGCAGGCTGAAAAAACTGACTCAGCCCTCATGGGGCTAATCGGAATATGGATGCTTGAGGAAAGAGACCAGTGACTGTGGTCATTAGGGGACTAGAGTGACTGTGCCATGTGTGGGTTGACCAACTCCAAAACTATTGATGTAGGTGTTTTAAGCGTTTCTTTCCTGAATGAACTATTCAGTATTCAAGGCAAAGTTCAGGGTCAAAAAGTTCTATTTAGCAAAGCAACATTATAGTTGTAGAGAAAAAAATGATTCCCCTTTGTCATTAATTCCAGTACTTTTCTTTAGGACCTTAATTTGGACTCATGGTCTCCCCATTAACTATATAAATAGGATTAATGACTTGATTCCAACAGAGAACATGAAGTACTTAAGGAACTGTTTTAGCCAGATGACACGTTATTATTACCAGTAAGATGTGGGAATATTAGCATTTATATGGCCCTTTATTTGCAGAGACTATTCTGATGGGTTATTCACACACATATAATCTTAATGGTCATTTTGTGCTCCCCCATTTGTCATGCTTGTATATATTTGCAACATTAAAAAATTGTATTACTAAGGACAAATGATATCCATAGAAGCCTGCAGCTGTCTGTCCCGTGTGGTCATATTCCCCAACGGGATTTCCTGTTGGGGATCCTGACCCTACTGTCCCCAGTCCTAAAGGCTTCTGTAGGGGTTTTAGGTTCAGGGATCTTCAATTTAGTTGTCTCCTCTTGGTAGAGAATTAAATGATGTGTTTTATAGCTTATTAAGGGGTCTTCTATGTGGGATATTTCCACATTGAGTGGTAGGGGAGTGGGGGAGTTGGGGTGGTGGTGATCTTTGTTTTTAGTCGTAAATTTTTAAATTCTTGTTTTTTTGTTTGGCTCTATTTTCATAGTCTCTTAATACGTTAAATTTGGCTTAGGCTTTTTTGAGTTATTAGATTTTCATTTTTATCAGAGTTTAAATAGATACTTTATTTATTAATATATCATAGATTTTGGGGGCATGTATAATATTTTGATACCTGTATGCAATGTGTAATGATCAAATCAGGGTAATTGGGATAACCATCACCTCAAACATTTATCTCTTCTTTGCGTTGGGAATATTACAGTTCTTCTCTTTTAGCTATTTTGAAATAACAATAAATTATTGTTAACTATATTTTCCCTACTATACTATTGACTACTAGAACTTATTCCTTCTATCTAGCTGTATTTTTGTACCCATTAACCAGCTTCTCTTATTCTCCCTCTTCCCTAATTAACCATCGCAGCAGAGTCTATTTGACATAATACAGGTTTGTCATGGAAGTTGTCTCCCACGTCTTCCATTACAATGTCATTTCTAAGACCTCTATTTTCTGCTTAACAGGTTAGAGGATGACAACAACAACAACAACAACAATTGGACAAGTACTGAGTTTTAAATGTTAAACACCCAGCTAAATACCGTAAATTCATTATCACATTTACCCATCGCAGTAGTGCTATAAGATATATTCGATTATTATGTCCATTTCACAAAGACAGAGCTGAGACATAGAGTATTAAATGACTTCTCCAGTCAGCACTCTATCTAATATTCCAACTCAGTTACCTACCGTTACTTGTAGCTAAACTGCACCTTAAATCTATTGAATCTCATAACTTAAAAGAATTTTTTACTAGTTTTAGAAAATAGTTACCTGTAGTTTAGTTTAATTTATGTTTTTTTTTAGGGACCTTCTCTGCCCTCAGATGACCTTGATGCACTGAGATAAAGTCAGAAAATGTCCTCAGTGCTGGACCTTTTTTTTGTCTTAGCTCTGCTTTTTCTGTCGATAAAAAGAGTCACACTCTATAAAATATTTGAAGAGATTTATTCTGAGCCAGATATGAGTGACCATGGCCCACAACACAGCTCTCAGGAGGTCCTGAGAACATGTGCTCAAGGTGGGTGGGGTGGCAGTTTTGTTTTGTACATTTTAGGGAGGCATGAGACTTCAATCAAATACATTTAAGAAATACATTGGTTTGGTCCACCAAGGTGGGACAACTCGAAGCAGCTGGTAGATTCCAGCTTATAGGTGGATTTAAAAATTTTTTGGTTGACAATTGGTTGAGTTTATCTAAATACCTGGGATCAATAGAAAGAAATGTCTGGATTAAGTAAAGGGATTGTGGACTAGGTGTGGTGTCTCACACCTGTAATCCCAGCAGTTTGGGAGGCCGAGGTGGGTGGATCACGAGGTTAGGAGTTCAAGACCAGCCTGGCCAAGATGGTGAAACTCTGTCTCTACTAAAAATACAAAAAAATTAGCCAGGTGTCATGGTGGGCGCCTGTAATCCCAGCTACTTGGGAGGCTGAGGCAGAGAATTGCTTGAACCTGGGAGGCGGAGGTTGCAGTGAGCCGAGATTGTGCCACTACGCTCCAGCCTGGGTGACAAAGTGAGGCTTTGTCCCAAAAAAAAAAAAAAAAGGATTGTGGAAGCTAAAGTTCTTATTTTCAGAGGAAGCCTTCAGGTAGCAGGTTTCAGAGAGGATAGGTTGTAAAATGTTTCTCATCAGACCTAAAGTCTGTGTTGACCTTAATGCCAGAGAGGTATAATGAGGCATGTCCGACCCCTCAACGTCATGGCTTAAACCAGTCTCTCAGGTTAAATTTTAAGAGTATCCCGGCTGAGGAGGAAGTCCATTCAGATGGATGGGGGGCCTTATAATTTTATTTTTTTGTTTACATGTCTCATTGTTTTTCCTTCTAGAATGATTATCTCACTTCCAATTTTCATTTTCTCGTTTGGTTTAAAACTTTGAGTTTTCTTCATTTTGCAGTCAGTCCCTTGAATTATAGTGGGCTTTGGAAGTATTGCTCTTTACCACTCTTGTGTGTTAATGAAGTAACATCTGTCAGCAGCTTCTTATTTTTCTTCTCATGTGTGAACCCCCAAAATCTGAGATAGGTCTCAGTTAAGTTTATTTTGCCAAAGTTGATGCCGTGCACCTGTGATACAACCTCAGGAAGTCCTGACACGTGCCCAGTGTGGTAGGAGCACAGCTTGATTTTATACGTTTTAGGGAGGCATGATACATCAATCAATATGTGTAAAATGTACGTTGGTTCAGTCCAGAAAAGTGGGACAACTTGAAGCAAAAGGCGGGACAACTTGAAGCAAAAGGCGGGACAACTTGAAGCAGAGAGGGGCCTTCCAGGTCATAGGTAGGTAAGAAATAAATGGTTACATTATTTTGAGTTTCTGATTAGCCTCACCAAAGGAGGCATTCAGGTATGCTTTTATCTCACTGAGCGGAGGGGATATTGATTTATGCTGAGGGGTTGGTTCCTTAATATCAAATATATCAGGAGAAAGTTAAATCTTAACTGTGTGTGAGGAAGAGGCAATATTAACTTGGAAGAAGACACCTCAAGTGGTTGAATTTCAAGTAAAAGTAGTAAGAGTTAACATCTGTTACATGCACTTCTGCATAGTCACACTTAATCCTTACCTTAGGCAAGTGAAGTGGGTACTAATTCTGATTTTACTAATGAAGACATGGAAAGTGATTTGCCTCATGAGATACAGCTGGTCAATGGGGCAGTGGGTTCATATGATGCTGTCGCTTTCTGAACGCCAGACTTGTCTTGTGATGGACCTGGGGAGGGGACCACAGCTGTGGTTGGGAGCAACTTCTCCAGCATGGTCAGCCAGAGGCACCAACTCAACAGCGGGTTCTAAAGAGACTGGGGATTCCTCTCTCATTTTCAGGGTGCTAATGTCTCCCTCCCACTTGGGGTGGGAATTTTCCTAGCTGTTTGTGGTGGACAGAGAGTGAGGTGAATTCTTGAGTCCGGACTACTGACAAGGGAGCAGATTTCTTTCAGTGATCCAGGGAATCCTAAGACCCAGCTCTCCTTTAGACAGAATTAACCCTTCTTCCATGCTCAGTAGGTCAGTGGGTCCTACACCAGAAAGGAGGAAGGATCTGAATATTGAACATCTACTAGATGCACACTCTGTGCTGGGCTCTTTTAGGCTTAGCTCTTTCCTCTTTTTCTTGATAGGGGTTTGTGCCTGAGAACTTTTTTTGCTTTTGTTTTTGTTTGTGGGGAACATATGACTGGAAATAAACTTTAGAGGACTCACTGGGCTTTGCTTTTGTCTGGCCTTCGTCCACAACATGAGGTGTTAGATCAAAGCCTCCAAGAGCCACAAGATTTTTGAAACTCTTGAAAATGCACACAGATGGGAACTGCCACTTCTGGAAACAGTGTTGCCTCTGCTTTCCTTCTGGAAGACATTTGTTACTTCTCAGCATTCCCTCAAGGGACTCTTTAGGTGTTACTGACACCTGGCTCCAAAGGTGAGAGACCACATGCTTCTGAATCCTTCCATTTCTACCGCCCACTGAAAGGTTAAAAAGAAACACATTGTGGCTGAGCAGTTGCCAAAATGACCTGGAAATTTGTGTCACTCTGATGCTGTATGGAATGGACTCCTTCAAGAGGAGAGGGGACTGCCCACAGTGCCTCCACCCCATCCTAATGCAGCTGTGATCATAACAGCCTTGCCTTCTTCCACAGAAAAATGCAACTTTGGAGGTCTGTGTCACTTTAGTGCTCTCAATGCAATGTGTAGCACTGAGGTACATCTCTAAGGCTTCTTCCTGACAGACTGAAAGTCCATCAAGCCCTATGGAAAGGTCTCTGGAGAGGCCTGAAAATGAATTCATTTCCCTGTCTCCAAAGGAAGTGTGTGGAACGTTTTGGCAGTGCAGACTTCACAAGGTTAAAACCCACAGCAAACTCTACCCTCCACACACATGACACTAGAGAACTCTCCTCCTTTGGGGTTCTTTTGCATTATGCAACTCTGTATTATACAGTGATTGAGTCTCAGCTAGTAACTAAGCATTTGGATGATGGAATGGGCTTTATTTTCATGTCAACCTGCTTCTGATTTAGAGTTTAAGGTGTGATACAATCAGGCATCAGTTTAAAAAATGATCTGTACAATGGGAGTGAGGACCAGTTTCCATTATGACCAAGGAGATGTCCTTGGTGCGGTTGACAGCACTCTGGGCTTCATTGTGTTTCCTTTCCAACTGAAACCTTGATGGTGCTTTTATTCAGCTCCACCTGTTCTCCTACTTATGCCACATTTTGCAAGAAAAATGTGTACATATATCTCTTACAACAATAATGACTTACTGATTGCCTATGATGCAGGGCCTCTGTGGGTTACTATTATTCAGCTTGCAAACTGGGGCAAAAAGCCAGCCACACTGTACTTGCCAGGCTGTCCACCTGGAGCAAGTCTGTGTTGTCTAATTCATGAGGACTTACATGGGCTCACAGCAGGCCTGTTCCAATGCAAGCCCATCCAGGAAGTTTGTAGACACCATTATATTTAACCTGCACAAAAGATGAGCAACAGAGATATTATTATCCTCACTTTACAGAGGGAGAAATTGACTCGGAGGAGTAAAATCACTGGCTCAGATTTTCATAGTATAGGGAAGTGGAGTGGGTATGGAAAGGAGGAAGACTGGAATGTATCCGATAGTATTGAATTGGAATTACAGATATTAGTATGAACTCATGGCTTTTAATAAGTAGATATAGAAACAAACGTAGGCTAACAGCAATGACATGCTACTAGCAATAAATATATTGAGCATCCAGATCATTGTCTCTAAATATTATTTTCCACTCTAGAAACCAGGTTTCCTTTGGGTAAACGTCTGTTTTGGGGCTGGGGCAAAGAAGGTGCAAGACAAGCCTGAAACATATTATTTTGCCAGAAAGTGAATAAGTGTTCAAGGAATGATGGAGAAATTCCCAAAGGACACTGAATCTAGCTAGATGGGTCCACTGGCCAAATTAACAATAAAATGGATTGTTATCCATTGAACAAAATAAAAACCCATGAGACCACAATGATAAAAACAAACAAACAAATAAATAAGGATATAATATAAAGAGTTTCATTACTGGCATAAAACAATAATTGGACCAAAGTTACATAGTGAGGTTTCAAACTACCATCTGTGTTCTTGCAGAACTTATGTTTATTCTTGAGTCATGGGACTTCTCTACTGCAACAGAATGGTGAA
Source organism: Piliocolobus tephrosceles (assembly GCF_002776525.5). Taxonomy (NCBI): domain Eukaryota; kingdom Metazoa; phylum Chordata; class Mammalia; order Primates; family Cercopithecidae; genus Piliocolobus; species Piliocolobus tephrosceles. Next base: position 24,214,841 of record NC_045442.1, read on the forward strand.
TTCCTAGGGAAAGTGTGGTGTCTTCACTTAGTGGGACTGGATTCAAGATGGGCTTTCCCATGTCTATCCCCTCTAGTCATTGATACGTTGCATATAATTTTTTGAGGTTATTTCCAAAGCATCAGCCAGTGTGCACGATCCTTTAGGAAAAGAAACCCAGTATTCAGTTGACTCTTTTGTGCCTTTGCTTTTAGAGTTGACACATGGCTTCTGTTCTCATCAGAAATATCACTGGGAGGAAGGGGTGGTGTGGGGGGAGGAGGAGGAGGAGGAGGTGGAGGAGGGGGGAAGGCGAAGGCTCCAAACAAACAAAAAGAAACAAACCCAATCTCAAATAAAATCATTGGAGGGAGGTGTTGGCTAAGACTAAAGCAAGGTTTCAAGAAAGAGCTGAACATCAGGCCCTGGGAAGATCAAGAAGCAAATCTTCTGCAAAAATGCTCTGTGATGGGATGGTTTTTGCCATCTTCCTTTTTATGGGTTCTTGGAGTCTGTCTGGCGCTCTGCTCTGATTTACTCTGAGTTGCTTCTTCTGGAACTCTGCCCTTCCTAGGAATGTTGTGCATATGAGGCAATAGGGCACTTTCAGAAGTATAACTGTACTATCTGAAACTTCCTTTTGTGTTTCTTTGTTGAAATTCCTGATGCAAAGAGTCTCATTAACTTTATTCCTTTTTTTTTTTTTTTTTGCCAAGCAGCACCCAGTCCATGGATGGACCACCCTTGCTTAGGTGTCTCCTCATCATCCAATAAGCTGACACTAGTCTGAGGAGGTGGGTGGGATAAATGAATCACATATTAAACTACACGCTGGATTGCTCGTGGGGAGTTCCCTAGTGGAGATGACTGGGTCTCAATAGACCCCAAAATTAACTAAGGTTGGTCTAACCACATTCCCATTATGGTAATAAGTTTGATAAGAGAGAAAGAAAATCTTTCAGCAAGGAGGAAGAGACCAGAGTGACTGCTATGATTTTGCATCCTTTGGTGTCCCTTGACTGCTGCTCATTTAAGAATTTTAAATTCTTAAATGTTGTGTGTGGTCAGGGGACCTAGACTAAAGGGGCCCCCACACTTGTGGGCAGCTCTAAAACTATGCCCTATTTCCACTCTCTGATTGAGACCTCTTCCCTCATCTATTTCCTTTGGTTGAAGCCTCCTTGGACATCCCTCCTCCCTGCACTGGCCCTGTTTGGGTTGCAGTCAAGTCTCAGATGCTCTTCTTGAGCAGGATGTGCCTTAAGTGGTTAATTTTGTAAGCATCCTTAAGTCCTACCTGATCACACCCAGTCTTGACATTTTTATTCCTATTTTTGACTGTTAGTAATGGCTAACATTTACTGAGGACTTATTACATGTCAGACATTATGCTAAGCTCTCTTTTTGCATTAACTCATTTAATACCCATGAGGCATTCTTCCTATTTCACAGATGATGAAATAAAGTTTAAGAAAATTAAGTAACTTGCCAAAGCTAGCACAACTATTAAGTGGCCAAGATAGAATTCAAACCTTTTATGTTTGAATATGTGAGCCTATAAATTTCTACTTTGCAGTATACTTGTCAGCAGGAAAGAGCCTAGCACTCTCTGTGTACAGTGTGTTTCCGTTTTTCCAGCTGTGACATACATTTAAGCTTGGTGTCCCCACCTAGGCTACCCCAGGGTATCCATCTATTGAGTTTCAGACTTGAGCCTAGTTGGAAGCACAAAGGCAGTTCTTGGATACTGTTCTCTGCCCAGACTTCCATTGTAGTTTAGTTCTCAGGCACATCAAACACAAGCTGTAATTTTATGTTTTCTTCCACTCAGCTCCAGACTGGCTTTCAAGAAGAAGTTTAGTGTTTTTCTTCTGAACTCTAGACCCCTAAATTTCAACTGACAATAATGGGCAACATCATACGCCTAACACAAATTCCAAAGAAATTGGCCCTGTTAGAAGAGGCAAATGCAATTATATGGCTCACTGGTCTTGTCTGGCAATCAATTTGTTTGAGGAAATTTGATAAGAATGAAACATGTAATTGATTTGGCTGATATCTCTACACATATTCCACTCCTCTGCCCCCACCAACCCTAGCCAAAGCTAGAGGTGAGAAAATATGGCATCTTTTACTTGTCAGTTACCAGACCTTCCTCTTAAAGGTTTTTTAGTGGGAAAAAACCCTCAAAAACACATTTTTATAATCTTGCCTGATTGAATCAAACGAAGTCCCCTTCTTCATTTGTATGTCTATCCCTGCACGTCAGGTCACTTTGTTTCATTGATGCCAAGGTAGATGACACAGAGAAAATAAAGATGACTGAGTCACATTCTAAATGCCTGAAGCTTCTGTGTCCCTAGACCTATGTAGCATGACCTGGGTTAGTGGAGGGAGCATGAGGCTCATCTGTATCTCCCACCTGGGGAACACACATATCTGTGCATGTATGCATGCTAACAGAACGGTATGCATACATGCACAGATGTGTGTGTTCCTAAAAGTTCCTAATATGTCCTTGTAATCTGAGTATAAAAAGGAGATAGCTCTGGTAGGAAGAGATCAACACTCTCAGCTTTCTCCAACATATCACCTTCAAGGTGCATCCTACAGCAGAAAAAACATTGGGAACAAAAGGTGCTGGTGTCGAACCTGGCTTTGCTAATTAACTTTTTATTTCACCTTCTTTTCATTTTAACCTCAGTTTCTTTTCTTTTTTTTTTTTTTTTTTTTTTTTTTTGAGATGGAGTCTTGCTCATCACTCAGGCTGGAGTGCAGTGGCGCCATCTCGGCTCACTGCAAGCTCCGCCTCCCGGGTTCACGCCATTCTCCTGTCTCAGCCTCCCGAGTAGCGGGGACTACAGGCGCCCGCCAACGCGCCCGGCTAATTTTTTGTATTTTTAGCAGAGACGGGGTTTCACCGTCTTAGCCAGGATGGTCTCGATCTCCTGACCTTGTGATCTGCCCGCCTCGGCCTCCCAAAGTGCTGGGATTACAGGCGTGAGCCACCGCGCCTGGCCAGTTTCTTTGTTTGTCGAATAAATGGGATAATACCAACTCTGCCTTTCAACACTAACTCAAAAGAATCCATGTCAAATGTATGGGGACATTTTTGGACCAATGAGCTCATGGCACTCTCATGCGTATGTTGAAATGTCACTCAACAAAAAGCGCAGATATTATAGCACAAGTTCCCTGCACTCCATTGAACTCACAGTGGTAGATTGATGTAATAGTGCAAACTCTCACTGAGTAACAACATGGACATTGGATTCAGACAAACTTGATTCCTAGCACTATTGCCATATGGCTTTGAACAAATAATTTTACCACTATAAACCTCAGTTCTTCACCTATAAAAGGTTGGTGGTAGAATAGTTATATCCACCTTACAAAGCTGGGATGAGAATTAAAAAAGACATAGCACATAACACTGTACTTGGCACATAGTATACACCCCAAACCATGGTTACTATGAGACCTTTACTACTATCATTAGGAATAATTTCAAAATGAAATTTACCAAAAAACTATGTCCAGGACACCCAGGTAACACTAGTTTTTCAGCTGCACCTCATGCGCCTTTCTCCTATGTTAGTTTCTTCCTTGTTTCTGGAATTAAATGCAGTCATCAAAGTCCAGACAAGATTTCCCAGGAGAAGCTTCCTCTCCAGTGAGTTAGGATGAGCACAGGGGATTGTGACTGCATTAGACAGAAGGCTGGATGAGCAAGGGCAAATCTGATCATACAGCTCAGAAAGTCTGTCTTTGCAGAGATACAGCCTGGCTAAGCTCTTCCAACACAGGGCCTCAGGGCCTATATTTTTTTTTTTTTCTCTTCAAACAACAGCTTATCAGAACTAATAAAATTAAAGAACACCTCTAAAATCTGCCACTTTCACTTAAAGAAGGAACAGGTGGTACCTGAACTAATGATGTCAAGGCCTTTCATTTGTGGCAAGCTAATTTCCTCTGAACATGGAAGACTAGTCTTAAAATAAGATGAATGTCCTTCCCTACGTGGTTCGTCCTAAGCATAGTGCCACAATTAATGAAAGCAGCCGGACATTTCCAGTGCTAACCTGTCAAATAAAGATTCCCATCTTGAGAGGTATGGGCAGCTTCAGAGCTTGTGGCTCTTTGTTTGCACCCATATCCTTCCAACCTCTTCAGACTAAATGTCTGGTTAAGAATGAACAGGGAAGGGCCAAGTTTGTGTACGGACAGCGGAAAAACCTGGAGAGAGGCAAAATGTTACCTTTTTTCCAATGATTGTTTATTTAAGAAACCTGGAATAATACCTGGGGTTGTAAAGCCTTATGCACCATCTCTGATGAAATAGCAAGTTTCCTTGACAAATACAATTTTGGAAATCACTTAAAGAAACAGTCTTCTAAACCATAGGAAGTTATTAATTACCTGGTATAGTCAATATTTTGCTTAGATTTTTCTTTGAATCAGAAGAAGAAAATTGCCTTCATAAACATATTATTACTTTTGGGACTAGTATGTAACTAGAATCTCAGTCTAGTAAGGAATATAATCATACTGGTAACAATAAGTAATTAAATAAGATTGTATGTATCCACATTCATTATTTTGTTAGCTGCCCACAAAGGGACCTCTGAGTTGGTGTAGTGTTTCTAATAGTGCGGTCGACATGTACTGCAATAGATTCTGCTGGTTTTGGTCATGCAATTTAAAATGCACATTATGAGCCTCTCTCAGAATCTACTGAGATATAATATCTATGGATTTGGATTGGGAACCCTCATTGCCCTCCAGATTCTTATGTATTACTTGATTCTTATGTATTACTTGTAATTGTGGAGTATTTGTGATCATTCTTTTCCTGTGAAGAGAGCTCATTAAGTGCAGCTCTTGGCTGTTCTCCACCCTTTGCTGACTCCGGCCCAGGAGATGTGGAATAATACGCTGATTTGTAAATTTGCAAAGAATTGTCTGGGCATGCTTGTGTTTACTCCATTCCCCTTGTCCTAGAGATGTAACTGCCTTCAGAAAGGAGATTAGTATGTGGAGGCAACTACCCCCAAACGCTTTTTTGCTCCATTCCCCTTGTCCTAGAGATGTAACTGCCTTCAGAAAGGAGATTAGTATGTGGAGGCAACTACCCCCAAACGCCTATTCACTCTGGTTGGACAAACAACTATATTTTAGAATGTGCTATTTTGTTTTATTTTCTTTTTTCTTTTTCAATAATAAAGTAAAAACTGGCATGTTTCCCTTTTTCCCGTAGGATGGTAAATTCTCTATCTTCTGTCAACTCTACCTTTTTCCTCCAACTCTCTACAAAATTTTGCTGTCTTTTCAAGGTTAATTACATTTGACCCTTGAACAATGTGGGTGTTAGGGATGCCAACCTCCTGCACAGTAAAATATCCTCATATAACTTTGTCCCAAAACTTAACCATTAAGAGCCTACTGTTGACTGGAAGTCTTACCAATAACATAAACAGCCAATAAAGACATACTTTATATGTTATATGTCTTGCATACTATATTCTTACAATAAAGTAAGTTAGGGAAAATAAAATTTTATTAGGAAAACAATAGGAAGAGAAAATATATTTACTATTTATTAAGTGGAAGTGAATAATCATTAAAGTCTTTAACCTCATTGTCTTCAACTTGAGAGGGCTGAAGAGGAGAAGAAGAGAGGTTGGTCTTGTTGTCTCAGAGGCAGAGTCTATGCATGGACAAATGCCAGATTTTTCAGGCAACATAAGCTGTGAATGTAGTTTTTAAAACCATTTGTAATGATATGGAGTAACTTTGTCATGGCAATTCAGCATCATGAATGAAGATTTGGGCCCTTTGTTATACTTCATTTTTGGAGTCCTAGCTCTGCCACATATTAGTAGTGTTGTATGGAACGTATTGCATATTCCATAGGCCTGTGTAATGAATGGCTAGTGTGCGTGAGTTCTACTACTGACAGGATGCCATTCTATAGACTCATCAAGGAACATTAATGGCTAAATGGAACATGAATCCCGTTCCTACCCACTTACCTGTAGTGTGACCTTTAGCAAGTTGTCTACTTTCTCTAAGCCTCTTTGTCTTATATGCAAAAATGACTGCCCTACATTCCTACAGAGTGGGTGCAAGAAGAAAGTCATTCTTATGGATACCTTTGAAAATGTCAAAACTCTTTGGAAATATGGGGTGTAATAGTAATTTAAAAAGGCATTCTATTAGTACTTTTTTCTAGCAGGCACAAATATATGTGTTTAGTATGGAGAATGCTTACTTCTGCCATTAAACCTTAGGTTCAAACAAATATTCATTCCTTCATTTCAATTAAGGATGTGAACATGTGCTTTGCCTTCTAGGTGACTCTCTAAAACTCTGATGCCAGTCATGCAGGATTCTTTCCTTTGTGCCTTCCTTTTGGTCAATCATTAGTTGTTGTTGTTGTTTTTTTTAAAAATCAGCTGCAAACACCTGTTACTTGCAACCAGATTTTTAAAAATTCATTCTGCAATTAATAAGTGGTTAGTTGTTTTTCAAAAAAAAACTTTTTTTTTTTTTTTTTTTTTTTTTTGAGATGGAGTCTCACTCTGTCACCCAGGCTGGAATGCAGTGGCATGATCTCAGCTCACTGCAAGCTCCACCTCCCGGGTTCACGCCATTCTCCTGCCTCAGCCTCCTGAGTAGCTGGGAGTACAGGCACCCGCCACCACGCTCGGCTAATATTTTTTGTATTTTTAGTAGAGGTGGGGTTTCACTGTGTTAGCCAGGATGGTCTTGATCTCCTGACCTTGTGATCCGCCTGCCTCGGCCTCCCAAAGTGCTAGGATTACAGGCGTGAGGCACCGCGCCTGGCCTAAAAAATTTTTAGGTTCGTGGGTACACGTGCAGGTTTGTTATACAGGTAAAATCATGTTGGGGGTGGGCGGTGTACAGATTATTTCATCGCTGAGGTACTAAGCCTACTATCCAATAGTTATTTTTTCTGATCCTCTCCCTCCTCCCACCCTCCACCCTCAAGTAGGCCCCATTGTCTATTGTTCCTCTGTTTGTGTCCATGTGTTCTCATCATTTAGCTCCTACTTATAAGTGAGAACATGCAGTATTTTGTTTTCTGTTCCTGTGTTAGTTTGCTAAGGATAATGACTTCCAGCCCCATCTGTGTTCCCGCAAAGGACATGATCTCGTTCTTTTTATGGCTACATAGTATTCCATGATGTTTGTGTACCACATTATATTTATCCAATCTGCTATTGGTGGGCATTTAGGTTGATTCCATGTCTTTGTTATTTTGAATAATGCTTCAGCGAACATACACAAGTATGTGTCTTGACGATACAACAATTTATAAGACTTTGGGTATATACCCAGTAATGGGATTGTTGGTTAAATGGTAGCTCTGTTTTTAGCTCTTTGAGGAATTGCCACACTGCTTTCCACAATAGGTGAACTAATTTCAGTCCCACCAATGGTATATAAGTGTTCCCTCTTTTCTGCAACCTCAACAGCATCTGTTATTTTTTGACTTTTTAATAATAGCCATTCTGACTGGTGTGAATGGTATTGCAGTGGGGTTTTGATTTGTATTTCTTTAATAGTCAGTGATACTGAGCTTTGTTTCATAAGTTTTTTGACTACATGTATGTCTTCTTTTGAAAAGTGTCTGTTCATGTCCTTTGTCCACTTTTTAATGGGATTTTTTTTTCTTGTAAACTTGTTTAAGTTCCTTATCGATGCTGGATATTAGACTTTGTCAGATGCATAGTTTGCAAATATTTTCTCCCATTCTTTAGGTTGTCTGTTTATTCTGTTGATAGTTTCCTTTGCTGTACAGAAGGTTAATTAGATTCCATTCGTCAATTTTTGCTTTTGTTGAGATGGCTTTTGGCATCTTCATCATGAAATCTTTGCAAGTTCCTATGTCCAGAATGATATTGCCTAGGTTGTCTTCCAGGGGTTTTATACTTTTGGGCTTTACATTTAACTTTTTAATCCATCTTGAGTTGCTTTTTGTATATGGTGTAAGAAAGGAGTCCAATTTTAATTTTCTGTTTACAGCTAACCAGTTATCCCAGCACTATTTATTGAATAAGGAGTCCTGTCCCCATTGCTTGTTTTTGTCAGCTTTGTCAAAGATCAGTTGGTTCTAGTTGTGAGGCTTTATTTCTGGGCTCTCTATTCTATGCCATCGGTCTATGTGTCTGTTTTTGTACCAGTAGGAAAGAACCGTTTTGATTACTGTAGTCCTGTAGTACAGTTTGAAGTCAGGTAGCATGATGCCTCCAGCTTTGTTCTTTCTGCTTAGGGTTGCATTTAATATTTTGGCTTTTCTTTTGGTTCCATATGAATTGCAAAATTGTTTTATTATAGTACTGTGAAGGATCTCAGTGGTAGTTTGATAGGAATAACATTGAATCTGTGAATTGCTTGACCAACATGGCTATTTTCATGATATTGATTCTTCCTATCCATGAGCATGGAATGTTTTTCCATTTGTTTGTTTCATCTCTGATTTTGCTGAGCAGCGTTTTGTAATTCTCATTGTGGAGATCTTTCACCTCCCTGGTTAGCTGTATTCATAGGTATTTTATTCTTTTTGTGGCAATTGGGAATGGGATTGTGTTCCTGTTTGGCTCTTGGCTTAGCTGTTGCTGGTGTATATAAATGATAGTAATATTTATATATTGCTTTTGTATCCTAAAACTTTGCTGAAGTTGTTAATCAACAGAAGGAGCTTTTAGGCCAGAACTATGGGGTTTTCTAGATATAGAAACAAACTAGAAAACCTAGAAGAGATGGAAAAGTCCTGAACACATACACCCTCCCAAGACTGAACCAGGAAGAAATTGATTCCCTGAACAAATCAATAATGAGCTCTGAAATTTAATCAGTAGTAAATAGCCTACCAACCAAAAAAAAAAAAAAAAAAAAAAAAAAAAAAAAAAAAAAAAAAAAAAAGAAAGAAAAAAGCCTGGGACCTGGCAGATTCACAGTGGAATTCTACCAGATGTACAAAGAAGAGTTGGTACCATTCTTACTGAAACTATTTCAAAAAATTGAGGAAGCGGGACTCCTCCTTAACTCATTCTAGGAGGTCAGCATCATTCTGATATCAAAACCTAGCAGAAACACAACTGCAACTAAAAATACCAGCATCCTCCATGAACATTGATGAAAAAATCCTCACAAAATATTTGCAAACTGAATTCAGCAGCACATCAAAAAAGCTAATCCACAATGATCAAGTAGGCTTCACCCCTGGGATGCAAGGTTGGTTCAACATACACAATTCAATAAGTGTGATTCAACACATAAACAGAACTAAAGACAAAAACCAAATGATTATCTCAATAGATTAAGAAAAGGCTTTCAATAAATTCAACATCACTTCATGGTAAAAATTCTCTGCTGGGCATGGTGGCTCATGCCTGTAATCCCAACACATTGGAAGGCTGAGGTGGGTAGATTGCTTGAGCCTCAGGAGTTTTAGACCAGCTGGGCAAAATGAAAAAAAACCCATGTCTACAAAATACAAAAACTAGCCAGGTGTGGCAGTGCGTACCTGTATTACCAGCTACTCAGGAGGCTGAGGCAGGAGGATTCATTGAGCCTGGAAGGTCAAGGCTGCAGTGAGCCATGATTATGCCACTGTACTCCAGCCTGGGTGATAGAAAAAGACCCTGTGTAAAAACAAAAACAAAACTCTTAATAAATTATGTCTGAAGGAACATACCTCAAAATAATAAGAGCCATCTGTGATAAACCCACAGCCTACATCCTACTGAATGGGCAAAAACTGGAAGCATTTCCCTTGAAAACTGCCACAAGACAAGGATGCCCTCTCTCACTACTCCTATTCAGTGAAGTATTGGGAGTCCTGGCCAGAGCACTCAGGCAAGAGAAGTAAATAAAGTACATCTAAATAGGAAGAGAGAAAGTCAAACTATTGCTGTTTGCAGATGACATGATTCTATGTCTAGAATAAAATGCTGTTTACATTTTTGATACTCTCACTCCACTGAAAACTCCTTAAGGAAGGGACCAGATGTTATGTTTTACTTTGTACAACTCTAGATTCCATCACAGTGCTAAGCAAAGAATGTGTGCTAGATAAAAGTATATGTTGAATTGAATTGAGTTGAAATTATTTTTTAAATTATGTAGGTAATACATACTTTTGGTAAAAAAAAAAAAACTAGGAGAATCTTGAAAAGTATAAGTAAATTCAAAGAATTTATAGTATATTCACCAAAAGCCATCAGTTTTAATGTTTTTTTAAAGAAACATCTTTATCAAGGTACAAATTACATACCATAAACATAACATGTGTAGAGTTCAGTGCATTTTCTTAAATGTATACAGTTGTGCAACAGTCACCACATCCAGTTTTAGAACACACTGATCATCTGATAAAGTTTCCTTCTACCCATTTAAATCATATTATTATAACATACATAGAATTTTATTCTTAGAAGAAGAGAAAAATCCTAATATAAATATTTTCCCTGTGGAATTAGGAACATAAAATATAAACATTGGAATCACTGCTTTATAATCTACTAATGATGTGCCCCAAGTTACCTTCTAATTTTATTCCAGTATAAACTACCAGTATATTAGAGAAAAAAATATTTGTGTATACATTTCTGAAGTAAAAAAAGGCTTTAGTATGGGTTACTAAAGCTGGAATCACTGAATTTTGCCATATTACATAGGCAATTGCTTTTCAAATATTTACAACTTTCTTTTCCCAAATAAGCATTAAGAGTGATCAATGCCACGTTTGAGTATAACCAATATTTGTAATTACATAAAATTATATATACTTTTGCAAATTTTAAGGATAATTTCAGAGGATGTCGGCATCTGTTGAAATTGGGGCTGATGTATATAGTTTTGAGCAGTTTGTGTGCTCCTGCTTGAGAGTGCCCTTAGGGCTGAGATTGGCTTGTGTTGAATCCATCAAGCTCTACACATGGGGCTGTGTCTGCCTGGGCACTCCTCTACATCACACAAAGGCATGCTCTGCTTTCTCAGCCCTGTGCTCATCTGAAGAGAGCACTTCTGTCTTGTTGGTACAAAGGCTTCCTATGGGTCAGCTCGAGCCCTGATTGGGGTTTTCAGGATAAGGCAGTTGCAATCTGAATCCTTGCTTGCTCTGCAAGCATTGCTTTATGGAAGAAGCCAAGCTCAACTGTGGAGACTAACCTATACGGGGCCAGGTAAACAGAGCTGTCCATTTGGGGAGCTTAGAAGGCTGCTAACCTGGTAGTCAAAGTTCTCCACAAGTGACCTGTCCAGCCTCATCTCTCACTGCAGTTCCCCTGGGTTCTTCCCTCCTGCTACCCATACCTGCTGCTGCCTTCATGCTGAATTTCCTCTTTCTACTGCTATCATCCATTCCACTGTCCATCCAACACTCTCCATCCTTCAAGAATTGCCTCACCATCTTAGGATGTGGAACCCTCTCTTGTTGCACCAATGCTCAACTATTCTTGGTGTGTAATTATCCTACCTTTCCTTTTGAACTCATTGTGTTCTGACATCATATCATGCAGTAGTAGTTAAGTGCACATGATCTGAAGCTGGCTGGGCTTGAAACCTGGCTCTGATAATTAACCAACAGAGAGGCCTTGTAAAGTTTCCAAATCTCTCTTTGCCTTAGTTCTCTTGTGCGTAAAATTAAAATGATAATACCTACCTCTTTGGGTTGTTATGACAACAGCCAGTTAGTACCTAGCAAATTTTATTTATTTTTTTTCTTTTATGTGAATAACTTTGTTTTCCCAAATATATTCTAAGCTATTTGAGAGCAGCAAAGAAAAATAAGTTGGGAGAGGTTGTGACTCACTAAGCCCAGAGCTAGACTAGCAATCTATTGATTCTCAGCAATATGTTCCTTTGACTTTTGCCATTTTGTCTGACATTGATAATATTATTTTTTATAATGAAGTAGTGATAATATTGATAGTCATAATAAAGATGTCTTCAAAGTGTATTATGTGCAGCTTTTAAAATTTGTGCAAGTCTTTTCTTTATGCCTATACATAAATGAGAGATCATGGATTATATTATATCATGTATTTATTATATTATTTATTATTATTTACGTATTATATCATGTTTTTATTTTACTATTTTATTATAACCTAGCTATTTTTCTTCTCTTTCTCTCCCAAGTATCCTCTCCCATTGTATGAAATACATTTTTAGTGCTATGTTATCTTTAAATAAAATTACAAGAGGTAGTGTTCAATCAAAACAAATCTAATTGGCTACAAACATAACTACAACCTCATTTCACCCATATTGTTGGAACAGTTAATTGGACTCGCAGAGCCATCAGCTAAATACATTGGTTTATGCAAACAGTGAATCTAATTTTCTCCAAAACATCTTTTTGCAGGAGCAGTCAAAATAGATAGGAAGGAGAGAAGATTTTGAATGAAACTTGAAAAGATCAATTTGGTTTCAATTATCTGCCCTTGCCAGATAGACATGGAAAAAACATCACCACATTATTGAAATAAAAAAAAAAACATATACACATTCATAATTTCTTTCAAATTGAAAGTGCAAAAACAATAAAAGAAATAATAAATTTTACACTGCAGCTGAATTCAGCCAGAATCAGCAGTGATGGACTTCCCCTCTTTTCCATCCTCCTTCACCCAAATCCTTCATAAATATGTCTTTAAGAGTTTAGGGAATTAACACAGAGGTGAGAATGTTTTCTCTTTTTGTTTCTTTAAATCTTTGCCCTATGGGTATATATATCCTTCAGAAAAAAAAGTGAAAAACAAAACAAAGTAAAATTCTATTTATTCAGACTTCATTGACTTGGAAGCTGTACAATTCAGATTAGTTACCTGCTCTGCCTTTGGCAAGTCAGGAAATCTTTTTAAGTCTCACTTTTTTCCCCTGTGAAAGGAGTGAAAAGTCACACATAATGTCTACATGAGAAGGCACTGTTAAACTGTGTTACATACACTGCACAAATATGAGAAAACAACATGAAAATAAAATTTTTAAAATTTAAACAAATATTACAGAGGAAGTACCTCTTATTTTTAAAGTCTATTTTTAGTCACTCTGGGGGCATTTTTTTTTTCTTTACATCCTAACACTAAATATGCTAATGTAAAACCTTCACAATGAGTTTACTAAACAAGGTGCTCTCTCGTTGGAGTATTTTCCCATAACATATAGTTAATCAGATTTGAGTCATTGTGCCTTCTAAATGTGTTTCATTTATTTTTCCTTTTCACAAAGTCAAAATGATGGTCATTTAGTTAAGGCAAATTCGTGTCTTATGCTTTTCATTTTCCACACCTTAGTTGCCAAGTCTTAGATTTGCAAATCTATATTGAATCACAAATTTCTATTGTCTTATAGCAAGAATGTTCCTTTTTGTAAATCTTCTAAACTTCCCTTTTCTTTGGCACTTCTTTAGGCAGAAAACATAAAACAAACCCAAATGGGGAAATTGTGTCCTCATTCCTAGTTGATTATCAGTACAGCATTTTATGGGGCACCAAGTGCTGTCGCATATTTTACAAACATTTGAAAGTCTTTCCTTCACATATTATTTGGTGTCTTGAGATTTTTTTCTTAGTGTATTATTCAGTGCATGTGTCTGGAAACAATCAGTAACCCTCCCACTTATTTGATCTGCTTGCTATGGGGCTATGGGTATGCTTTGAATAAATAATGCTATATTCCATCTTCCTAAGGTCTGACCCCAAACACGATTACTAAGGCTACATTCAGCCTCATGCTGCAAGGTGCATGAAATAGAAGAAAGGCAATCTTTAATAATTAGAGCTATGGGCCATAATTGTTATAAAATATTTAAGAAGCTTAAAATCCAGAAGAGGAGACGAGCTGTATGCGTAGAATAATTAACCAGTAAATGCAGGAGCTGGCCAAGGGATACACATATGAATCAAATTGTCAGTGAAGACAAGAAATAAATCACTGAAGTATATAATACTTGGGGATGGCGTTTTGGAAGAAAGACGACATTCAGCAAACTTCATGGGATTAGTAGGGATTTAATAGGATTAAATGTGGAAGAAAAGTTGTTCAGATTGAGGTTTGAGATATGTGGCCATAAGAACGTAATTGCTGTTTTGGGCCGAATGTTTATAGGGTGACATTTCTTTTTTGACTTTGCTTTTTCAGGAGGCACATTTTATTACATAATCGATTGGGGATGTCCCTTTGTATGTAATTTTAATGGACACTTATTTTTGTATCTGACTGTTCAGAAGAAAAGGCATTCCTGTTCTTCTGGAAGACTTTCTCTCCTCACACCCCCAGCTAACTGCTTCCTATAGATGTTTTCTAAATAATTATCTTTTAAAAGTATAACCCTGCCCCGAACTGCAGCCACAATTGGGCGGTCCAAGAGTGGGTACCACACTGGATCAATAAGTCTCTTACCCAGGAATTTGGACTTGGAAACAGGAAGAATGTTAGGCCAGTCTTCCTCTGGTACCAAAGCTGTAAGATATAAACCTTAGGAGCTCTTGGCAGTCATTCTTGGCCATACGGAGCAAGCTGCTCTGCAGTAAGAGAAAAGAATGAGGCTGACACACAGAGAGAAACAGAGGAGATCCAGTCATTATCCTGCCCCTGGTTTCATGATATATTTCTGTTATTCTTCAACAAATTTCCTTTTCTGCTTAAGAAAGGGAAGGTGTTTTGTTTTTCCTCTCTCACTTAAAAAGCCTTTTTTATACTGTAACAAATTCACAATTAAGTTAGGAATTGCTTTTTGTAAGTTAGGAAAAGGTTCTTCCTCCAGCTTGACTCAGTCTCATGGGTTCAGGGGTTGTTAAAGGGAGTGGCAATAGATTCCAGCCCCTATTGCATCCTCAGCAATGAGCACTTAAACAGTAAATATGCAGAGGCATATGTGGCAACCCTCCAGAGGCCATGGGTCGTCAGCCTTCGCTGTGAACCCAATTTGGTTAAAACTCCCCCTCTATTTCCCCAACTCTTTGCTATGACTTTATAGTCATATAAAACATCCTAGAATGTTTACCCTTTCCTATCACCCTATTTCATGAGGTTATCTGGATGATAACCAACCTCATGAAATGGTTCTGGTTACTTCTGTTCATAGTAGCTTCTGTAATAATCCACATACATGAAAACTCTTGTGAGGCATGGAGGTCAATGAATAGGAATGGAAATTGTTCATAAGAATAAAGCAATATGTGCCAAGAATTGTAAGTGGCTTGTTTACCTTCTTCCTTGTGATTTAAATTCTTTGAACAAGAAAAGAAAAGTCGGTCACTCAATCATAAATACTTGTCGTGAAACTAAACTGGGATACGAAATAACATCCCCAGGGATATTGCAAATTGGTATCTACACCTTACGTTGTGGAAGCAAATTAATTCATAAGGCAAACAGAATATAACAACAAGAAAAGTTATGCACGGGTAGATCTGGTCATGTGTCAAGCTCTGTACATAAACTACTCTGAACAGGCACCAGACACAGCCAGAAAATCCTGCCAAAGCAAGATGTTTTGCTCTGAGGTCTTGGAAAAGGTCACATAGTTTTCTCAAAAGGATAGCAATGGGAAACTGTCTAGTATCTCCAATTTTCTTTATAAATTTTTTCCATTAAGAAAAACATAATTTAGGTTATTGGTGCAAGAAAAGAAGAATACATTTTATCTATCAGAGCCGATATTTGGTTAGCAAGTCACATACAAAGCTATGAAGCGGAAAGCAGGCTTCCTCGGAGCACAGAAATTCTTTAGCCTTAGAGTTTTCCAGCTCTCTTTGTTAGATTTAAAGGTATAGGAAAAAATGGAATTAGGGGAGGAGAGTGACTTGTGATTTAAAAAATCAATAAGTCAGTAAAGCAATATTTATGCTCCAGGAAGGAGCAAGTGCAGTTTAAGTCACTTGTCCTACCCTCAGATTGTGTATAATCTCTCTGCATTGTCTCTTATTGTTTGTTGTCTCTTATCCTGTGTATCACACAGGTTCCTGAACTCTCTCCCTGGTATCTTCTCACTTCCTTGAGTTCTATAAGCTAGAGTTATTATTTGAAATCACAAAATATGATATGAATTATATAAGCATGGTGATTAAAAATTTGAGACTTCAATAGAGAGCTTAAAAGCAAACCATAAAACTGCCAAAATCATTCTTAGGTAACTTAGTTGCATGCTACAACAAAATCCAACATATATTATCTAATATATAACATTTAATAATGTAAAGTAATATAATAAATTAATTTGTTAATATAAATATAAAAATGTGTGTATATATGATACATATATGCATGTATAGATGTATGTATGTATTTATTTAGAGATAGGGTCTCACTCTGTTGCCCAGACTGGAGTGCAGTGGTGCAATCATGGCTCACTGCAGCCTCAACCTCCTAGGCTCAAGTGATTCTCTGTTCTCAGCCTCCTGAGTAGCTGGGACCACAGGTGCATGCCATCATGACCGACTTATTTTTAATTTTTGTTTTTGTAGAGATGGGATCGCCCTATGTTGCCCAGTCTGGTCTCAAACTCCTGGGCTCAAGAAATCCTCCTGTCTTTACCTCCCAAAGTGCTGGAATGACAGGCATGAGCCACCATGCCCAGCTTCAAATTCCAACATATTTAAAAGCAATATAGAAAAATCTGATACTCAATGTTATAAAGTTAACAATGTCTGCCATTCAAGAAAACATTACCATGTAGGCAAAGAAGTGGGAAAAGAGAATTCATTGCCAGGAAAACAATAAAACAATAGAAATATATCTTGAAGTGACAGATAGAATTAGCTGACAAGAAACTCAAAGCACTTATAAGTATGACAAATAGGGTCAATAATATAAAAAAAATGAACATAATGAATAGAGACATAGAAAAAAAGGCAAAATAGAGCCTCAAAGGGTGAAAACACTATATCTGAAATACTACAAAAACGGAAAGGTAAAACAATGAACAAATTCATACACAGTCATTTTTTAACATCAGGACAAGAGAGCTGCAGAATACTTCACCCATCAGCGAAGAATATACATTCTTCTCATCTGCATACAGCACATATTCTAAGATTGACTACGTGCTCTGTGATCAAACAATTCTCAATAAATTCAAAAGAAATTGACATTATACCAACCACACTCTTGGATGATGGTGCGATGCAAATTGAAATAAATACCAAGAAGATTGCCTAAAACCATGCAATTATATGAAAATTACATGAAAATTAACCTGCTCCTGACGGACTACTGGTTAAAGAATGAAATTAAGGCAAAATCAAACAAAAATTTTAAACTAACAAAACCAAAGATGCAACATACCAGAATCTCTGGGACATTGATAAAGCCATGTTAAGAGGCAAGTTTATAGCACTAAATGCCTAAATAAAGAACTTAGAAAGATGTCAAATTAACAGTCTACCATCACACCTGGAGGAACTAAGAAACAAAAGCAAAACAACCCCAAAGCTACCAGAAGACAGTAAATAACCAAAATCAGAGCTGAACAGAATAAAATTGAGATGCAAAAATCTATACAAAAATCAACAAAACCAAAAGTTTGTTGTTTGAAAGAATAAGCAAGATTGACAAACTGCTAGTCAGACGAATAGAGAAAAAAAAAAATGGAAAAGATCAAAATAAGCATTATCAGAAATTGCAAAGGGGACAGACAATATCACCTGCCCCACAGAAATACAAAAACCCTCAGATACTGTTATGAACACCTCTTTGCACAAAAACTAGAAAACCTAGAAGAAGTAAATAAATTCCTGGAAATATACAACCTCCCAAGTCTGAACCAGAAAGAAATTGTGATCCCAAAAAGATCTATCCCAAATGGCAAAATTGAATCAGTAATAAAAACCTTACTCACTAAAAAAAGCCCTAGACCAGATGAATTTACAGCCAGATTCTACTAAACATAAAAGAATGAGCTAGTACCAATCATGCTGAAATTATATCAAACAATAGAGGAGGAGGGTCTCCTCCCTAATGTATTATTTGAAGCTGGCATTATTCTGATACCAAAATCTGGCAGACATAAAAGGCAAAAAGAAAACTTCAGTCTAATATCCATGATGAATATAGACACAAAAATTCTCAACAAAATACTAGCAAACGGAATCCAGCAGCACATCAAAACGTTAATCCGCCGTGAACAAAGAGGCTTTATTCCTGGGTTGCAAGGTTGATTCAGTGTATATAAACCAATAAACGTGATCGATCAAATAAACAGAACTACAACAAAACAAAACAAAAAAATACTGTATCATCATCTCAATAGACACAGGAAAGGCTTTTGATATAATTCAACATCACTTCATATTAAAAACCCTCAACAAACTAGACATTGAAGGAACATACCACAAAATAATAAAAGCCATTTATGACAGATTCACAGCCATCATACTGAACCAGAAAATGCAGGAAGCATTTCCCCTGAGAACTGGAACAAGACAAGGATGCCCACTTTCACCACTCCTATTCAACATAGTACTGAAAATCCTAGCCAGAGCAAGCAGGAAAGAGAAAGAAATAAAAGGCATCCAAATAGGAAGAGAGGAAGTCATACTATCTCTTTTTATGGATGATATGATTCTACACCTAAAAAGAAACCCATAGACTCCTTTGAAAGGCTCCAAGAACTGATAATTAATAAAGTTTCAGTATACAAAATCAGTGTCCAAAAATCAGTAGCATTACTGTTATATATACAAATGACGTCCAAACCGAGAGCCAAATCAATAACCCAGTCCCATTCAAAGTAACCACAAAAAGAATAAAATATCCTGGAATGTGACTAACCAAAGAAGAAAAAATAGCTGTGAGAATTATAAAACACTGCTGATAGAAATCATAGATGACACAAACAAATGAAAAAAACATTTCAAACTCATGAATTTGAAGAATCAATATTGCTAAAATGGCCATACTGGCCACAGCAATTTACAGATTCAGTGTATTCCTATCTAACTACTAATATTATTTTTCACAGAATTAGAAAAAGCTACCCTAAAATTCATATGGAACCAAAAAGAGCCTATAGAGCCAAAGCAAACTTAAGCAAAAAGAATAAAGCTGGAACCATCACATTACCTGACTTCAAACTAGACTACAAGGCTACAGTAACTAAAACAACATGTTACTGGTACAAAACAAACACATAGACCAATGCAACAGAATGTAGAACCCAGAAATAAAGCCACACACCTACAACCACCTGATCTTTGACAAAATTGACAATAACAAGCAACAAGGAACGGACTACCTGTTCAACAAATGGTGCTGGGATAACTGGCTAGCCATATGCAAAAGACTGTAACTGGATACCTCCTATTCACTATATACAAAAATCAACTCAAGATGGATTAAATACTTAAATGTAAGATTATAAAATTATAAAATTATAAAAGCCCTCGAAAAAAACCTAGGAAATACCCTTCTGGACATAGGCCTTGGCGAAGATTTCATGAGGAAGTCCCTTTAGGGGACTTGTTTTTAAGCAATTGCAACAAAAACAAAAATAGACAAGTAGAACCTGATAAAACTAAAGAACTTCTGCACAGCAAAAGAAACTATCAACAGAGTAAACAGATAATCGACAGAATGGGAGAAAATATTTGCCAACTCTGCACCCAACAGAAGTCTAATATCCCAAATCTATTAAGAACTTATACATGTCCATGAGGAAAAAGTAACCCCATAAACAACCCCATTTGCCATTAAAAAATGGGAAAAGGACATGAACAGACACATCATAAAAAAAGACATACGCATGGCCAAAAACATATGAAAATATACTCATCATTAATCATCAGAGAAATGTAAATCAAAATCACAGTTAGATGCCATCTCGCAACAGTCAGAATGGCTATTATTAAAAAGTCAACAAACATAAATGCGGGTGAGGTTGCAGAGAAAAGGGAATGTTTATAGACTACTGGTGGGAATGTAAGTTAGTTCAGCCACTGTGGAAAGCAGTTTGGAAATTTGTGTGTGTGTGTGTGTGTGTGTGTGTAACTGAGTCTCACTCTGTCGCCCAGGCTGGAGTGCAGTGGTGCGATCTTGGCTCATTGCAACCTCGGCCTTCCGGGTTCAAGCTGTTGTCCTGCTTCGGCCTCCTGAGTAGCTGGGACTACAGGTGCAAGCCACCATGCCCAGCTAATTTTTTTTTTTATTTTTTTATTTTTAGTAGAGATGGGGTTTCACTGTGTTAGCCAGGATGGTTTCAATCTCCTGACTTCGCAATCTGCCTGTCTCAGCCTCCCAAAGTGCTGAGATTACAGGCGTGAGCCACCACGCCTGACTGGAGATGTCTTAAAGAACTTAAAACAGAACTACCATTAGACCCAGCAATCCCATAACTTGGTATATACCCAAAGGAATATAAATTCTTCTACCAAAAAGACACATGCCCTGGTATATTCGTTGCAGCACTATTCATAAAAGCAATGAAGTGGAATCAATCTAGATGCCCATCAATGGTGTATGGGATAAATAGAATGTGGTACATCTACACCACATAATTATATACATGCATTAAAGAGAACCAAAAAAACAAAATCATGTCCTCTGTCCTCCATAACAACATGAATACATCCAGAAGCCATTATCCCAAGTGAATTAATGCAGTATCAGAAAACCAAATACTGCACGTTCTCAATTATAAGTGCAAGCTAAACGTAGAGTACACATGGACACAAAGATGGGAACAACAGACACTGGGGCTTATTTGAGGGAGGAGGGTTGGAAGAAGGTGAGGATCAAAAAACTGCCTTTCAGGTTCTATGCACACTACTTGGGTGATAAGATCATTTGTACACCAAACCCCAGCAACATGCAATTTAATCATGTAACCTGTGCATCTACCCCCTGAAACTAAATTAAAAGTTGAGAAAAAAAGAATGAAATTCTAGTATTCATGGTAAAATGGATGAAACTAGAGGAAATCGTGTTAAATGAAATAAGTCATGTATGGAAAGATAAGGACTGCGTGTTCTCACTCATATGTGGGAGATAAAAAAAGTTGAGCTCATAGAAGTAGAGAGTAGAATTGTATGCTGGGAAGAAATAGTGGGGAAGAAGAGGTTGGCTAACAAATACAAATTTGCAACTAGATAGGAGGAATCAATTCCAGTGCTCTATAGCACTGTAGCATGCATATAGTCAATAATTTATTTCATATATTCAGAAAATAGAGAATTTTGAATGTTCTCAACACAAATGACAAATGTTTGAGGTGAACAATATGCTAATTACTCTGCATTATTATTCATTGTGTCTTTGTATGCAAATATCCCTCTGCAATCCCATAAATGCATAAATTATTATGTGTCAACTAAAAATAAAAGAAAAAATATATTGAGTCTATTAAAAAAACAAATAAACAGGAGAGAAGATCCAAATAAGCTCAATCAGAAGCAACAAAAGTGATTGTTTCTGATCCCACAGAAAAACATTACAACTAATCACACAGAAATACAAAAGAACCTCAGGCTGTTATGAACACCTCTACACACACAAACTAGAAATCTAGAAGAAATGGATAAATTCCTGGAAACACCCAATTCCCCAAGATTGAATAGGAAATAAATTGAAAGACTGAACAGATCAACATCAAGTTTTAAAATTGGATCAATAATAAAAAATCTAGCAACCAGAAAAAGCTATGTATCAGATGAATTCACAGTTGAATTCTACCAGATGTGCAAAGAAGAGCTGTCACCAAATCTATGGAAACTATTCCAAAATATCAAGGACGAGGAATTCCTCCCTAACATATTCTATGAAGCCAGCCTCCCTA
This sequence comes from Piliocolobus tephrosceles, assembly GCF_002776525.5. Lineage (NCBI taxonomy): Eukaryota > Metazoa > Chordata > Mammalia > Primates > Cercopithecidae > Piliocolobus > Piliocolobus tephrosceles. The sequence goes on from NC_045442.1 coordinate 24,236,625, forward strand.
TGATACCAAAACCTGAAAAAGGCACAAGGAGAAAAGAAAACTACAGGCCAACTACAGTTCATCTTTGATGAACATAGACACAAGAATCCCCAACAAAATACTAGCAAATCAAATCTAACAGCATGTCAAAAAGTTAATTCACCATGATCAAGTAGGCTTTACTTCTGGGATGATTCAACATATGCAAATCAATAAAGGTGGTTCATCAGATAATCAGAATTAAAAACAAAAATCATACAATCATCTCAATAGATGCAGAAAGAGCTTTCAGTAAAATTCAACGTTGCTTCGCGATAAAAACCCTAGAGAAAGGACATTGAAGGAACATATCTCAAAATAATAAGAACCACCCATGACAAATCCACAGCCAACAGCATACTGAATGGGCAGAGACCAGAAGCATTCCTCTTGAAAACTGGCACAAGGATGCTCTCTCTCACAACTCCTATTCAACTTAGTACTGGAAGTGCTAGCTAGAGCAATCAGGCAAAAGGAAGAAATAAAAGACATCCAGATAGGAAAAGAAGAAATTAAACTATCTCTCTTTGTGGATGATGATTCTAAACCTAGAAAACCCTGTTAGACTGCCAGAAGGGATTCTGGGACTGACAAATGACTTCAGTAAAGTTTTAGGATATACAAAGTATGCACATAACTCAGGAGCATTTCTACACACCATTAACGTCCAAGCTAAGGACCAAACAGAAACATAATCCCATTTGCAATAGTCACAAAAATACCTACAAATATAACTAATCAATGAGATAAAATATATCTATAAGGTAAACTAAAAAACACTGCTAAAAGAAATCATAAATGAGGCAAACAAATGGGCAGAAACATTCCATGCTTGTGGTTTGAAAGAATCAATATCATCAAAATGGCCATACTGGCTAAAGCAATCTGCAGATTTAACACTATTCCTATCAAACTACCAATGTCATTTTTCACAAAACTGGAAAAAGCTGTTCTAAAATTCATATTCTACCAAAAAAGAGCTTGAATAGCCAAAGCAATCCTAAACAAAAAGATCAAAGCCAGAGGCATTACATTACCTAACTTCAAACTATACTACAAGACTACATTAACTGAAACAGCATGGTACTCACACAAAAAAGGCAATAGGACAGAATAGTGAGCTCAGAAATAATGCTGCACACCTATAACCATCTGATTCTTGAAACAATTGACCAAAAAAGAGAGAAAAAAACAATGGGGAAAGGACTATTCAATAAATGGTGCTGAAATAGCTGGCTAACCATATACAGAAGAATGAAACTGGACCCCTACCTTTCACTGTATACAAAAATTAACTAAAGATTGACTAAAGATTTAAGTGTGAGACTCAAACTGTAAGAATCCTAGTAGAAAATCTAGGAAACACCATTCTGGACATCAGCCTTGGGAAGTAATTTATGACTAAGTCTTCAAACGCAGTTGGAACAAAACCAAAAATTGACAAGTGGGATCCAATTAAACTAAAGAGTTTCTGCACAGCATAAGAAACTATCAACAGAGTAGACAACCTGCAGAATGGGTAAAAATATTTGCAAACTCTGAATCCAGCAAAGGTCTAATATCCAAAATCTATGAAGAACTTATACATATCAACAAGCAAAAACCAAACAAACAGCACCATTAAAGATGAGCAAGATACAAGAACTTCTCTAAAGGAGGCATACAAACAAAAACAAACATTTGAAAAAAGACTCCACATCACCAATCATCAGAGAAATGCACTTCAGAACCACAATGTGATGCCATCTCACAGCACTCAGAATAATTATTACTAAAAAAGTGAAGAAACAACAGATGCCAGTGAGGGTATGGAGAGAAAGGGAACGCTTATATACTGTTGGTGGGACTGTAAATTAGTTCAGCCACTGTGGAAAGCAGGTTAGAGATTTCTCAAATAACTTAAAACAGAACTACCATTTGACCAAGCAATTCCATTACTGGGCATATAACCAAAAGAAAATAAATCATTTTATCAAAAAAGATACACATACTTGCATGTTTAATGCAGCTGTAGTCACAATATTAAAGACATAGAATCAACTTAGATGCCCATCAGTGGTGGACTGGATAAAGAAAATATGGCACATGCACACCATGGAATACTACACAGCCATTAAAAAACATCGTGTCATTTGCAGCAACATGGATGTAGCTGGAGGCCATTATTGTAAGCAAATTAATGCAGAATCAAAAAACCCAATACCACATGTTCTCACTCGCAAGTGGGAGCTAAACATCTGGTACTCATAGGCGTAAAAATGGTTATAATAGACACTGGGGACTACTAGAGGCGAAAGAGGCAAATGTTGAAAACGAACTATTGGATATTATGCTCAGTACCTGGGTGATGAGATCATTCATACCACAAACCTCAGCATATCACAGTATACCCAGGTAACAAACCTATACCTGTACCCACTGAATCTAAAATAAAAATTGAGGAGAGAAACTTGGGAGTATGTATACTATTAAGTGAAAAGAACATTTGACAGTATTTTTTAAAGGTATGATCACAACTATGAAATAAATTAATGTTAGATGAAAAAAACTACAAATAAGTAAACCAAAATGTTAGCAAAAGCAACTGCATCTAAGTAATAACAAAAAGGCAAGAAGAAAAGAAAATCGGAGGACCTTAACTACTTGATTTCTAGCCTCACTATAAAGCTACAGTAATCAGAAGTGTTATTGGCCTAGACATAAATATATAAATCCATGGAATTGAACAGAGTCCATAAGTAGATCCTTACATATGTTTTTGTTTCTTTGTTTGTTTTAACAAAGTTGTACAGGTAATTCATTTTGGCAAATTGTGCTGAAACAATTTGAGTGGATATCCATATGCAAAAATATAAAATTTAATTATTGCTCACAATATACACAAAAATTAAAATGGAACACAGAGCTAATATAGAGGCCAAACCCTAAAATGTTTAAAATACCTAGGACAAAATCTTGGTGACCTTCTTTGGAATAGGCAAATACTTCTTAAATAGGGTAGAAAAAATGAGTCATACAATGATAAATTAGACTTTATGAAAAGTAAATACTTTTGCCCTTTGATTCAAACTTAGAAAAATGAAATAGAAAAATAAAATCCCATTAAAAGATATATCTGACAAAGGCCTTGTTCTGAATATAGAGAGAACATTTTCAACTCAAATAATAAGAAATGTACCCCCACAAAAAAGAAGAAACCAAATAATCCAATGAAAATGGGCAAACAATGTGAAAAGACACTTCTCAAAAGAAGAGAGAAAAATGGAAAATAAGCACTTAGAGACTCTCACCACCACGAGTCATTAGGGAAATGCAAATGAAGGTCACAATGTGATATTACTACACATCCACCGGAAAGGATAAAAATGAAAAGTATGACTATATCAAGTTTGTAGGAGTCCAAAATGGCACAGCCAGAAAATGATTTGAAAGGTTTTGTAAAGTTTTATATAAACTTACCATATGACTCTATTCCACATCAATGTATTTTCCCAATAGAAATGAGAGAATCTCTTTCTCTCTATATATACTTGTATGTAAATGCTCGTAACAGCTTTATTAATTATAGGTAAGTACTGGGAGAGACTCTCTATCAACTGGTACATGGATAAACACATTTTTGTATATCCATATGATGCAATAGTATATGCAGCAACATGGAAGAATCTCGAAAGTGTGCTAAGGGTTAGAAGCCAGACAGAAAAGACTGTAGATTATTTTTATATGAAACCAAGAGTGTGGATCTGTGATTGGAATGGGTGTGGAGAAAGTTACTGACTTCAGGGGAGAATTTTGGTGAGTAAAAAAATAAAATTCTATGTTATTATTGTAGTGGAGGGTACATGATTGTGTGCATTTGCCCAAACTCATCAAACTGTACATTTAAAATGAGTGATTTTTTACTTGATATATAGTATATGTCAAAAAACTGATTAATAGAAACATTCTTTCTACTTCCAAAGACAAAGTAATATGCAGTAAAAAAGAAAACAAAAAAAGCACCAGACAGAAATCCATTTTACGGCCAAATAAAATGTCCGTCAGTCTGCATGTATGGAATCTTATCATTTTAGGAAAGTGAGAAGTGATTGTGATGTTAGCAGGAAGAGTGATGTTCCAGATATGTGAATTTTACTGCAGACAATGCACTTGTCCACTTCTTAATATTCAGACTCCAAAAAGGCATTTGTCCATGGAAGGTGTATTTTCTTTCAACAAGTTCTGTTTCTCATCATAATATTGTTATGCTAGCAGTAAAACAAAAGTACCCCTGAAAAGCCAGAGAGAAGATTGGCCATGCAAGACCTGGAAGTGAGGACAAATGGTGTGAAAGTGATGTCACACCTAGTACACTTTAGTAAGAAGTACATTGTCGGCATCAGCATCACCACTACCGCTAACAAAATGCACTGAAGGAGAGCTGCAGTAGAACTTGTGCCTTGGTGTATGACGTGCAGGTTTGATGAATTGAAATGGGTAGTTCCAATGTTTTAGGCATTTTGTATTTATTCTCACAATAACCCTATGAGATGGCTATTATTGTCTTGTCTACATAAATAGTGCGAGGCTCAAAGAAGTTTGGTAGGTTATCTTTAATTAGTATTTGCCCAAGAAGGTATTCAAACGCAGCCCTTTTTCTAAAGATCTTGCCATCTCTACTGTACCAAGTTAGAGAACAGAGTAAATTTGAAAAATGGGAGGAAGTATATCATTATCTTTGTGTGTCTATATCTGTGTCTTGCCTCTCAACCTGTTCCCTATTGCCCCACCTCTGTCTTGGCATCTATTTTTAATCTCTCTCCTATATGAAAATCTGTTCATCTACTTGCCTTTCTGCAAATAGAATTACTGACTGCAACCAAATACAAAGAAGTATTTTGGGTCATTCAAAGCCAAGCACAGAAAGACAGATATCACATGTTCTCATTTATTTGTGGGATCTAAAAATCAGAATAATTGAACTCATGGACATAGAGGGTAGAATAGCATAGTTACCAGAGTCTGGAAAGGGTAGTGGGGACTGGAAATGGGGTGGAGATGGGAATCATTAATGGGTACAAAAAATAGAAAGAATAAATATGACCTACTGTTTGATAGCACAATAGGATGATTATAGTCAATAAAAACTCAATTGTACATTTTAAAATAACTTAAAGAGTGTAATTGGATTGCTTGTAACGTAAAGGATAAATGCTTGAGGGGATGGATACCTCATTGTCCATAAGGTGCTTATTTTACATTGCATGCCTGTATGAAAACATTTCATGTACCCCATAAATATATATACCTACTATGTACTCACAAAAATTTAAAAACTTAAAAACAAAAACTTATTAGAAAAACAATGAGAATGGTTTTGGAGAAAAAATTCTATTGATGTTGATGTAATGAAAAATTTTTATCTTTTAAAATTGATTAAATAGTCCTCAAGACCTTGATTTCTTGAAGTTATTATCAATGCAATATTATCAAGTTATTATAAACTTATCATCAATACTGTAGTATATATGATTGGAAAAAAAGAGTCACTTGAGGCAGACCCTGTCCATGGCTTTCTGAAACCTCTCATATTACCATTGGGGTGGAAGCTCTCTGGGCTTCCAACCACTGATGTACCAAGTGTATCTCTGCTTCTTGCTGTCTATGTAGGCTGAGCATTAAGGAACCCTTCTATGCAACAACCAATGAAAGTGTTAGTATCCAAGTGACCTCTTAAGCCCCTGCATCTTTTCTAGGGGATAACTCTTGAGGAGTATTTTTTACTTTGGCTCCAGATCTTTTCTGTGGGATTAGTCACAAGTTTCCTACAGGGGGAGCTTGCTTAAAACATCACCCTTTACCAGCCTTCCCTTCCTTGTTTCATTTTTCTCTACCCTCCATCTTTGTGTTTTCTGGAACCATCTCCCAAACAAACTATATTTACTAGAATTCTCTTCTCAGGGTCTGTTTCTGGGAAACACAAGCTGAGACAGCACCTGTGGCTTCCAATATAGAAGACAGTGTGTGGGACTAGAAGCAGGGAGGCGCTGCCTCTCATGGAGATGTTAAATTCTCCAAGAGGTGCATGAGAGAAGGGTTAAAATTGCTTTGGGGGAAGCAATTTTAGGAGGAGAGCACAGTGGGTACCAACATGCCTTCTCTGATCACTCCATCACAGCTGGAGTGAATGATCATTTCGTTTGTTTGGTTGTTGGCTTGATTTTAGGGACCGTGTTGTAGGAAAAACTAAAACCTTGAATACTGAGACAACACTCAGAGTGACATGCTTGGTGCTCCCACTGTGGGGAAGGGGACAGCACCATCACTCCTGTCTCTTGCTCCCTCCAGGGCACATGGACACTGAGCCCATTGCCAGGGAGAAGTCCTCTCACTGTTTGAGTGGTTATCTGGGTCTCTCCTTCACACCACACCCAATTCCTCAAGTAAGCATGGTTTTGAAAATGAGGACTAGTCACATTGATTGCATTTGAATTTAGTCTCTATGACTTATTTTTCACCTCATTGAGATTCTTAGCCCCTCTAAGCCTCAATTTACTCATATATTAAACCCTTAATAATATTAGTGAACCTGCCATATGCTTGTTTTAGGGATTAAATAGAACAATATATCCAAACCTTTTAGCAAATGCCTAGCATTTGCTAAGGACGTGGTAAAAGCCAACTGTTGGTACTTTCCTGCTATTGATGCCTCTCCCCACTCCTAAGTCTCTCCCCTTTCTCACATTGCCCCGGATATTTAATTCAATTATTCACTTTGGCTACCAAGGCCTGAATGTTGGCAGGATATGTGATAAATAATTTCTTTCATTTAGCTTAGATCGCTGATAGTGCATTTCATCGACTTTTGCTCCATATTGTGACTTTAGGTAAATTTTTTGTGGCCTGTGCTGAGATTTATTTTTTATTTGAATGTATTTCTTTCTAAACTAGAAACTAGTGTTAAACTAAAGCAGATGGGCTGGGCGCGGTGACTCACGCCTGTAATTCCAGCACTTTGGGAGGCCGAGGTGGGTGGATCACCTGAGGTCAGGAGTTCAAGAGCAGCCTGACCAACATTGTGAAACCCCGTCTCTACTAAAAATACAAAAATTAGCTAGATGTGGTGGTAGATGCCTGTAATCCCAGCTACTCAGGAAGCTGAGGCAGGAGAATTGCTTCAACCAGGAGGCGGAATTTGCAGTGAGCTGAGATCATGTCATTGCACTCCAGCCTGGGCGATACAGCAACTCATCTCAATACATAAATACATACATACATACATACAGCAAATGATGGGATAAATGAAAGTCTTAAAGGTAACCTGGAGGACTTTTGTCTTTCCAGGTGTCTCTCTCTCTCAATGCATTTTGACTCAACTAGGATTTACTTTTCTCTTGTTTCTAAAAAGAAATACATTTCCAGAAAGAGTGGTCAGATTATATAAGAGATGGAGAATGCACTGACTACGCTGAAGGAGATCCAGCCAGCAATGTGACAGGAGTCTTTACTTTTGCAATATACAAAGAGAGGCATCAGCTATACTTGGGTATATTGATTGCCTGAAACACTAATAATGCTATTTAATAAAAACATAGAATAGATCCAGGCATCTCTGTCAGATTTACTTTAAAAAAATATTTTCCAGTTGCTGGATAATTTGAGTCTTCCTAAGAAAAGTTTGATTCAAGATCAGACTATCTTGTTCTATAAATCTATTTATAAAGATTTTCATCTTTATAAAATCTTATAAAGATGAAAATCTGGTTCACTTCTATAGGAGGAAACAACATTCAGTAAATTAATAAATTGAGGGAAATAAAAGTTTGTTAAGTGAATTAATTAGATTCCATTCTGAATTATGTTGTGAAAGTTAATTAATCCATCTTTGATTTGGATTAATTATAGAAACGTACCCTAAGTGGACTCCTGTTGTGAAATGATAAAATGTATGAAGCTAAAATACTGATGGAGAAAATCATCCTTTTTAAACTTAGCATCATTGCACACTTAAGATTTAATTAATGCAGACTATGTCACTGATATCAAATGACTGGCTTTGATTGACTGTACTGTGATAAGTGCATTTACTTATAATTTTCTCTACTCCAGGCTTGATCAAGTCATGGGATTCTTTCTGTGACACACATTCATGAGATTTTTGGCACCAGTCTTTGTGCTTGAGGATGATACTGCTGAGATATGGAAGTGTGGGACTTTGCAGGTGGGTACTCACATATTCTTTCCACCTTGTCATGTGGCTACCCTTTTCTGTAGTCAGAGATGCTGTTTTAGGTCCCTTGTTTATAGCTAACATTGCATAAATGCTTGCATTCTTGATCGACACTTGTGATTATTCAGACTCAATAGCTTCAAACATCTTATTTTCACATTACTTTGGCCAGCTCATTGCTATGTACTCCCACACCTGTCTTTCCTTATGATTCTATACTGGTATTTGTCGTCAAGATATCTTGAAGGCATTCTTTTTCACTTGACTGCTGACACAACGCAGCTGTTTGCATTTAAATGCAACGGGAGGAGAAACCATGGTCCACACCCTGGTGGCTTATGTCACCCACTATGTATCTGTCTTTCACTGGTTGGAAGAAGGCTAAAATCAAACTGCAGTCCAGAGTGTGTGTGAGAAAGATGACAATCCTTTATAAAATAAAGTTAAGTATTAAAAGAAAAATAAATAAGTTTTGTGGTCCCATGAGCTATATCTTTATATTTTTTACCCCTTTCGGTCATTTCACAGCTCAATGTTCATCACCATTAAAACAGTTACCTCAGACTCATTACACTCTTTTGTAAAATCCTGTTAGTCTGAAATGAAGAATTCTAGAGAAAATCAGATTCCAGTCAGAAAAGATTAATAACTCATTCTGCCTCCAAAGAACAGAGCACTTACAAATAGCTCTTTGAAAATTTCACATCTGGTGGTTCAGACAGAGAGGCTAGTGAAAAGTATAATTGCTTCATTTGTCACCTATTCCCCCCGCCTCATTCTTCTCCTCCTAATTTGTCTTTCTATGACCCTTCCTCATTTCACTTTACCTAGAAGACGCCTCTTATTCCTCATTCCTGATTTGACTTGCTTTGAATATGGCATTGCTTTTCAGGGAGCAAAGACTGGTTTGGGTTCTAAGTGGAAACTTTACATGGCATTTCTCGTTGCCACTGCTCACCTCCAGGGAAGCTCCTGAAGAGCTCCTCTGACTCAACATGGCCCGTGGAACTCCTTCTCTTCTCTCTCAAAATTGCTTCTTCTTCTGTATTTGTCATCTCAGAGAATGACAACACTTTCTCCTTAGCCATCCATGCCAGAGGCTTTCTTTCCAGTCCTACTCCTTTTCTCAACTCCTGCATCTGATTGTTCATCAAATCATATCACTTAGATTCTTGTGATGCTCCCTCTGTGATCACACACTCTATCCTCTACCTACTGCCTACGTTCCCACCTTCTATTTCTCTAGTCAGGGTTAACAGCTTGCTAGCTGGTCTCTGTGCTTCCAGACTTGCCCATTTCCAATCTATCTTCCACACTTTTGCTAAAATTCACATGAAATTATGCCTCTTCCTTGTAACAATCCTCTAGGAGTGATTTTGAGGCTCACTGGATAGAGCTTAAACTCCTAGGTGGGCATACAATGCTCATGATGCTCCAGCCCTAGGTGCTTTCTGGCTTCACATTGTCTGTGTCACTCTGATGTATCATTTCTGCTGTCACCACATTGAGCCGCTTATGCTTTCTCAAAACATCATGTTTCACCAAACTCTTTGCCCTCGTGTGTGTTGTCCTCTCTGCCTGGAAAGTTTCTCACTTCTTTATCCAGCAAATCTACACTGAGACTTCAAGACAGGTGAAATGTCACCTTCTTTTGGAAATGCTTCTCCACAACTATTCTCTTTTCCTTTTCTTTCTCACTCTCTCCATCCAAATGAGTTAACTACTCTTCCTTTGTATCTTACTTGTTGCTCTATACCAAACGATTTTGTAAACTGGAATTTTCATGATTTTCCACAGGACTCTGAGATTACTGATGAAAGGAACTTTGGTGTCTGTTATAGAGGCAGTAATAAAATCCATTTATTAAGTGAGTATATAAACAAATTAATGAGTGAAAAATGAAGAAAACGTACTTGCATAAACTGTTACTGAATGGTCAAAGATTTCTTGTTTTTATTTCTTATTTTTATATGTTTATTCAGCATCTTATCTCTCCCGTTGATTTGACGAACTTTATTTCTGAAAGATTTGTAAGAGTCCAGATTATCTCTTCCCTCTGAGGAACAATGGACAAAAAACTAAGTAGTTCCCTGAGGTAAAAGAATAGGATCAGAGTACCAAATACTGGTTTCAGTGATTTTCTACTGTAAATAATAGGCTTGCAGATTACTATCCTATCAGAAAAATGTAATCTCTTTGGGATTTGAGAGGATGGAAGCATACCCGGGCAATGAAGAATCAAACACCTGAAATGTATTCTCCTCCACTAGTACATTTTTTTTCTTACTATGAAAAATAGGCTGTTTGTTGTTATGTTTATATGATTATCTCATGACGCTTAGAATAATTTGAGTAGAAATGCATAGAAATATAAGAAATATGGAAATAGAATAGAAATGCATAGAAATATATGAAAGAGTCTAAAAACTCACTTGAAATTCTACCACTCTTGAGGGTCCATCCAAAGATGGGCGAATAGGAACAGCTCCGGTCTGCAACTCCCAGCATGATTGATGCAGAAGATGGGGGATTTCTGCATTTCCAGCTGAGGTACCTGGTTCATCTCACTGGGACTGGTTGGACAGTGGGTGCAGCCCATGGAGGGCGAGCCAAAGCAGGGTATGGCATCACCTCATGTGGGAAGCACAAGGGTTTGGGAGATTTCCCTTTCCTAGCCAAGGAAGCCATGACAGACTGTATCTGGAATAACAGGACATTCCCGCCTAAACACTGTGCTTTTCCCATGGTCTTAGCAACCAGCAGACCAGGAGATTCTCTCCTGCGCCTGGCTCGGCGGGTCCCATGCTCATGGAGCCTTGCTCAATACTAGCGCAGCAGTCTGAGATCAACCTGCGAGGCTGCAGTCCAGTGGGAGGAGGGTCATCTGCCATTACTGAGGCTTGAGTAAGTAGAGTAAGTAAACAAAACAGCCAGGAAAATCGAACTGAGCGGAGCCCACCACAACTCAGGGCCTACTGCCTCTATGGACTCCACCTCTGTGGGAAGGGCATAGCTGAACAAAAGGCAGCAGAAACTTCTGTAGACTTAAACATCCCTGTCTGACAGCTCTGAAGAGCTGGGAGAGCAGTGGTTCTCCCAGCATGGTGGTTAAGCTCTGAGAACAAACAGACTGCCTCCTCAAGTGGATCCTTGACCCACATGTAGCCTGGCTGGGAGACACTTCCCAGTAGGGGCCGACAGACACCTTGTACAGGTGGGTGCCCCTCTAGGACGAAGCTTCCAGAGGAAGGATCAGGCAGCAGTATTTGCTATTCTGCAATATTTGCTGTTCTGCAGCCTCTGCTGGTGATACCCAGGAAAACAGGGTCTGAGTGGATCTCCAGCAAAATACAACAGACCTGCAGCTGAGGGACCTGACTGTTAGAAGGAAAACTAACAAACAGAAAGGAATAGCATCAACATCAATAAAAAGGACATCCACACCAAAACCCCATATGTAGGTCACCATGATCAAAGACCAAAGGTAAAGAAAACCACAAAGATGGAGAGAAACCACAGCAGAAAAGCTGAAAATTCTAAGATCAAGAGCACCTCTTCTCCTCCAAAGGATCGCAGCCCCTCACCAGCATTGGAACAAAGCTTGATGAAGAATGACTTTGACGAGTTGACAGTAGTAGGCTTCAGAAGGTTAGCTCCGAGCTAAAGGAGCATGTTCTAACCCATTTCAGGGAAGCTAAAAACCTTGAAAAAAGATTAGACGAATGGCTAACTAGAATAAACAGTGTAGAGAAGACCTTAAATGATCCGATGAAGCTGAAAACCATGGCGCCAGAACTTCGTGACACATGCACAAGCTTCAGTAGCCAATTCGATCAAGTGGAAGAAAGGATATAAGTGATTGAAGATCGAGTTAATGAAATAAAGTGAGAAGACAGGATTAGAGAAAAAAGAGTAAAAAGAAATGAACAAAGCCTCCAAGAAATGTGGAACTATGGGAAAAGACCAAATCTACATTTGATTGGTGTACCTGAAAGTGATGGGGAGAATGGAACCAAGCTGGAAAACACTCTTCAGGATATTATCCAGGAGAACTTCCCCAACCTAGCAAGGCAGGCCAACTTTCAAATTCAGGAAATACAGAGAACACGATAAAGATACTCCTTGAGAAGAGCAACCCCAAGACACATAACTGTCAGATTTACCAAGGTTGAAATGAAGGAAAAAATGTTAAGGGCACCCAGAGGGAAAGGTTGGATTACCCACAAAGGGAAGCCCATCATACAAACAGCTAGCTGGTACCATTCCTTCTGAAACTATTCCAACCAAAAGAAAAAGAGAATCCTCCCTAACTCATTTTATGAGGCCAGTATCATCCTGATACCAAAGCCTAGCAGAGACACAACAAAATGAGAACTTTAGACCAATATCCCTGATGAATATTGATGTGAAAATCCTCAATAAAATACTGGCAAACCGAATCCAGCAGCACATCAAAAAGCTTATCCACCATGATCCAGTCGGCTTCATCCCTGGGATGCGAGGCTTGTTCAGCATACACAAATCAATGAACCTAATCCATCACATATACAGAACCAATGCCAAAAACCACATGATTATCTCAATAGATGCAGAAAAGGCCTTCAACAAAATTAAACAGCCCTTCATGCTAAAAACTCTCAATAAAATAGGTATTGATGGAACGCATCTCAAAATAAGAAGAGCTATTTATGACAAAACCACAGCCAATGTCAAACTGAATGGGCAAAAACTGGAAGAATTCCTTTTGAAAACCAGAACAAGACAAGGATGCCCTCTCTCACCACTCCTGGTGTTGGAAGTTCTGTAAATAAAAAGTATTCAGTTAGGAAAGGAGAAAGTCAAATTGTCGCTGTTTGCAGATGACATGATTGTATGTTTAGAAAACCCCATCATCTCAGCCCCAAATCTCCTTAAGCTGATAAGCAACTTCAGCAAAGTCTCAGGATACAAAATCAATGTGCATAAATCACAAGCATTCCTATACAGCAATAATAGACAGAGAGCCAAATCATGAGTGAACTCCCATTCACAATTGCTACAAACAAAATAAAATACCTAGGAGTCCAATTTTCAAGGGATGTGAAGGACATCTTCAAGGAGAACTACAAACCACTGCTCAATGAAATAAAAGAGGACACAAACAAATGGAGAGCATTCCATGTTCATGGATAGGAAGAATAAATATCGTGAAAATGGCCATACTGCCGAAAGTAATTTATAGATTCAATGCCATCCCCATCAAGCTACCAATGACTTTCTTCACAGAATTGGAAAAAACTACTTTGAAGTTCATATGGAACCAAAAAAGAGCCCACATTGCCAAGACTATCCTAAGCAAGAAGAACAAAGCTGGAGGCATCATGCTACCTGACTTCAAACTATACTACAAGACTACAGTAAACAAAACAGCATGGTACTGGTACTAAAACAGATATATAGACCAATGGAACGGAACAGAGGCCTCAGAAATAACACCACACATCTATAACCATCTGATGTTTGACAAACCTGACAAAAACAAGAAATGGGGAAAAGATACCTTATTTAATAAATGGTGCTGGGAAAACTGGCTAGCCATATGTGGAAAGCTGAAACTGGATCCCTTCCTTACACCTTATACAAAAATTAATTCAAGATGGATCAAAGATTTAAATGTTAGACCTAAAACCATAAAAGCCCTGGAGGAAAACCTAGGCAATACCATTCAGGACATAGGCATGGGCAAGGACGTCATGACTAAAACACCAAAAGTAATGGCAACAAAAGCCAAAACAGACAAATTGGATCTAATTAAACTAAAGAGCTTCTGCATGGCAAAAGAAACTACCATCAGACTGAACAGGCAACCTACAGAATGGGAGAAAATTTTTGGAATGTACCCATCTGACAAAGGGCTAATATCCAGAAACTACAAAAAAACTTAAATTTACGAGAAAAAAAAATCCCATCAAAAAGTGGGCAAAGGATATAAACAAACACTTCTCAAAAAAAGATATTTATTTAGCCAACAGATGATGAGCAAAACATGCTCATCATCACTGGTCATCAGAGAAATGCAAATCAAAACCACAATGAGATACTATCTCACACCAGTTAGAATGGCGATCATTAAAAGGTCAGAAAACAATAGATGTTGGAGAAGTTGTGAAGAAATAGGGACACTTTTACACTGTTGGTGCGAGTGTAAATTAGTTCAACCATTGTGGAAGACAGTGTGGCAATTCCTCAAGGATTTAGAATTGGAAATACCATTGGACCCAGCAATCACATTACTGGGTATATACCCAAAGGATTATAAATCATGCTACTATAAAGACACATGCACACGTATGTTTATTGTGGCACTATTCACAGCAGCAAAAACTTGGAACCAACCCAAATGTCCATCAATGACAGACTGGATTAAGAAAATGTCACACGTATACACCATGGAATACTATGCAACCATAAAAAAAGATGAGTTCGTGGTCTATGCAGGGCATGGATGAAGCTGGAAACCATCATTCTAGCAAACTATCACAAGGATAGGAAACCAAACACCGTGTGTTCTCACTCATATGTAGGAATTGAACAATGAGAACACATGGACACAAGGAAGGGAACATCACACACTGGGGCCTGTTGAGGGGTGGAGGGCTGGGGAAGGGATAGCAGTAGGAGAAATACCTAATATAAATGACAAGTTGATGGGTGCAGCAAACCAACATGGCACATGTATACCTACGTAACAAACCTGCACATTGTTCTCATGTACCCTAGAACTTAAAGTATAATAAAAAAGAAAAAAAAAAAAAACAGAAAGAAATTCTACCACTGTTAAATGGTCCCATTAACTACTTGTTGACATTTTTGCATATTCTTTATGTACATATACATACACATATATTGTTGACATGGGTGAGATTATTATAGGCATGCTATATTTATTTTGGGATATGTTTTTAAAAATTCAGTTTTTTGTTTTCATACTTCCCTGCTTCTCTTCTGTATAGTCATTCATCTGCATCAACATTTCCTTGCATTCCAGGTTACACATAACAAAGACCTCTATCAGGCACTGGGCTGAAGGACAGGGAGGCAAGAATAAATAATTAAATGCATAAACAAGAAAACAAATATTGTCATTTTCTTTATGAAAAAACATATTCTAGAAATCCCTTCTAGCTTCTTGATACAGATTTAATTCTTTGTCTTATTAGTTTAGACCCTAGGAATCTGTTGTAATATTTGCTTGTGTGTTTAGATTTTGATTGTGCTTTGGATTGGCTACTTGGAACAACAGCCATGAATATCATTGAATATATGATCATTACATTCCCACGAACTTTTACTTCCATTTCTATGAGATAGATGCCAAGAAGGGACACTGACGGGTAAACGTTTATTTATATCTTTTACTTTAAAAGGTAGAGAATAGTTGATCTCTAAAAGAATTGCTATTCACATTTCTATTTAGGGAGTATTTTAGGGATCTTCATTTCAACATTCTCACAGTAAGTAGCTGTTTTTAAAGCTATTTTTTAAAAGTTAAGCCCGCTTTAACTTTTTACCAGCCTAGTGGATCTAAAATGATGGCTTATTAATTCTAAAATCTATATTTCTCTGATTATTAGGAGTGCTAGGCATATTTTCTTATGCAATTGGAAAACTTGTTCTTCTGTAAATTGTCCATTTATAGCTTTTTCCTTTCCCTATTGTTTTAATTTTTTTGAAGTTATTTTGAAATAACTTTAGACAAGAAGAGATCTGGTATGACTTTACTGATGTTGACCCTGATCACTTGGTTAAATGGTGTCTGTAGATTTCTCCACTGCAAATTCTACTTTTCTGTTTGAACAAATATTTCGAGGGGAGATAATTTGAGTCTATGCGGTTATACTATTCCTTCTTGAAATTTTGTTCACAAGCTTTGGCATTCACGAGTGAATCTTGCCCACAATAATTATTACTGTAATGCTCTAGTGATGATTTTCTATTTTCCTCATTCCTTTTACATTTATTAATTGAATTTCTGTAAGGAGAAGGTATCCCTTCACCCGTATTTATTTACTTATTTCATCATTTATTTATAGCAGTATGTACACATGGAAATTTCTTTTCTTCTTTAAAGTATAATCCTATAGTATCATTATTTATCTTGTCAAACCAATTATTCCAAACTTTGTCTTTTGGAGCTCAGCTGGTTTGGCTATGTTCCCACCCAAACCTCATCTTGCATTGTAGTTCCCGTAATCCCCATGTGTCGTGGGAGGGACCAGGTGGAGATACTTGAATCATGGAGGTGTTTTCCCCCATCCTGTTTCAGTAATAGTGAATTCTCGTGACATCTGATGGTTTTTTAAAGGGTTTCCCTCTTCACTAGGCACTCCTTCTTCACCTTCCTGCTGCAATGTGAAGAAGGAAGTGTTTGGTTTCCCTTCTGCCATGATTTTAAGTTTCCTAAGCCTTCCCCAGTCATGCTGAACTGTGAGTCAGTTAAGCCTCTTTCCTTTACAAATTACCCAGTCTTGGGTATGTCTTTATTAGCGTCATGAGAGCAAACTAATACAGTAAATTGGTACTAGTAGAGTCAGGTACTGCTGTTAAGATACTTGAAAATGTGGAAGTGACTTTGGAACTGGGTAACAGGCAATGGTTGGAACAGCTTGGAAAGCTCAGAAGAAGGCAGAAAGATGTGGGAAACTTTGGAACTTCCTAGAGATTTGTTGAAAGATTTTGACCAAAATGCTGACAGTGATATGGATAATGAAGTCCAGGCTGAGGTGGTCTCAGATGGAGATGAGGAAGTTATTGGTAACTGGAACAAAGGTGATTCTTGCTATGCTTTAGCAAAGAGACTGGTGGCATTTTACCTCTACCCTAGAGATCTGTTGAACTTTGAACTTGAGAGAGATGATTTAGGGTATCTGGTGGAAGAAATTTCTAAGCAGCAAAGTGTTCAAGATGTGACTTACGTGCTCTTGAAAGCATTCAGTTTTATTCATTCACAAAGATATGGTTTGGAATTGGAACTTATGTTTAAAAGGGAAGCAGAGCATAAAAATTCAAAACATTTGCAGCCTGATGATGTGATAGAAAAGAAAAACTCATTTTCTGAGGAGAAATTTACACCAGCTGCAGAAATTTGCATAAGTAATGAGGAGTCAGATGTTAATCCCCTAGACAATGGGGAAAATGTCTCCAGGGCACGTCAGAGGTCTTCACACTAGCCCCTCCCATCACAGGCCTGGAGGCCTAGGAGGAGAAGATGGTTTTCTGAGCCAGGCCCAGGGCCTTGCTGCTTTGTGCAGTATTGGGACTTGGTGCCATGCATCCCCACTGTGGCTAAAAGGAGCCAATGTACAGCTCAGGCCATTGCTTCAGAGGGTGTGAGCCCCAAGCTTTGGTGTATTACACATGACGTTGGGCCTGCAGGTACATAGAAGTCAAGAATTGAGGTTTGGAAACCACTGCCTAGATTTCAAAGGATTTATGGAAATTCATGGATGTCCAGGCAGAGGTGTGCTGTAGGCACAGGGCACTCATGGAGAACATTTGCTAGGGCGGTGTGGAAGGGAAATATGGGGTGGGAGGCCCTACAGAGAGTTCCCACTGTGGCACTGCCTAGTGGAGTTATGAGAAGAAAGCCATGATCCTCCAGACCCCAGAATGGTAGATCCATCAACAACTTTCACCATGTGCCTGGAAAAGCCACAGGCATTCAATGCCAGCCCATTAAAGCAGCCAGGATGGGGGTTGTACTCTGCAGAGTCACAGGGCTGACACTGCTCAAGGCTGTGGGAGCCCACCTCTTGCATCAGCATGACCTGGATGTGAGACATGGAGTCAAAGGAGATAATTTTGGAACTTTAAGGTTTAATGACTGCCCTGTTGGATTTCAAGCTTGCATGGGGCCTGTACTGTCTCTGTTTTGGCCAATTTTTCCCACTTGTAATGGCTGTATTTACCTAATGCCTGTACCCTCATTGTATCTAGGAAGCAACTAACTTGCTTTAGATTTCACAGGCTCATAGGCAGAAGGGACTTGTTGTTGTTGTTTTTTGTTTGTTTGTTTGGATGAGACTTTGGACTGTGGACTTTTGAGTTAATGCTGAAATGAGTTAAGACTTTGAGGGAGTGTTGGGAAGGTATGATTGGTTTTGAAATGTGAGGACATGAGATTTGGGAGGGGCTAGGGCGCAGAATGTTATGGTTTGTCTGTGTCCCCACCCAAGTCTCATCTTGAATTGTAGCTTCCATCATCCCCACATGTCATGGGAGAGGCCTGGTGGGAGGTAATTGAATCATGGGGTTGGGTTTTCCTGTGTAGTTCTAATGATAGTGAATAAGTCTTACGATACCTGATGGTTTTATAAAGGACAGTTCCCCTGCACGTGCTCTCTTGCCTGCTGCCATGTAAGATGTGCCTTTGCATCTCCTTTTCCTTCCATCATGATTGTGAGGCTTCCCCAGCCATGTGGCACTGTGAGCCAATTAAACCTATTTTTCTTTATAAATTACCCAGTCTCAGGTATTTCTTCATAGCAGTATAAAAATGGACTAATACAGGAGCTTTGTCCGATCATATTCTTTCTGCTTTAATAACTTCTTTAAACAATTCTTAAAGAGTAGGTCTGCTGGAATTAATTCCCATAGCCTTTGCTTATCTGAGAAAATCATTTTTTTGCCTTCCTTTTTTTTCTTAAGTAATTTCAACATTTATTTTAGATTCACAGTGTACATGTGCAAGTTATTTACATGGGTATATTTCATGATGTGGAGGTTTGGGGTACAAATGAGCCCATCACCCAGGTAGTAAGCATGGTACTCAAGACTTAGTTTTTCAACCATTGCCCTTCTATCTCCCTTCCCCTTTGGTAGTCTTCAGTGTCTATTGTTGCCATCTTTATATCCATGAGCAGCCAGTGGTTAGTACGCACTTATAAGTGAGAACATGTGATATTTGGTTTTCTGATCCTACATTAATTCACTTAGGATAATAGCCTCCAGCTGCATATATGTTGCTGTAAAGGACATGATTTCATTCCTTTCTATGGCTGCATAGTATTTCATGGTGTTTATGTACCAAATTTTCTTTATCCAATCCACCATTAATACGCATCTAGTTTAATCTACAGATTCAATGCTATTCCTATCAAACTACCAATGTCATATTTCACAGAATTGGAAAAATAGTGTTCTAAAATTTATATGGAACCAAAAAAGAGCCTGAATAGCTAGAGCAATCCTAAACAGAAAGAAAAAAGCCAGAGGCATCACATTACGTGACTTCAAACTATACTATAAGATTATAGTAACCAAAACAGCACGATACTGGTACAAAAACAGACACACAGTCCAGTGGAACAAAATACAGCAGGGGTCTCCTGGGCCACAGACTGCACAGCAGGAGGTGAGCAGGCAGGTAAGCATTACTGCCTGAGCCCCACCACCTGTTGGATCAGCAGGGGCATCAGATTCTCATAGGAGCATGAACCCACTTGTGAACTGCACATGTGGGGAATCTAGACTGTGTGCTCCTTATGAGAATCTAACTAATGCCTGATGATCTGAGGTGGAACAGTTTCATCCCCAAACCGTACTCCCACCTGCCCTCCACCCCATCTGTGGAAAATTGTCTTCCATAGAACTGGTCCCTGGTGCCAAAAATGTTGGGGACAGCTGGAATAGAGAACCCAGAAATAAAGCTGTGCTTTTATAATCACCTGAACATCAACAAAGTCGACAAAAACAATTAATGGGAAAGGACTCCATTTCAATAAATGGCCCTGGGATAGCTTGCTAGCCACATACAGAAGAGTGAACCTGGACCCCTACCTTTTACCATAAACAAAAATTAACTCAAGATGGAGTAAAGATTTAAATGTAAGACCTAACTGTAAGTATTCTAGAAGAAAACCTTGGAAACACCCTTCCAGACATTGGTCTTGGAAAAGAATTTATGACTAAGGACTGAAAAGTTATAACAAAAACAAAAATTTCCTTCCCCTTTGAAAGGCATTTTAAACATTCACTTCCCTCCCTCCCTTGTTTTCTTGTTATCCTCTACCAACCACTTATCTGTTCTCAATTTCTATAATGTTGTCACTTAAAAAATGTTCTGCAAATAGAATCATACAGTAAGTAACCTTCTGGAGTTGATTTATTCACTTAGTAAAATTTCTTGGACATTCATCCAGGTTATTGTGTGTATTGAATTTGTTCCTTTATATTGCTGAGTAGTATTCCATGGTATGAATGTACCACAGTTTGCTAACCATTTACTTCATGAAAGACATCTGGGTTGTTTTTAGATTTTAGCTCCTTATGAATAAGGTTGCTGTGAGCATTCACATACAGGATTTTGTGGGAACACAAGTCTTAGTTTCACTGGGATCAATGTCCAGAAGTAACAATTTCTGGATTGTATAATATAAGAAACTGGCAAACTGCTTTTCAGAGAGGTTGTACCATTTTACAGTCCCATGAGCCATGTATAAATGATCCAATTCCTCTGTGTCTTCACTAGCATTTAATGATGTTTCTATTTTCTGCTAAAGCCATTCTGGCAGATGTGTAATGATATAGATTGTTATGGTTTGAATTTTAATTTCCCTGATGGTTTATTATGGTAAACATGCTTTTGTGTATTTTCCATTTATATGTCTTTTTTAGTAAAATATCTCTTCATGTGTTTTGCCCATTTTCTAATTGAATTTTTTATTACTGTTGAGTTTTGAGAGATACTTACGTGTGTTAGATACTAGCCTTTTGTTGAACATGCAATTTGCAAATATTTTCTTCCATTCTGTAGCTTGTTTTCTCATCCTCTTATCAGTATCTTTCACCTTGCAAAGGTTTTAATTGTGATTAAGTTGAATTTGTTAATTTTACCTTTTATGGATTGTGTTTTTGGTGTCCAGTGTATGTATCTGTTTTATTTTTGCTACCTATGTTGTTTTTTCCTTTCTTCCCCTATCTCTTTCTGCCTTCCTTTGGATCATTTGAACATTTAAAAAGGATTCCATCTTAATTTAGCTATTCATATTTTAAAATATACTTTTTGTAATTTTTAGTATTTCCCTGGTGATACAATTGCAACTATGTCCTGTAGCAGTCTACTTAGGACTGGACATGGTGGCCCACGCCTGTAATCCCAGCACTTAGGGAGGCTGAGGTGGGTGTATCCCTTGGGCCTGGGGATTCAAGATCAGTCTGGATGATATGATGAAACTCCATCTCGACAAAAAACACAAAAAATCTCACCAGGCAAGGTGGCACCTGCCTGTAATCCCAGCTACTTGAGAGACTGAGAGGTTGCGAGAATCATTTGAGCCTAGGAGATCCAGGCTGCAGTGAGCCCTGATTGCACCTCTGTACTCCAGCCTGGGTGACAGAGCAAGACCCTGCCTCAAAGAAACAAACAAACAAAAGTCTGCTTAGAATTAGTATTGTACCACTGACTATAAACTGTAAAAATCTTGCTACTTCCATTTAATCCACTCCTTGTCATTCTTTATTCTATAGTTGTCAAAGGTGTTGTATCTACATAGAGTATATACCTCATAAGAACATAGCACAATTTCAGTTTTAAATAACCATATACACTTTAAAGAAACTAAGAGGAAAATCTCATATTAAAATAGACACAATTTTAAGTATTATTCATTTTTTCCTGAAGATTTTAGTGCCACTATAATATTTTTCCTTAGCTGGAAGGATTCCTTTAGCATTTCTTGAAGTGTAGATCTTCAAGAAATTTCTTGGAAAAAAAATTTATTTATTTCATTTATCTAAAAGAATCTTTATTTTGCCTCCATTCTTTGAAGACAATTTTAACTGAATATGGAATTCTGCATCAATCTCTCACTTTTTCTTTTTCAGTACATTAAAGATGTGCTTCCAGTGTCTTCTGATTTCCATGGTTTCTGATTTGCTTTTCTCCTTATATATTATCTTTTATTTCTAACTGTCTTCAAGAATTTTTAATTTTTTGGTTAACAACATATTGGATGTACTTCTTCTAAATGTAATTTTCTTAGTATTTATCCTGTTTGAGGTTTTCTGAGCTTGTTGAATCTGTAAATTTATGCCCTTCATAAAACGTGGATAGTTCTAGGCTGTTATCTCTTTATGTATTCTTTCTCCCCACTTTTACTCTCCTCTCCTTCAGTGATTCTGGTAATAGGTATGCTAACAACTTTTGATATTGTCTAGCACTTCTCTGAGTCTTTGTTAATTTTTAAAATATTTCTTTCTTTGCTTCAGATTGGATATTTTGTGTTAATAAATTTTCAAGTTCACTGACCCTTTCCTAAGTGCTTCAAATAGATTTTTGTTTCAGATACTGTACTTATAAATTCTACATTACATTTCTTCCTTTTTAATATATTTAACTTTCATGTGGAGACTTCCTGGTTTTTCACTTATTATGAGAATATTTTACTTTTCTATGTTTACCATAGTTTTAATGGCTGTTTTAAAGTCCTTGCTGCTTATCTCAACCACTGGAATATCTCAGGATTGGACTTTTTAAAAATTATCTTTTCTCTTGAAAATAGGTGTCATTTTTCTTGCTTTTTGTATGTTGAGTAATTATAGATCATATCCTACATACTGTAAATAATATGTTTTAGGGACTCTGGATTCTGTTACATTTCTGTAAATATTGTTCATGTTTGTTTTAAGCAAACAATCAGCTAAATTAAATACAAACTGAAAACTCTTTTGGTTAGAGTGGGTGGTGGATAGCAGCCTAGATTCTAGATTCTAGTTCAGATTACTTTTAGTCTACATTGTGCAAGAATAACTTAATGGACAATCAACAATTTTAGCAGAGTTTATAGTTTATACATTGTATTTGGGTTTTATATTTCCTGATATTCTCCTTTCTAGGATAAGCCCCTTTTTCCAGTGGCCTTAGTTTCATAAGGCAGCTTACTTTGTTTCTTCTGATTAGAAAGAAGACCTTCAGCAGGAGGTTTAGTACCTCTATACCATCCCACAACGACAGTTATCCTCATAGCAAAATTACATAAACGGGAAACTCATTCAGTCCTTGCCTTTTTTGCCTTTTCTTCCATAAGTTGACTCCTTTCCAAAATCTTCCTGCTGTTTTTCATTCTCCAGAGCTCTCAGGTAATTGGCTGTTGTATTTTGCCCAGAGTTTATACTTATATGTGGGAGAGTCAGTTTTCTAGGGTCTTACTTCTCCATACTGTTAGTGTGCTTAAATTAGGACTACATTTAGTTTATTTTAAGAAATCTTGTTGATTTGCTAACCTCTAATCATAAGCCAAATTTATCTAGATGTTCTGAGTGGTTGACCTTAAGGGAAGAGAGTCATAGCCTCATGTTAATGTCTTTTAAAATGTCAAGGCAATTCAAAGGGCACCTGGGATGAAGATGTGCTAGCTTAGTAGCTAACAGATCATGCTTTGGACTCAAGCACCCTAGGTTTAAATCATTCTTCCATTACCTTCTTAACTATTGACGTTGAGCAAGTTGTTTCATCCCTGCAATCCTCAGTTTTTATTATCTATGAAATGATTATAAAATCATTACCAACTCATGGAGTTGTTGAGTGAATTATAAAGCAGTAGGACTGTATAAGACAGAAATATCATATCCAATAAATAGTCTCTTTAATTCTTGTTATTATATACATGTGCTACATAAAATCACCTTCTATTTCAGAATTTGAGACAACACTCTCTCCGTTGTGGGTCAAAAGGAATAGGACGTATGACTGTTGGATAGTGCCTAGGGAAGAGGAAAAACAAAGTTCAGTGATGAGAAGGGAGGAGACCCAGTGGTGCTCTCCAGTGCTAGATCCCAGGCAACATGATGGGAAAAGATTGAAGAATCCTAGGAATGGGCTCGAGGAGAACAAATATGTTCGTGGAAGGAGTGAGGGTGCAGTGTTAAAAGAAAAATAATCTCATATCACTTTTGTTAAGGTCAGAAGCTGGCTGATGCATCTGCATAAATACAATGGCTTTTTTCAGCAGAGAGACTAAACTTTCTTTGGCTATGGCATTGCTGGGATGTGGTCCTGAGGGTGAGGGAAAGAGAAGATACAGAAACTCAAGGGATTGAGTTGTAGCTCTCACTGCTCATGACCCTGCAGGTCAACAAGCCTGACATATGTAGTGATGGCTCTATTTCCTTTGGGTTGTGGATCTCCTTTGGTTTCTGGAAGACCAAACCCAAAATTGTTCTGGAAAGGCCAAGATTACTGGCCCTACCTGTGATGAAGCATGCTTTTGAGCAAGGCTCTCTCAAGAGACACCACTCAGAAAGTGGTGAAATTTCCCTCAAACTCACATTCCCTTTTACAAAGTGTCATCCAGGCCACCATTTTTTATTCTTCGACATTATTATGGACCCCAGGAGACTGGAAAAGATGCTCTTCCCTGCAAGTTTACTGTTGACGTTAAGGTCTCATAAAGAACTTATATCTCTATGTGACCTTAACGTCAACAGTAAATTTGCAGGGAAGAACACCTTTTCCAGTCTCATCTCCCTGTAATCTTAGCTACTTGGGAGGCTGAGGCAGGAGAATCGCTTGAACCCGGGAGGCAGAGGTTGCAGTGAGTGAGATCGCACCACTGTACTCCAGCCTGAGCAACAAGAGCAAAACTCCATCTCAAAACAAACAAACAAACAAACGACAAAAAAGGAACTTGTATCTCTACCCCTCAACCCCCCTTGCAGGGTTTATAATGCTTTGCATACAAGAGGAACAGACCTGGCCCTTAATAATCCATAGTATTTATTGTGTAATTTCCAGGTGCCAGGTCCTGAGCATCACACTTCACATACTTTATCACAGTAATTATCAAAATCATCCTATCAAATCATTCTGAAAATGTATTACAAAAAATCCATAATTTGCAAACCCCCCAATTACCAAATTCAACTATTCCCCACAGTGATTTTATTCTATTTTCTCAAAAGAGACCCTCAATTCTTCCCAAATTCAAGAGGAACCATTTTTTTTTTTTTCTCTTCTGGCAGCTTTAACACACTGATGATACAGGGAAAATTGATTAACACTCCAGTACCACAGTGGACAAGACAAAGGGGGAAGCAGGGAGCATCAAGACACTCACCGCAGCTCACACCTCGTAATTTTTCTCTACATTATAATGATTAATACGTTTTTCAGAATTGGGGGATTGGTGAGAGAGGAAGGAGAGAGAATGATAAGACAGCTTGTAGGCTATGTCACACACAGGGAAAGGAAAGAGAGTGAAGTTAATAGGAGCAGGAACTTGGCTTGCTCCCTTGATAAAGGCCTGTTATATCTACTTCTGAAGGTTACACAAAGAGAAAAACCATCCTGAGAATATTTTTCTTATTATGCTTTATTATTATTATTATTATTATTTGTAAATGCTCAACAATGCTCCACGTGTAAAAATCCATTTAGCAAAAAGCCCCTTGGGTTTCAGAGTTTGTAACACTGAAAAGCAGCAATTAAGACCTCCTGTGATTCATAAAGTACGCAATGAGTTCTAGATCCTTGAGGAATCGCCACACTGTTTTCCATAACGGTTGAACTAGTTTACAATCCCACCAACAGTGTAAAAATGTTCCTATTTCTCCACATCCTCTCCAGCACCTGTTGTTTCCTGACTTTTTAATGATTGCCATTCTAACTGGTGTGAGATGGTATCTCATTGTGGTTTTCATTTGCATTTCTCTGATGGCCAGCGATGATGAGCATTTATTTTTTCATGTGTCTGTTGGCTGTATGAATGTCTTCTTTTGAGAAATGTCTGTTCATATCCTTTGCCCATTTTTGATGGGGTTGTTTGTTTTTTTCTTGTAAATTTGTTTGAGTTCTTTGAAGGATCTAGAACTAGAAGTACCGTATGACCCAGCCATCCCATTACTGGGTACATACCCAAAGGATTATAAATCATACTGCTATAAAGACACATGCACACGTATGTTTATTGCGGCACTATTCACAATAGCAAAGACTTGGAATCAACCCAAATGTCCATCAGTGTCAGACTGGATTAAGAAAATGTGGCACATATACACCATGGAATACTATGCAACCATAAAAAAGGATGGGTTTGTGTCCTTTGTAGGGACATGGATGCAGCTGGAAACCATCATTCTCAGCAAAGTATCGCAAGAACAGAAAACCAAACACCACATGTTCTCACTCATAGGTGGGAACTGAACAATGAGATCACTTGGACCCGGGAAGGGGAACATCACACACCGGGGCCTATCATGGGGAGGGGGCAGGGGGGAGGGATTGCACTGGGAGTTATACCTGATATAAATGATGAGTTGATGGGTTCTGACGAGTTGATGGGTGCAGCACACCAACATGACACAAGTATACATATGTAACAAACCTGCACGTTATGCACATGTACCCTAGAACTTAAAGTATTATAGTAATAATAATAATAAAAGAAAAAAGAAGTATGCAATAAGGGGTTTGGTGTAATATGGAAAAGTAGGGGAAAAATTTGTGCTCTTTGCAGGTAAAATATTGCTGACATTTTTAATAATAATGAAGTATATGATCTCCTTGGGGCAAAACTAAAATCTATGGTACAGTGAAAGAAGAGATCCATTTAATTTGTTTAGGCTTCTTTGTTCATTTTGTGTTATTAAATCTGTTCAAGGTTATGAATAGTATTACTAATGGCTGAATAGTTGCAGAAGGTATGGTACAGGGAGCTGACTTTTCCAACCAGATTTTGGAAGATGAGATGGTTATGCAAAATGCGGCTTCTCCCACTTTGCTATAAGAACATAGTTTTGTTTAATGTTCCAAAGTTCAATACGAAAACATCTTCCTTTCAGGTTATATATATTCTCCTAATTATGTTTGAATTTGAGTATAGTTCTGTTTCTATCCTTAATGGTTTAGTTTTATCTAATTTTGATGAGATGTCACAACACAGATTCTTGATGTTTAACACACTGTTGGTAAAGTTGCCAGATAAAAAACAAAAGGCTTGCAGGTAAATGTGAATTTCATATAAACTACATGCAAAGTTTTAGTATAACCATGTCTCATGCAATAGGTAGTACATACTTATACTAAAACATTTGCTGTTTATTTGAAATTGAAATTTAAATGGGCATCACATCTTTTCATTTGCTAAAGCTGGTTGTCTTAATTGTTGGTCATTCTTGTGGGGAGAGAGAGAGAGGATGAAATCAGGCTCTATAAGGGTAAGCTTTAAAATTGAAACACACCATTACTTGAACTTCAACTGGTCTGGAAATAATGCAATTTAAAAACTTATTTATGATTGACATAATAATTATACATATTTATGAGGCACCAATGTGATGTTTGGATACTTGTATAAATTGTGTAATGCTCAAATCAGGGAAATTAGCATATCCATTACCTTAAACATTGATCTCCTTGTTCTCAAAGAAGTAGAGAGTAGAAAAGTGGTTACTAGAGGATGGAGATGAGGGGACAGTGAGAGACTGGTCAACTGGTACAAAGCTACAGTTAGGAGGAATAAGTTCTGGTGGTCTATTGCATAGTAGAATAACTGGAGTTAACAATAATGTATTGTATATATCATAATAATTAGAAAATAGGTTTTTAAATGTTTTCATCACAATGAAAATGACAATTTTAATGGTGCTTTTCAAAAACCCTTGAAGTATTATTTAAAAATTGTGCTTCTTGTAGGTGCAGTTTCTCATACACATAGTTGAAGCTGGAAGTGAATGACAATGACACAATATACTCAGAGTTTGCTAGGTTCCAGAAGAGATTTTTTTGTAGTTATTTTTTAAGTGGGGTAAAAGAGAATAAAAGCACATCATTTCAAATTTCTTTTCCTAGATTAAAAATAATATTAGAAGATATCTCCTTCGCAACCAGTCAGTGCTGCAAATTTCTACACAAATGCTGCTCTGACTTAAGATAATGCTTATTAGGGTATTTTGATCTTCTTGGAAGTTACTATTTGTCATTTGAGTATTTGCCTTTTCACAGCAAATCCCATCCACATATGGATGGGCAGAAGTGAAATATGTCCTGATTATCCTTCTTCTCAATTTAAAATTTTTATTGGCTTTTGGGAACAAACAGAAATAACGATTTTCAGAAAACAGTAAGTACAGAATGCTAAAATGTCTACAGAGGAGGTATATGTAAAATATTGAAAGAAAATTTCTAAAAGAAATAGAGCAAATGAATTATACCCAGAAATTCCCTCATGAAACTAAAGGCTAAATTTCACAAGCTCTCAGAGGGGACATGGGGAACAGAGAAATAATAACAGTTTACAGTTATATACCTTCATTTAATTTTTATCCTTTTGAAAGAAAGTCAGGCAGGAACCATGTGATTCCAATTTGATATCTGGGAACACCAAGTGTACAGTGTGAACAAATGACTTGTCCCAGTTAGTAGATTAGCGATGGAGCTAGGAGCCGTGATTTTTAAGCGCTTATAGAATAAATATAGTATTAAAATCATTTCAAAGCTATAAATCTTCTTCCTGGATGGTGGTGGGCCCACTGCAGAAACTGGAAACATTTTGTGATTCATTTCAGAGGACTCTTAGCCCCCTAAAGCCCTTGGACTGTGTGAAGAACCTGTCCTCATATGGGGGTCATTTTCCAAACTCGTGACTTCCTATGAAGCTTCAGCAAGTGGGAGTTTCAGCCCCTCGTCCCCTGCAATGTGCTATTAAAATTAAAATGTAAATGGGGATTAAATTCAGGTACTTTTATAGGTGTTTAAAAGTGTGAAACGCATTATGAATGTCATTCTAACAAAGACTAACACGGTTATGCTCTTGATCTACAATGTCTGGAGATACAATGCCTGAGATAGGAATTGAAAACCTCCATGTTGCTAACTAACGTCTGGGTGCTGTGGCTCCTGAATGCAGGGTAGTGAGCCAGCAGCAGCTTTTGACAGAGCATTTACCAGGCTACAGTGAATTGAGAAAAGTAAGGACAAGTGAATTCTTTATATAGATAACTTTAGGGTCTACCTATACTCTGAAATTATATCCTTCCACTGTTTTTCTTTCTTTTTCTTTGAGTAATGAATAGATATTTCCTTTTAATAGCATGGTCATGTTGAAAGGCAAGACAGGGTCAAAAATGCCAGAGTCATAATGTGGCTCTATCACTTATTAAATGGTTGTATTGAACAAAGTATTATTATAGCTTCATCTAAATTTAGATATCTGTAAAATGGGAATGGTAACTCTACCTTCTTTAAGACTAATGTTCTGATAAAATAAGTTAATGTATCTAAAACACGTAGAAAAGTATCTGAACTCTATTAAGTCCTCTGTGAAGACTAGCTAATAAATTACAGTGTTTAATTATATATTTATATGTATTTAAAAGAACATATATATATATTTTTCCATAGCAAAATTGTTTGGAAATCCTAGGTAGATATCCCAAATTATTATTAATTTTATTTTAAATTTTTTGGTCTTTAAATCTATGTAAGAGGGATGTGTGTGAAAATAATAAAAGGGTGGGGGGATGAGAATGAGAGAAAAACCAAGAGAAGAACGTAAAACGTTATCTGGTCATAAAAAAAAAAAGCAAAACAAAACTGGCCAGTCGCCGTGGCTCATGCCTGTAATCCCAGCACTTTGGGAGGCAGAGAAGGGTGGATCACGAGGTCTTAAATCTATGTAAGAGTGATATGTGTGAAAATAATAAAAGGGTGGGGGGATGAGAATGAGAGAAAAACCAAGAGGAGAAGGTAAAACGTTATCTGGTCATAAAAAAAAAAAAAAAAAAAAATCCAGAGAGATGCCTTTTTTGCCTACAGACAGATGGAGGGACCGGAACAGGCAATTGTGGTTGCATTGGACTTTAGATTTAGTTCAGGCAGTGTCAATTTTCCGTCTCTCTCACTGGAATGGCAGTTTTATAAGAACAGTGATCTACTCTGTTTGGCTCTCAGCTTCATCCCTAGCATTTGGTGCAGTTCATAGGACAGAATAAGCATCCACATCTTATGTGTGAATAATGAGCAAAATTAATTACCAAATGCTTTTAGCATAAATTTGTTCTTTCAGGCTCTTTGTCCTCTGTTAGCACTAAGCTTCCTCCAGGAACTAGATAAGGAAACAGTCTCTGCACAGGCCAGTGAAAAGCCAACACTGGGTGGGTACTATTAGAATCTTCTGCTCATCTTAGGTACAACACAGTGTAAAGAATGGTGCCAGCCAGTTTCACCCCCTTCTGACTCTTCTCTGCAGAAATTTAGCTCCTGGGATGACCTAACCTAATAATTTACCAGGCACAGGTAAGTGATTTTAATTGATTCTTAATGTCAGGTAGCGTCCAACTATAACATTAAAAGATGTTTGCCTTTATTCAAGTGGAGAAAAGAGTTTGACCTTGGATGAATATATAATGGTGATATGAGAGATGGATATTGGGTATGGCTTAAAATAACTTTATTTATGAAAAAGAATAATGCCATGCTCATTTCAAGGACTAACCTGACTTTTAATGAGAAGCATTCTGGGTAGGTGGAGGTTATATTTCCATTTTGATCATGAAAGAAAATACACCTATGTCTTAACACATTCACTGAGACAACAGTCAATACTCAAACACTATGAGCCAAACAAGTGGGATGAGAACCATGTGTTGTGTCATCAGAATTGAGGAGCATAGTAGGTAAGCTTGTGTGCATCTCATGGCTCTTGCATCTCTGAGTTCTTTACACTCATGAAGTTTGTGCCATTGCCTACTCACACCTGATTCAGTCTGACTTTAACGAGTGAAAGCCAATGTTCACACAAACTACTCAGCCCAAAATAATGACCAAGTGTATTTTCCAGGTCTTAACTCCAAACCAACAAAATCTGAGCTTCTCAATCATTAAAAGCTTTTAACCACATCCCACAGCTAATGAGTTTCTGTCTCTACTATTTGTATTTAGGGAGAGGAGGAGGGTGTGTGTGTGTGTGTGTGTGTGTGTGTATAGAAAAGGAAATAGCAAATTTCTATTTCATTTACTTAATATAGGTTTAATATACTGACAGAGGGTATACATTGAAGGAGTGTATTTGGTAAACATTTTATTTTTCCTACACAAAATGACTTAATTTTCAAAATATTTATTGCAATTTGCAAAAACCCTTATTAGCCCCTTCCTGCTAGCTTTTAGAAACAGGATCTTAAGGTCAGTAGAGACAGAAAGTAGGAATTTGAAAATCAACACTCATGTTTAATTACCACAGGAGAAGCATATATAGACGGTTGTAGGGAGAGATTCTCTTTTTTTCAGCATTCAATTTAACATCCATTTTATAGGTGATAGAGCTCACTTCCAGTGGAGAGGGAGAAGGGAAGTTGATTCTCTCAGGGAACGGGATAGAAAAACTAAGTAACTTTCTCCTTTCCTTCAGCATGTGGTTTCTCCAATTTAAATCAAATTGTTTTTCAAGTATGCAGATGTTATTTGACTTGAAGCTTTAAATTTGTATTATTCGTACATATCTGATTTTCCCAATTATTTTCTATGCTATAGAAATGATTTACACATTAATGAATGTTATTAAAACTAGTTTCAGCTTTCAATAAGTTTGTTGAAGCCATATTCTCCTAAATTTAAGTAGGTGTGGTTCATAGCAGAAGTTTTTGGAATTTGTATTAGCTAAACTGCACTGTGTCTTTCTAAAGTGAAGGTAGTTAGTATATTCATGCTTTCCCAAGGTTACATGATCCTATCCCTCACTCTCTTTTTTTGAGATTCTTTTCATGGGATGTGATTTTCAGAGCACACTCTATGGGACAGGCTAGGATAGATTTGGGCAATTCTCATTTAGAGTGCATAGTCTTGTTGGCGGGTTTCAGCTTATCTAATTAAAGAGTCACTAGCCTACAACACAGAATTCCCCCCAACCCCTTCTGGTTTCCATTTATCTTTCCAGTGCCGAA
Source organism: Piliocolobus tephrosceles (assembly GCF_002776525.5). Classification (NCBI taxonomy): domain Eukaryota; kingdom Metazoa; phylum Chordata; class Mammalia; order Primates; family Cercopithecidae; genus Piliocolobus; species Piliocolobus tephrosceles. The sequence continues at coordinate 24,268,768 of NC_045442.1, forward strand.
AAGTGTCCTGTCGCACCCTCAGCACTCTATTAATGGAGATATCCAACTGTTTTTCAACTCACCTGCCTTGGTTGGATTACATGGTTAAAACCAAACTTCTTAGCAATAGGTACACTTTCTCTAATCAGCCTACTAATTATAGAGAGAGACACTGTGAACCACTAACATTGCTAATAAACTACAGAATAGTTCAAGCAGGGTTTTATACCTCATAAAGAAGGTGAAGAGTTATGAATGTTAAAAAGGTGTCCTAGGTACAAAGGCATCAGTAGGACAAAATTCACAGGGCACTCCTTCTGTCCTCTGATTCAGGCTGGTGTTTAATGAACATGTACTATGTGACAGGCCATGTGCTGGGCATAAATAGGGGTGATTTCTCCTTTTTTAGTCCCTAGGATAACCCAGTAAGGCAGTATTTATAACTCCTCCTCCCCATTTCTTTTCAAATTAGGCCATTTGTGGCTTAGAACAGGTAAATAAATACCCTGGTCATGAAGTTTATAAATGGCAGAGTTGGGGATGATACACAGGGATTCTGGTTCTAAACCAGCTTCCTCCAGCCTTCCCACCATACCCTTTCCAAACTCAACTGGCCCTTTCTGTTAGAAGAAGGAACATCGGAGTAGCACAGATTAAAATAAGTGCTTTAAAAAGTAAGTAAATTGATTCACTTATCCACGATTTGTCCTCTTGTAGTACTGAAGAGGCCTCACCTCTACTTTCCATTGTATAAATAGACCACAATTTGTTTATCCTTTCACTTCTTGATGGGAATTTGTTTTTTGGTTGTTATGAATAAAGCTGCTATAAACATTCATGCACAAATCTTTTAAATAAACTGCCAAATTATTTTCCAATGTGATTATATCTTTTTTTGTTGTTGTTGTTGAAATGGAGTCTCGCTCTGCCGCCCAGGCTGGAGTGCAGTGGCCGGATCTCAGCTCACTGGAAGCTCCGCCTCCCGGGTTTTACGCCATTCTCCTGCCTCAGCCTCCCAAGTAGCTGGGACTACAGGCGCCCGTCACCTCGCCTGGCTAGTTTTTTGTATTTTTTAGTGGAGACGGGGTTTCACCATGTTAGCCAGGATGGTCTCGATCTCCTGACCTCGTGATCCACCCGTCTCGGCCTCCCAAAGTGCTGGGATTACAGGCTTGAGCCACCGCGCCCGGCCCCGTGATTATATCTTTTATATTCCCACCAACAATGTAAGAAAGTTGCAGTGTGGTTAAAAAGTGAGACCAGGGAAAGGGTTCCTATGAACGGGCAAGGGCTTTTGTGGTTGAAATCACCTAATAGCACCCAAAGAGGGTGCACTCAGGCTTTCATATTAGTTTGCCCTGAAGTGGGGCAGAATAGGAGGGATGGGTGAGAGTTAAAAGTTGTTAGCCATCAAACATCAAGGAAATGGAATTGACTCTATTATAATTTATTCCCAATGTCTGACTGATGGCTGAAACATGTTATGTTTAATTTAATTTAATTTGAACTTATTTAAGTGACCCAGTGTGGTGCCCTATAAGGCCTGCAGCCAGAAGCTTTAAAGGAAGGTGAAAATTTTCATTGAATATATTCGTCAAGAGCATTGTGTATTCTGAGATGTGTCAATAATGCCTTGGTCATTCTAAGTGATGTCTGGAACTCTGAAGAGGATAGTGAGTGTTTTGGTGAGGTCTCATATGGCCTTAATATATGTAGAGACATGTGTGACCTTGATTTATATTTTGGTATCTATGAGGCAAGACATTCTTAGAGTTCTTTATCCCAAAGGAGGAAACTATGGCCATTGGCCAGACTAGACAGCTGAACTATCATTAATGGCTCAAGAGTTTGTAATGTGTGTGTGTGTGTGTGTGTGTGTGTGTGTGTGTATGTGTGTGTGTGTATATATATATACACACACACACACATATATATATATATATAGAGAGAGAGAGCGTGCCTTGTTGGCCAGGGCATCCAGTGCTGAGATCACTCCCTAAAGCTTGGCCAATTATGCTTCTGTTGGGTACCACACTTTATCAGATATATCTTGGTTAAGGGATTAAAATCAGCAACAATCCACTGAGCTCCATTATGTTGATGGTGATAAGGCTGTCTATAAAGTATATAAACTCCAATTGCTATTCACTCAGTTGACCCTAAAGAGCTGTTCAGGTAATCAAAGGGCCTTCGAGAGAGATAATCTCATTCAGCATCAAGTCATCTGGTAACCCATAGAAGATAAGCGGTACTCACCTGCTTTTGTAGATGGGACAGAGGGTCCAGGTTTGGCTCCATCCTTTAGCAAAGAAGCCTTGGTACCTGTACTAAGTTTTCAAGACACTGGCTCCAGGACTCAAGGCATAATAGGCAGGTAGATACAGAAGATCACAGGCTTGGGGCCTCTATTTCCAGGAAACCCCAATGTGTAGCCAGAAATTGCTATTCCAGTGGCAGATAATATGAGGCTGAGATGGTAAGTGTCTTGTATCAGAAGCCCATGGCAACTTATGATTATCTTGGGAGGCCTGGGAACTCCAGGAGACATGAGAAGAGACTGTTAATACCTTTATAGTGAAGGCGTTTCTGGAGGGGTGATGCTGGTTATATTGCAATTTGGACAGACTGTAGAGCCTCTTTTTTTTTTTTTTTTTTTCTTTGTAGAGGCCCCATTCAAGGTGGGCTGATTTGCAAGTGAGAGAATACATAGGCTTAAGTAAAATGTTTTAAGGGGAAATATATTGACGAGCCACCCAAAAAACTAAAAAAATTGGGATTATTTTAACCTTGTGAATATTGAAAGGGTGAATAGCTGTTTCTTGACAGTGTCAAGGATGAAGCAGCCTTCTGTTTACCAAGTAGTGATCAGAAGTTTTAACAAGATAGTAGGGCCTTGTACTATGTGTGGAACAATGGTGTGTTCCCTTTCAGTGTGCCCTTTGTGAATGTTCGTATGTCCTGAATAAGTATGTCAAATGAATCTCCTCATAGGAGATTGTCATAAATATAATATCATATCTATGCTCCTCAAGAAAAATGAATGTGGTTAATATCTTGTCTGCAAAGATTATGTGTGATGGCAAGGCTGTTAAGATACTCCATGGATAGTTAGGGAAAGATGTATGCAGTGAAGGGGGTGAGGGCACCCTATGGCATTGGAGGCTGTTGAGATAGGGACAGAAAGACATTTTAGCTAAATTTATAGTAACAAAAGATTGGTGACTGGATAGAGTTAGGAATTTCAGTAATATAGAGTATGGAGCCCTTAATGGGTGGGACTGGGGCATTAAGGTTTCAGTAATCCGCTATGAGGCACTATTTGTTCTTTTCAGACTTGATAATAGGCCTGATTAGGCAGTTAAGGGGAGAAGCAGTAAGGATAATCATCTCTTCTGTAAGTGGGTCTCACATAATAGATTCCAGTCCTTGAAGGCTCTGCTTTAATTTAGATTGGACCATACTGATTATTTTAACTGGTAGAGATGGTCCATAGAATCTCATTTTGTCAAGCCACTTTGTAAGTAGCCAAGACTTAATTTAAATTTTTCTTTGTACTTGTTGAGTCAGAGCATTCATGTACAGCGTGCAATATTTGAGGGCAACAGGTGCTAAGACCATGGGGAACTTAGGTAAGGAAATAGTTCTGATCATTAGGGTGAGACATCTCACCTTATCTATTTTATGTTTAGGAACTCTTCTAAGATTAGAGGGGATACCTTGCTTAAAGTTAATGAGATGCCACGGTATAACTGTAAGTTAAGGCCCACTATTCATTACGGGCATTCAATCAAGAATTCTAGGATGAACTTAATTGGTCTCACCTGGCCCACATCTGACCCAATCAATGTGAATAAGAAAATGTGCTGAGAGGTCTACATCACATTCCTACCCTTAGAGTGTGAATCCGTCTCCACAAAAGAACATGGACTGAGAGTGGGTAGGTGCTTCCTCAGAAGAAAATCAGGAGTCTCTGACCAGATATTGAGAAGCTGTGGTGATTTGGGACCATCTCAAAGTAGTCAGGTTGTCACCACATTTTCCGGAATTTCCATCCTTGAGCACTTCAGGGTTAAGTTTGACCCCCAAGATAAATTTTGTGAAATTCAGGAGGTGGAAGTGAAGCAATAGCCAAAATACTCTGAAAGTTGTCATTGGCTAGAGGCAGATTCTAGCTTATACTCTTAGTATCTTTATAGAACAGATATGGAAACAGAAGCACAGAAAACCTAAGCAACCTATCTGAGGACACACAATTAGCAAATGGCAGAAACAGGATATGATGCCCAGGATTCTAGCTATGGATCTAGTGCTCCTAACCACTTTGCTATAGGGCAGTCCAGGGTAATAGTTGAAATATAAGAGCAAAACCAGGATGATGTGAGTATGAGAACAAGAAAATGTTCAATTTGACTTTGACTTAAAGTCAACTGATGTACATGAAGAAAAAGGATATTAGCAATTTGTGATTAGGGGTCCTCATAATGAGCTGCAAGAGCTAAGAAGTTGGGCTGTATTTGGCAGGCATTGGAAACCTTAGAAGTCATTGAGCCAGGATTTAGGTTTGGCTGTCACAGAAACTGCTGACATATAGATTTAAATACAAATAGTCTGTTTTTTAGGCTACCACAAAAGCGTCATTAGGGTTGGGTGTAGGAGTGGGGAGTAAAATAGAGAAAAAGAAGAAACCAATGGTGATAATATTTAGTAGAATATAATGATGGGGATAGTGAGAATGCTGTATTCCTGCATAGATCCAAATAAAGCAGAGATTCTTAACTTTTTGAGTTTCAGATCTAAAGCCAGTTTTACTTGACCTCCATTACTGGTGAGTGAAACCAGAGGAGAATGGGGTCCAGCAAGGTGGTCAGGCAAAATCTGGTATCCAGAGGGTTTGGGTGGCATTTCAGGTGACATGAGTGAGGTTGGGAGGGCAGAAGGGATGGGGACGTATAAGTGGGAGGGAAAGGGCTCTGGGAGTCTGGGAGCTGTCAGGCCTGTCGCTGCTTGGGCTTCCAAAGACAGAATGCTGGCACCAACATAGAGTTTCAAGAATGAGAAGGAACTTCAGTGCTGAGAGACCTGCAGAAACCGCCAGGTTACAAAGGAGCACATGCTTGGAACTGAGCTGTGTGGTAAATACCCAGACAAGAAGGCAGAGTTCTCAGCACTGGATCTGAGGTTTATATTAAATCAGGCCTGAAGGGCAGGTGCCAAAATCATGTTGTCTGCCATTTGAGCTGTGGAGCTTCAGCCTTTTAAATTCCCTCTGTGGGAGTCAGAATTGGTCCAGGAACCTGGCTGAATCTGCAGTAAAAGTCCAGTCATGTAGCTGTAGCTGAGGGCTGGAGGACTTACTGGGACCCAACAGGTTCTTACAGATAAGTTGAGGGGAGGTTCTCAATGGGTCACATTATAGGGAACGTTTGGAGCATGTAAACATTACTTGATCTCCTGCATGCAATATGATCATTCACTGTGGGAAGAGTCTAATCAAACTAGATGTTATGGATTTTTCTTTATTGGTAAGTGTGCTTTAAAAAAGAGAAAAAATGATGAGCTGAATAAGATGTCTACATCTTTAATAGTATGACTTTCCTCAGAATCTTGGGAGGGAAAATAAGCTCTTTGTATGTAAGTTTTTATTTTTATTTTTCCAAACAGTAAAATAAAGTAAAACACGAAAGAAATACTATTGAACTGCCTGTGCTGTCATCTAGAAAAAAGAAGATGTAAATGATAAAACCTTATTAATTATTGCACCACCTTTGCCTGGGTCATCTGTGTGAACAGAATGCTCAAGGACAAACTCTAGCAATGAAGACTGTGTGTGCAAATATTGGCAAACATAGAAAGTGGAAAGAGAGAGGAGGGAGTACTTGTTGGGGAAAATATTGATCCCTCTATAATCCTTAGCAACATCTTTGACTTTTTCCTCCTTCTCTCTCTGTTTTTTTTTTTTTTTTTTTTTTTTTTTTTTTTTTTTTTTTTTTTTTTTGGTAACACAATGCTTGTTATATGTCACTCAGAGCTGCTCCAAATTGAACAGCAAGGCCATCTTCAAAAGAGGTGGAAGTAAACCATTTATTAAAATGGTTTTCCTTGCTATAGGAAATACACTAGATTAAAACGAATGGAAATCAAAAGTGTTGGCAAAAATCAAATGGTTTATGTGCCCAAGGGTAAGGGCCTGGGGGAATAACTAATGGCTAGACAAGCATGGCAAATGATGATGTTGATCTATATTTGTTGTCATGGATAGATATGTAACCTCTATTGGTAACTGAAAAAAATACATTACAGAAGAGTATTATGGAAACTTCCATTTCGAGAAAGTTGGAATAGATGTACCTTCCCTTATCCTTCCTATTAAGTACAAATAAAACCCTGATTGTTATATGTACAACAAACATAAGAAGATTCTTAACGGTGGAAAGAAAAAGGCTGACCCACTAGGGATCTTGGGACCCAAAGAACAGGACAGTGTGGGTTTCCTGAATTGTCTTTTTGCCTCATATATCCCAGACTTAGAGCTAAAGAAGCTAGCAACCCAGAGACACCAGTCAGTATGGACAAAAAAAATTCCCTGATAAAATTCTGTTCTTTCCAATTTAAGGACTGTGAAAGGGACAGCTTAGCAAGACAGAAAACTTTTAGACAATGACTGTTCTACTTCGACCAAGCATTGTAGAGTAAAGTGTGGCCTCATCTACATCTATACTAGCAGAGACCAAATGAGGAGCCTACTCTCAGCAGGCTGTCAAGAGGTATTTCAAATCCCCACTAGGGTGGCTTCAGAGAAGGCTGAATAGAGATCCTAGATTTTTATCCAGCTGTAAGAAAATGAACCCCTTGCCCCATGTGGAAACCACATGAGAAATCTGGACTTACACCTTTACCTGAGAGTAAGAAGGTACCTTCCCTCTCCACACAGGGTTGGAGACCTACTGGAGAAGTGGGAGTTTCACCAGTGTCCTGCAGTAGTGAGGCTAATGACCTGTCCTGTCCCACCCCCTCCAACTGTAGTGCTGGTGGAGGCTACTTGGGATTAGTAACACGGCACTCCTACCCATTCCAGTCAGAGTGGTATCAGCAGAAACTTAGTGTGAGCCAAAACTCGCACCACTATCCAGGTAATGAGGAATCCCCTTGGGTATAAACAGAAGCCAAAGGAGCATCTTGGATTTCTGTACCCAACTGGCTGTCATGAGGCAGCACCAATCCCCTTTAACTGCCAAAGCAGTGCCAGAGAAACCTAATTAAAAGTGAAGGTTGAAATTAGATCTAGGGTCTCATAATTTGGTATCCAAATTGTCCAGGTTTCAATGGAAAATCGCTTATAATATGAAGAACTAAAAAGCTATCAAGTTGAATGAAAAAAAAAATCAATATGACTCCGAGATAACAGAAATGTTAGAATGATGTGGTAAAGATTTCAAAGCTTCCATAATAAAAATGTTTTATTGAGCAATTGTGAACATGCTTGACACAAATAAAAATGTAGAAAGTCTCAGCAAAGCAATAGAAAGTCTAAGCAAAGCAATAGAAAATAATAAAAAAAACTAAACAGTAGAATGGAGAAGATAGAGGAAAGAATCAGTGAACTGGAAGACAAAACAATAGAAATGATTAAATGTGAACAACATTGAAGAAATAAAATAGGCTGGAGCATAAATGCGCAGAGTCTTGGGCCCTGTAGGACCACAACAAAAGATCTAACATGTCACTGGAGTCCTAGAAAGTGAATAGAAAATAGCAGGTTTAAAAAAGTACTTGAAAAAATAATAGCTGGAAACTTCCTAAATTTGGCAAGAGACAAAAACATTCAGATTCAAGAAGCTAAGCAAACCCCAAACACAATAAATCCAAATAAATTGCACCAAGACACATTATTGTAAATTTTCTGAAAACTAAAGATAAAGAAAAAAAGACTTAAAGCAATGAAAGAGAAGGAACACTTTACATATAGTGGGGAAAAACTTGAATTACAGGAGGTGTTGTCCCAGAAAGGGAGTAGTGCAAAATTTTGTAAGTGCTGAAGTAAAACTGCCCGGTGAAAATATTTTTCAGGATAACGGGGAAATCAAGACACATAAGCCAAAGGACAAGGAAGATAATTTATCACTAGAGAACCTACAATGAAAGATGGCTAAGAAAGTTATCTAACCAGAAAGAAAAGAATAAAAATACAGAAAATATATTTTCTTTCTCCTTTTGAGTTTTCTGAATTATGTTTGATGGTTGAAGCTAAACTTATCATACTATCTGATGTCATTAAAATATATATAGTGGTAATATTTAAGAGAATTCTATTATAAATGGAAGAAGGGGAAAGGATTAAACAAGGAGGTGCAGTTTTATACTTTAAAAGAAGTGTTAAGGTGTCAACATCAGTAGATTATGTCATTATATATATATATAACATATATATTGAGATATCACATCATATATATGTGATGTGATACATATATATGTATCTGTATGGATTTTTATTTATTGGTAAGGGTGCTTTAAAAAAGAGAAAAAATGACAAGCTGAATAAGATATCTACATCTTTAATAGTATGACTTTCTCTCCTTAGAATCTTGGGAGGGAAAATAAGCTGTTTGTATGTAAGTTTTTATTTATATTTTTCCAAATGATAAAATAAAGTAAAACACAAAAGAAATACTATTGAACTGCCTGTGCTGTCATCTAGAAAAAAAGAAGATGTAAATGATAAAACCTTATTAATTATTGCACCACCTTTGCCTGGGTCATCTGTGTGAACAGAATGCTTAAGGACAAACCCTAGCAATGAAGACTGTGTGTGAAATTTTGGCAAACATAGAAAGTGGAAAGAGAGAGGAGGGAGTACTTGTTGGGGAAAAATATTGATCCCTCTATAATCCTTAGCAACATCTTTGACATCTTATCAAATCATATATATGTGATGTGATATCTGAATATATAATGTAATATCTGAAGCACACACTATAAAAGCTATACAAAGAGGTACACTAAAAAACATTATAGATAAGTCAAAATGGAGTTCTAAAAAACGTTCAAGTACCCTACAAGAATGCAGAAAAAAAAACCCAGAAAAACAGAGTAAACAGAACAACACTAACAAATATAAAATGACTAACTTAAACCTTAACATGTCAATTATTGCATTAAATGTGAATTGTTTAAATGTACCAATTAAAAAACAGAAATTGGCAGAATGGGTTAAAAATTTAACCCAACTATATGTTACCTATAAGAAATTCACTTTAAAGGTAATATTATTGCTGGGATGAAAGGAAATGATAAAAAAGAGATATTATGCAAACAGTAATCAAAAGAGAGCAGGAATGGTTACATTATCAGATAAAAATATTTCACCAAAGTGGATATAAGATGATAAAAGATGTTCAACATAATTAGTCATTAAGAAAACACACATTCAAACTGTAAATGAGATACTACTGCACACCTATCAGAATGGTTTAAAAAAATAGTGACAGCAAATAATGGAGAGGATATAAAGAAACTGGATCATTCACACGTTGCTGGTAGGAACTTAAAAATGGTACAACCACTCTGGAAAACAATTTCTTACACAACTAGATTTGTACTTACCATATGACCCTGGATTTGTACTTCTGGGCATTTATACTGGAGAAATGAAAACTTATATTCACACAAAAACCTGTACCTAAATGTTCATAATGGTTTTATTCATTATAGCCCCCAAACTGGAAATTACTCAGCTATCCTTTAATAGGTGACTGGATAAACTGCTGTGGTACATCCATACAGGGGATTATTACTCTGCAATGAAAATAAATAAACATTTTATTTATTTAAAATAAATAAAAATAAATAAAATGTCAATACATACAACTTGGATGAATTATTGCCAAATTATGCTGAGTGAAAAATGCTAATCTCAAAGCTGAAAGATTCCACTTATAGAATATTATTATAGAAATGGAGAATAGATTAAGGGTTTCCAGAGGTGAAGGGAAGTGGGAAGGAAGCAGGAAGAAAGTCCATGTTCCTATGAAAGGAATCCTTGTGGTGATGGACATGTTGTGTATCTTCATTGTGTCAATGTGAATATCCTGGTTGCAGTACTGCACTACAGTTTTGCCAGATGTTATTATTGGAGGCACATGAATAAAGGACCAATGGTACTGTGTCACTCTGTATTACTTTGTACAACTGCATGAAAATCTACAATGATGTCACAATAAAAAACTTAAAGTAAAATGGCTATATAATACCTTAAAAACAAAACTAATAAACAAAAAATAGGATGATATCATTTTGTTTTGAAAAGAAATCTGGAATTATACAGAAGAGAGTATTAGCAGGGATTATTTTTGGGTGGAGAGAGTGCAGATATTTTCTTTTTTTTTTTTTTTTGCCTATTTTACATTCTATTTTCTACGTTTTTACAGTGACTATAAATTACTTGTATACATCTAAAAAGTTAAATTTTGTCAGTAAAGATATTTAAATAAAAAATCATAGTCCTTGCCTGCCCTCAAATATTTTTATACATATTTTTGCCTCATAAGCTAGGAACTTAAAAAAACAAAGAAAGAATAAAAAAGAAAGAAAATTGAAACCCCCAGAGCAAGGAAGACATACAATTAAATATTTGAAAAACATAAATGAAATTATTGTGGCTTTTCCCTGTAGCGACATATGCTGTGTCACTTGAGGATTATTTTAACATGTGTTGGTGAAAAATAAATTGGTGTAACTATGTTTAAATGGTGAAACCAATGTCTGTGGGTTACTCAGCCTTCACCTCTACATAATATTAGCAGGGAGAACTAATCTTGTGGTACAAGCTACATGAAATAATTCCTCCTCTCTTACTCACACACATCTAGGAATTTCCACTTGGACCATAGATTAGATAAATTTTTTCCTTGTTATAGAATGTCTTACTTCCATCATTGCTTGTAGGACCCTAATAAAGAGAAAGTCTTATTGATATTGACATGATGGAAGAAAAATGTTAACAAGTAGAAATAGTTCATTATAGTCACTTGATTTGAATATGCTGGGAGAGCCACAGTATGTTAAGTGTTGGCAGAATTGTATTACAAGGCCAATCAATTTCTATATGGAGTTCTGTTAGTGAGTCATTAGTAGAAGTAGTGCTGACTGTCCTTGAATACCATGGTTCTACAAGAAAATAAAGAAATGGATGATGGGAGGCAGATGGGTCATTTAATTTATTTCTCAATTAAAGCTGACATTTTGAGTAGAGAAATCTACATGCAATCTACTCTTTATGGTTTGTTCTAATACATTTGTTATCTCATTAGGGCAGCAGTTTTATAACAATAGCGAAATGGTAATCACACTCACCTGCAACCTGTATGCCCCAAATGAACCTGATAAGAAGATTTATTAATCCAAATAAGCTGAAGATCAGGCCTTGTAGGGTGGGGAATGTAGGGTGCATGAAGTGATCACAACAGAGAACAACATATTGCCTTTTATTCATGGGTTAACAATGGTGGCAAAGGTTCTTGTTTGATTGTTTCTTCCCTGAATCCTTCTAATAATAAAGCTATTCAGAAATGTGTGGTTGTTTCCTAGCAACACGTGTGCATGGCAAACTACCATCCAGGTTGCAGATGGGTAATAAGGTGTATTGCCCCCAACTTTAGACACTCTCTGCAACTCACAGTGCTATAGAGGCTGATGGGGAGATTCTAGCGAACCTCTGGTGTTGTAATTACAGATTTAAAAGCTTCTGTCTTTACAGTAGAGAAGAATGGTCTTTATTCTCAAGTGGGCAGCTACGCTGTTACATGTCAGCATCCTCATTAGTGAAGACAGTGATGGATATAGATCCAATCAATCAAGGAATCAATCAGCATGTGTTTATTAGACACCTACTATTTTCCCTAGCTTTGAGTTAGAAACTCTACTTCTGTTTCTCACGTTGATGGAAATTCATGGAGGTATCAGTACTATGTGGCAAACACACCAGACCTTATTTGAACATTAAATTCAATCTTGAATCACAAAGGGCTGCTCTGCCCATTATTAATGGCCTAGGCTATGTATGATATATTTCACTCTCTTTACTGGGGATCTCTTTTATTCAATAATTGTTGCTTGAAAAGGCCAGAGAAGGCTGGGCGCGGTGGCTCACGCCTGTAATCCCAGCACTTTGGGAGGCCAAGGCAAGCAGATCACGAGGTCAGGAGTTCAAGACCAGCCTGACCAACATCGTGAACCCTGTCTCTACTAAAAATACAAAAATTAGCTGGGCGTGGTGGTGGGCACCTGTAATGCCAGCTACTCAGGAGGTTGAGGCAGGAGAATCACTTGAACCTGGGAGGTGGAGGTTGCAGTGAGCCAAGATCGTGCCACTGCACTCCAGTCTTGGCAACAGAGCGAGATTCTGTCTCAAAAAAAAAAAAGAAAAAAAAAGGCCATAGAGGTCTGAAGTTTATAAGTACCACGTGCTAACTGATTGTACCACTGAAGCCACTGAAGCCTGTTAGGCCGGGCGCGGTGGCTCAAGCCTGTAATCCCAGCACTTTGGGAGGCCGAGACGGGCGGATCACGAGGTCAGGAGATCAAGACCATCCTGGCTAACACGGTGAAACCCCGTCTCTACTAAAAAATACAAAAAACTAGCCGGGCGAGGTGGCGGGCGCCTGTAGTCCCAGCTACTTGGGAGACTGAGGCAGGAGAATGGCGTAAACCCGGGAGGCGGAGCTTGCAGTGAGCTGAGATCCGGCCACTGCACTCCAGCCTGGGCCACAGAGCGAGACTCCGTCTCAAAAAAAAAAAAAAAAAAGAACTTGGACTCTGGAATCAGCTGTATGACATTGGCAGAGAGTCCAGAAAGCAGAGGATGCTCTTTCTAAACAGAGTAGAAAAGAAAGAGATGCCATTGGCCACATCTAATAGATATGAATTTAACATTTGCTCTTGTATTTTGTTTTGAAAGTGTTTCAAAGAAGAAATCAAGAAAAAGATTCGGTTTAATCAAATGATCAGTTTTTGGGGGCTGGATTTAAAATTGCTTTGCAGCCAGGCATCATGGCTCATGCCTGAAATCCCAGCATTTTGGGAGGCCGAGGTGGGCAGATCACCTGAGATCAGGAGTTTGAGACCAGCCTGGCCAAAATGGTGAAACCCTGCTTCTACTAAAAATACACAACTTAGCTGGGTGTTGTGGTGGGTGCCTGTAATCCCAGCTACTCGGGAAGCTGAGGCAAGGGAATCGCTTGAACCTGGGAGGTGGGGGTTTCAGTGAGCCGAGATGGAGCCACTGCACTCCAGCCTGGGTGACAGAGTGAGACTCTGTTTCATGAAATAATAATAATAATAATAAAATTGCTTTGCTTGCAAGTGAGTAACTGTGTGAGGGGAATGCTGTTCAAAAGGTTCAACTTATGCACTGGCTCATTTTCCATGTGACTTGTCTTTGTGAAAACTGCCATTTATTGAACACTTAATGCATTTTCCTCTTTCAGATCCACGGGAAGAGAAACATTAGCTTGAGTATATAAATAAGAAGGGAGAATTAAGCCATTTATTTAAGGATGCTTAGCTAATAAGTGAATAACTGGAAATTGAACTCGGATCTGACTTCAAAATTTGTGTCAGGTTTAGCTATTTGAGCGGCCCAATCATTGGATTTCCATGGTTTGAATATCACTTTCCCCTTATTTGTGTCTGCTCCAGGAAATCTCTGCTTTGTGCTACTTCCACTGTGCGTGGCCTATTTTCACACTTCCCTACTGTCTCTCAGTGTTTGAAAAAAGCAGCCAATTATAGCAGTGTGTGGCCATTTACTACAAATGGTGCTGGTGGCTCTTTGAATAGACAAGAGTTGCTGACATTGATTTATGTGACTCTGAAGTTGTGATTCCTCTGTTGCTAATGACACAGAGAAGACCAGGTCCCTGCTGCTGTGTGACCAGGCAATAGCACAACTGGGGACGTGCTGTGCCTCCACTGTGGCGAGTCCTTCCTTCAATCAGGGAGAAGGAAATGTGGAAAATCCAGTTTGGAATTATCGCAGGGATTGTGAGACAGCTGCTGACCTTCTCTCAGCAGTGCTAGTGTGAAAACTTGGGAACATGTTATTATTCTAATAATGGGCACTAGGATTTCATTTAGGGAGAGATATACTTACGTGGAAAATCAAGTGTTTGATGCAGTGGGTGGGAGCCAAGGACTTCGGAAAAAAGGCACAAGTGCCTCTGCAGGGACATGGAGAGAATTCAGAGGCTCTAGGAGGGAGAAGGCTAACAGGAGAAGAAATGGGGGAGATGAGCTGGAGAGTGGATTTGCGGCTGGGTCCTGAATGATGAGATTGCAAAAAAGTTCTTTGGAAAGGAGAAATTGGCTACTTTGTTGGCTCTGTGGTGTGTGAAGTGACACCCTCTCTATGAAGTCACACATGTTTCATATGAGTTGGGAGGGCAGGTGGGAGGTTGATGAGAAATCAGCGAAGGGGCTGGATTTCAAGTCTAGGTCATTGTGGAGAATAATAGAGACCCTGAATGAGGAATCTGGAGCCCAAAAGGCAGGGGAGGCCACAAGAAGAGCGACTGCCTGGTTATTCTTAGAAATACTGAGGAGGGCTGTGGACTCCCACAAGCCATGGAGTTACAAATGTGTGTGTGTGTGTGTGTGTGTGGTGTGTTGAGGAAAGCATGCTATGTCACAAACCATTTTGCTAAGATCTTGAAAGCTGAGGTTCCAGCTCACATCTTGTTTGCACTTTTTTTCTTCATATCCCCACAATTGAGTGGTTGAAGTCATAGGATTAAAAGTGTGGGCTTTCCGGAAAGAGACGACACGTTATGAAAAAGAGAAGGAAGGTTAGTTTGCTTACAAGGACCACCTAGGAAACTTAATCCCACCAATACCCACTTCTGGCTGTGTGCTGTGGTTTGGTTATTTGTCCTCTCAAATTTCATTTTGAAATGTAATCCCTAACGTTGGAGGCAGGGCCTGGTGGGAGGTGATTGGGTCATGTGGGTGGATCTCTCATGGCTTAGTGCTATCCTAGTGAGTTCACGTAAGATCTGGTTGTTTGTAAGTGTATGGCACCTCCCCCTAACTCTCCCTCTCTCTCTTGCTCCTGCTCCTGCCATGTGAGACACCTGCTCTGCCTTCATCTTCTGCCATGATCGGAAGCTTCCTGAAGCCCCCCCAGAAGTCAAGCAGATGCTAGCACCATGTTTCCAGTACAGCCTGCAGAACAGTGAGTGAATTAAACCTCTTTTCTTTATTAACCCAGCCTCAGGTATTTCTTTATAGCAATGCAAGAATGGCCTGATACATTATGTCATGCATAGATGTTGTCTTTTGCCAAGTGATGTGCAGGGAGAACTGTCATTCACTCCCAGATTCTCAAAAGCATGGCCTGCACATGCTCTGGGCTCTGAGCTCACCATGGAGATGAGTTGGTTAGTCCATCCCTGCCTTGATTCTTGCTCAGAATAGGCACACTGCTCCCCTAGAACAGATGCCAAAGCAGGACTCGTGAGAGATGGCTTTCAGGACTGTAACGGGTTGCAAGGGTTCCTTTGAATATGCCCAGTAAGTGAAAAAAGGCTAGGAGTAGGTAATCCAGGATTGTTTTAGGGGGAAATAAGTTCCTTCTACCTTTCCATACTATTCATCCTAGCATATATCTGCAAATTTCAATTTGCAGTGTCATTATTTCTTTAGCCTCAGGGGAGACTTCCAAGAGAAAGAAGGCAACAAAGACGTGGGAGTATGACAAGATTAGAAAAGTGAGATTTTCACAGAAATCCCCAGTAGATCTCCCTTATTTCATTAGTCAACACTGTGTCACATGGTGTTTTTGTAGCAAAAGAAATGGGGAAATGTAGTTTTGTAGCAAAAGAAACGGGGAAATGTAGTTTTCATTTGGATATCTATTATACACAGTTTCTCTGAACTCAGGAATGAGGTGATTATATACAAGGTTTTGGGAAGTGAGAATTCGGGGGCTGGCAGAATTTTAGAAGCAGGAGTATTCAGAGAATGGACAACCTTTTTCTTGGATGGCTGATCACTTGACACCATGCTTGTTGTCTGACTTTCAGCAGTGTGTTGTTCATTGGAGTGAACTGTCCCTAATCGACAGGTATGGATTTGAAACCGGGTCTGGGGATTACTGTGGCCAGAGAATAACCAGTGTTTTCCTGTAGGATAGGAACCTTTTATTTATTCTGCCTGTAAAGAAAGTAGAGTCCTCTTAGTCAGGAAGAAAGGAAAAATAGATATTAGGTTGACAACAGGCCATGTCTGCTGCATCTGCTGTGGCTTCATGCTGATGATACCCTGCTTTAAAGAAAATCAAATCTATGAAACAAAAAGTGTGCATTCATTCATACGTATTTGCCTATTTATTTGCACTTACCTAGGTTTGCATTTACTGATTTATTCGCTTAATATGACTTGATTAAGAACTTACAATATTGGTAGTGGCAATTCAAGGATAAGTCATATCTTGTCTGCAAGTCACTTATTCTCAGTGGAAAGAAACAGAAAATGAACATCTGTAGCAATGAGATAGATGCTATAAGAGAGAAACAGAGGACACAGCAGGAGAGCATGAGAGAAGGGCTGTTACCTCTCCTAGAGGGGTCAGGGATGGCTTGTTAGAGAAGAGGATTGTGTGATATAGCAGTTAGATGATGAATGTTGTGTAGATGACTTCATATGCTTTGTTAGTTAAAGAGTAGATGTGTCATTCATTGATGGTACTACCTGGGAGTAAATAGATGCCAAACTGATAGGAGTGATGTGAGGATCATGTGAGCTAAAATCTGACATAGAATAGGATTCAATAAAAGTTGATTGAATGAATGCCTGCATACAGAGACTCTTTGCTTTACAGGTGAGGATATTGAGGCTCAGGAGGTGCAAAACTTGCCAGTGGCCCCACATCCAGTAAGTAACAGGCTGAAGCTTTAATCCCAAGGCCCACATGCTTTATTCATGCTTTGCCTCAAGCTTTGGGTTAAAAAAAATTTTCAATTAGAATTACACAGACTCTGGAAGAAAAACACAAATCTACCTGAAAATTCATCAGCTAGATGGAATGCAGCATGTACCTCTCTTCACCTCCCATTGAAATGACTTAGCAGTGTAAGTTCTTATTTGCAATAGACATTGACTGAGCACCTACCACAAAGAAGGTACCATTCTCAGAAATGTGAAAGGCATACAAATAGGTTACACATGGTGCTCTCACTTGATACGCAAATTTTTATTCTTGCACATATTTTGTGTTCAAAATTCCAGAGGCAGAGACCTCTGGGGTTTTGGAGCAAGGCCCTACCATCTTCTGCAGATAACTACTCTCCTTTTGAGAGACAGCTCTTGGCCTGTTACTGGGTTTTGGTGGAAACTGAACATTTGACTGTGGGTCATCAAGTCACCATGCGACCTGAACTGCCCATTATGAACTCGGTGCTTTCTGACCCATCTAGCCATAAAGTGGGCCATGCTCAGCAATATTCCATCATCAAATGGAAGAGGTACATAAGTGATTGGGCTTGAGCAGGTCCTGAAGGCACAAGTAAGTTACACGAGGAAGTGGCTCAAATGCCCATGGTCTCCACTCCTTCCACCCTGCCTTCTCTTCTCCAGCCTGCACTGATGGCCTCATGGGAAGTCTCCTATGATTAGTTGACAGAGGAAGAAAAGACTAGGGCGTGGTTCACAGATGATTCTGCATGATATGCAGGCACCACCCAGAAGTGGACAGCTGCAGCACTACAGCCCCTTTCCAGGACATCCCTGAAGGACAGCAGTGAAGGGAAGTCTTCCCAGTGGGCAGAACTTCTAGCAGTGCAGCTGGTTGTGCACTTTGCATGGAAGGAGAAATGACCAGATGTGTGATTATACACTGATTTGTGGGCTGTAGCCAATGGTTTGGCTGGATAGTCAGGGACTTGGAAGAAGCGTGATTGGAAAATAGGTGACAGAGAAATTTGGGGAAGACCTCTCTGAGTGGTCAAAAACTGTGAAGATACCTGCATCTCATGTGAGTGCTCACCAACAGGAAACCAGCAGAGGAGGATTTTGATAATCAAGTCGATAGGATGACTGCTTCTGTGGACACCACTTAGCCTCATTCCTCCAACCACCTCTGTCATTGCCCAATGGCCCCATGAACAAAGTGGCCATGGTGGCAGGGATGGAGGTTATGCATGGGCTCAGCAACATGGATTTTCACTCACCAAGGCTGACCTGGCTATGGCCATATGGCACCATTCCTCAGGGTGATCAGCCAGATACCTGGTGGCAGGTTGATTACCTTGGACCTCTTCCATCATGGAAAGGGCAGAGGTTTGTCCTTACTGGAATAGATACTTACTCCAGATATGGGCTTGCCTATCCTGTACACAATGCTTCTGCCAGGACTACCATCCATGGACTCATGGAATGCCTTATCCACCATCATGGTATTCTATGCAGCATTGCCTCTGACCAAGGCACTCACTTTACAGCTAAAGAAGTGCAGCAGTGGGCTCATGCTCATGGAATTCACTGGTCTTACTATGTTCGCCGTCATCCTGAAGCAGCTGGATTGATAGAGCAGTGGAATGGCCTTTTGAAGTCACAGTTACAATGCCAACTAGGTGACAGTACTTTGCAGGGCTGGAGCAAAGTTCTCCAGAAGGCCATGTGTGCTCTAAACCAGTGTCCAATATATGCTTCTGTTTCTCCCATAGCCAGGATTCATGGGTCCATGAATCAAGGGGTGGAAGTGGAATTGGCACCACTCATCATCACCCCTAGTGATCCACTAGCAAAATTTTTGCTTCCTGTTCCCATGACATGCTGTTCTGCTGGCCTAGAGGTCTTTGTTCCAGAGGGAGGAATGCTGCCACCAGGAGGCACAACAATGATTCCATTAAACTGGAAGTTAAGATTGCCTCCTGGACACTTTGGGCTCCTCCTACCTTTAAGTCAGCAGGCTAAGAAGGGAGTTACAGTGTTGGCTGGGGTGATTGACCTGGACTATCAAGATGAAATCAGTCTACTACCCCATAAGGGTGGTAAGGAAGAGTATGCATGGAATACAGGAGATGCATTAGGGTGTCTCTTAATATTACCAAGCCCTGTGATTAAGGTCAATGGGAAACTACAGCAGCCCAATTCAGGCTGGACTACAAATGGTCCAGACCCCTCAGGAATGAAGGTTTGGGTCACTCCACCAGGAAAAAAAAAAAACACCCACAACCTGCTGAGGTGCTTGCTGAAGGCAAACGGAATCCAGAATGTGTAGTAGAAGAAGGTAGTCATCAGTACCAGCTACGACCACGTGACCAGCTGCAGAAATGAGGACTGTGTCATGAATATTTCCTCCTCCTTTTGTTTAAAACATGTTTGTGCATGTATACACTTGTACTAAGAAAATATCTTCATTTTATTTCCTTTTCATTTATCATGTGGCATAAGATTTATTGACTTCATATCAGCAGTGAAGTATTGTTAACTTTCTGTAATAGTGTTTGGGTTGAGGATTGGTGCATTTCTGGTTATAGGAAGGATACTTGCATTAGGCATAATTATGACCTTATTATTGTTTTTATTTGAAGATTATGTATGATCTCAGGAGATGTGTATGGGTTCACGTTGACAAGGGGTGGATGTGTGATGGTGAATACTGAGTGTCAACTTGATTGGGTTGAAGGATGCAAAGTATTGATCCTGGGTGTGTCTGTGAGGGTGTTGCCAAAGGAGATTAACATTTGAGTCAGTGGACTGGGGAAGGCAGAACCACCCTTAATCAGTTGAGCACCATCTAATCAGCTGCCAACAAATATAAAGCAGTCAGAAAAATGTGAAAAGGCAAGACTGGCCTAGCCTCTTAGCATACATCTTTCTCCCCATGCTGGATGCTTCCTGTCCTCAAACATTGGACTCCAAGTTCTTCAGTTTTGAGACTCGAACTGGCTTTCCTTGCTCCTCAAGCTTGCAGATAGCCTATTGTGGGACCTTGTGATCATGTAAGTTAATGCTTTATATATATATAAATATTATATATATATAAAGTTAATACTTAAACTCCCCTTTATATATATATATATATATAATTATATACCATATTAGTTCTGTCCCTAATACATCCTCTTTTTAGTAATTTGCATATGGAGAGGGTAACTGCTATTGTAACTTCTGGCAACATAAATCGATTTGGCCTGTTCTTGAATTTCATATGATTGAAATCATACAGCATCTACTATTTTATGGCTGGTTTCTTTCACTTGACTGGGTTTATGAGATTATTCCATGTAGTTACATGTAGTTGTGGTTCTTTTATTCTCATTGATGTACAACATTCTAATGCATACTTTTCAATTGCTTCTAGTTTGGGCAACTATGAATAATCTGAACATTCTCTGAGTATGCTCTGAATATTTCCATTCATGTCTTTTGTGAACATATGTATACATTTCTATTGGGTACAGACGTTAGCATGGAATTTCTGGATGTTAGTGTATACATATGTTCAGCTTTGTACTTGCAAGTAGCTTTTCTAATATAGTTGTAGAAATTTATGCTCTTGTTTACAGTTTTCATTGTTCCAATTACTTGCCAACTCTTATTTTCTGAGTTGTTTTTACAAATTTTAGATGTTCTAATAGGTACATAGTAATGTTTTACTGAGGTTGAAATTTTAATTTGCAATTCCCAGATGACTAATGATGTTTATTCACCATTTGGACATCTTATGAGTTTCTATCCAATTCTTTTATTTTTTAAAAAATTATTTGGTTATAGTCTTATCTTATTGATTTGTAGGGTTTTTTTTACCTTTCACATATGCTACATATGGTTACTTTGTTAGATGTAAGTATTGCAAATAATATACTCTACTACTTTGTGGTTTGCCTTTTCACTATATGGTTTATTTTGTTAAATAATACTTTTTAATTTTGAGGCTTTAAAGCATACAGTTTTTCTTTTGTGTTAGTGCTTCTTTTATTTTTTAATTTGTTTTTGTTTTTGTTTTTTGAGATGGAGTTTCACTCTTGTTGCCCAGGCTGGAGTGCAATGGTGCGATCTCAGCTTACTGCAACCTCCACCTCCTGGGTTCAAGTGATTCTCCTGCCTCAGCCTCCCAAGTAGCTGGGATTACAAGCACATGCCACCATGCCCGGCTAATTTTGTATTTTTAGTAGACGTGGGGTTTCACCATGTTGGTCAGGCTGGTCTCGAACTCCCGACCTCACGTGATCTGCCCACCTCAGCCTCCCAAAGTACTGGGATTATAGGTATGAGCTACCGCACCCAGCCTTAGTGCTTCTTATATCCTATTTGAGTTATCTTTGCTTAATTAAAAGTCATCAGGTTATTATCATATGTTTTAAAAACTTTACTGTTTTATATTTCATATTTAAAATAGCAATCTGATTGGAATTAATTTCTGTGTAAGCTGTGAGAAGGGGTAAAATTCATTATTTTCCAAATGGATACCCAGTTGACCATTTATTGGCAAGACTCTCTTTTCCAATGATGGAGTGCACTGTCACCTCCATCATAAATCAGGGGACAATATATGTATGAGTCAGTTTCTGCACTCCATTATGTTCCTTTGGCCTATTTTTGTGCTTCTTTTGTGATATATTGGAAGTCTATATTAAAGCTGATGGAGATAGCTCTTGATTTAGTGTAAAGAATTACTTTCTAATCATTAGATATGGCCATAAATGGGATAGGAAGATTTGAATAGTAGTGAGCTCCTTGTCTCTAGGAATATTCAATCAAGGATCACAAAAGTCATCAAAGAGAATAATATTTTTGGTGGGCAGGAAAAGAGGACATACAGCTTGTAAGGTTGTCTCTGGAACATCTAGCAGACAACATCCGCTTCCTGGAGTGGTGGACCTGGGGGTAAAAGGCAAACATTCAAAATGTAATAGAAAGGGCCATAGATAAACCTTGTTCGTATTATTTAACTAAAGGAACATTCTTTACCATGTTTGTCTAAACTGTCTCCACTTTCAGTCTGTATTGGCACCAGTAAGGATTCCAACAGGATTTCCTCCCCGTAATGCCTTTTCCTGGGCAACCCCCAAAATTAAGCTGTCTGGTGACAAGTATCATCAAAACTGGCTGTTTTCTATCTTACAATATTTTCAAATATGTTATGTACCTTTCAAACCCTCGAGTAAAGCAATAAGCTGGAAGAGATAATTTGATCCAGTAGTAAACTAGGGCTCATTTATTTTGGGAGAGATTTCCATGATCATAAACTTTGTACCTCTCATTTTCCCATTAGAATTTTTGAAAGTACAGAAACTTGTGTCTACTACTTCTTACTTTCAAGTTGTGCTTTCCAGAGAAAATGAATTTTTTAATTTCCTAGGATATTTTGTTATTTATGTACCTATTTCTAAATTACATGTTTACAATTCCATTGCTTGACTATCTTGGTATATCAAGTTTGGACATTATCTGTTAATTTCCTATGATAAATGAAGATTTTGCACTTTTTTCAATACTATTATCCCAATATTGCTGTATAAAAAATTTAGTTTAGTAGCACCATTTAATGACTATGTACACATTGCTCACTCATAAAAAATTTAATTTGGGTTTTTAATATTTCAAAGAATGTTCAAATTCTTTGTATTGATTCAAATATGTTTACCCAAAAGTAGTTGTATGCTTTCAAAGTTTCCTTTATTCTCTTCTTTCTTTTGTGAAAGAAAAATATCTGGGACCTCTTCAAGCTGGGAGCTGCTCAGGGCAAGCCTGCCTCCTATTCAAGTCATCCCTTCTGCTCACAGAGATAGATGCATATTCTAATTGCCTCCTTTGGAAAGACTTATCAGAAGCTCAAAAGAATGCAAGCATCTGTCTCTCACCTACCTGTAACCTGGAAGCCCCCAGTGGGGGGTGCTTGCTTTGAGCTGTCTCCACCTTTCTGGATGGAACTAATGTACTTCTTACATATTGATTGACGTCTTATGTCTCCCTAAAATGTATAAAACCAAGCTGTGCCCCGACCACCTTGGGCACCTGTCGTCAGGACTTCCTGAGGCTGTGTCATGGGTGCGTTCTCAACCTTGGCATAATAAACTTTCTAGATTAACTGAGACCTCTCTCAGATTTTTGAGATTCACACTTTCTTTTGGAACACCAAGCCTCAGCTAGCGTATGTAGTTATACATTATTGACATTCACCTTTTCATGGAAGTGAAAGAAAATTAGCATTTGGTTGTAGTGTGCTGAAACAACACAGGTGGTCTTATCAATTCCACATTTATAGTTTTGTTTCACTCCCTTAGCCTTTGGCATTGCCTCTGAGAGTTGCTTTTACCATTTTTGTTAGATAAATAGAGATGATGACTACATACTGATGATTTAGATTTTGGAGAAACACTAAATCTGGCATATTCCATGCCTTGGAACAAAATCAGAGACTGGCTACCCCTGTAGAGACTGGCATTGCAATCCTCTTATAGAAGCTGGGCTAGGTTAGTAATACTTGAGGGTATCCTTATGTGTTTTTTTTTTTTTTTAATTTAAAAAGCTACTTTTTCCACCAAGTTGTTCTCTCAGTTACTGTTTCTATTTTTTTCCTTCAAAATTGTCATACTTTTTTCATTTTATGCCCTCACTGAGATCTATGAATCATAGCTGTTAGCAAAGGCCAAATATGTCTTATATTGAAAAAAAGCATATCAATACTATCCAAACCAGGAAGAAGGATATAACAGGGGCTAAAAGAATAGGATATTGTGCAGGGGCCAGTTGGAGTCATAGCATGAAGAAGAGACTGGTTTTGTTTTTAACTAGAGTGGAGAAATTTGCTGTGACTCCTGGAGCATCACCATTTTTCCATCAAGAGTTATTACACCTCTGCAAGGGCAAGCAGTTCAGTAGTGCTAAATACAAAGAGAGAAGGATTTAGCAGATTAGCATGCACAGAGCTCCTACAGCATTAGGTGCTGGGCACTTTGTACACATTAGAGCCAGTATGCAAACCCAGACCTTTTTATTCACCAAACCCGTTTCCTCTGCACTTAACCCTGTGGGTTTCAAAGTTCTCCTGATCTATAATAACTAAGAAAATATTACATATGCATAATACTGCAATGCGGTAGATAATTGCGTCCATGAGAGTTTCTCTTACACAGAGCACTGTATTGATTTAGAAGAAACATTTTGGTAAGTTCGTTGGTATGTGGCCAAGTAACAAAAATGTTCATTAAATCGAGAAGCATGAAAAAATGACAGACATATTTTACCCCATTAAAAAAGTTTAAACTAAAATGATTGATACATAATATTTCTACATATTTATGGGGTATATGTGATATTTTGTTACATGCATAGAATGTGTAATAATCAAGTAAGAGTATTTAAGGTATCTATTACCTTGAGTATTTATTATTTCTATGTGTTGGTAACATTTCAAGTCCTGTCTTCTCCCTGTTTTGAAATACATAATACATTTTTGTTAACTATAGTCACTGTACTCTGTATTAAACATTAGAACTTACTCCTTCTATCTAACTGTATATTTGTACTGATTAACCAACTTTCCTTATCCTCCTTCCCTCACCACTCTTTACAGCCTCTGGTATCTGAGGACTAAGTTCTGAATTTTTGTCTTGCCCAAATTCCTATCTAAGGGGTCTTGGGAGTCATGCACTACAAACCATAAATTCTCATCAGATGAGTTTTGTTTGATCCTGTATATCATGACTTACTTTTCAGTCTGACTCTGGCATAACATTATGAGACAAGGAAAAAATATTTAAACCCAAAATGTATTTCCTTGCCATACCTCGAAATTGCCCTGCAAAGTCTCTTGTGGGAATATCCGCATTGTACAGAAAATGCCCTTTCCCTTTTGTTTTCCTTCCTTTCTTTGCAGATCCAGTAGATAATTGCCTAAGAGCCAGGTAACCTTTCAGGTCTGATAAGAAACATTTTACAACCTGCTCTCTCTTTCTGAAAGCTGCAATCTGAGAGATTCCTCTGCACAATAAAACTTGGTCTCCACAATCCTTTACCTTGACTTAAACATTCCTTTCCATTTATCCTGGGTCTTCAGATAAACTCAGCAAATTGTCAACCAGAAAAGTTTAAATTTACCTATCGCCCAGAAGCCCCCACTTTGAGTTGTTCTGCCTTTCTGAACCAAACCAATGTATTTCTTAAATGTATTTAATTGATATAGCATACCTCTAAAATATATAAAACCAAGCTTTACCCCAACCACCTTGGGCACATGTTCTCAGGACCTCCTGAGGGCTGTGTCACGATCCATGGTCACTCATATTTGGTTCAGAATAAATCTCTTCAATATTTTACTGAATTTGACTCTTTCTGTAAACATATCTATTATTCTACTCTGTAACTGCATGAGATCAGCATTTTTTAGCTCCCAATTATAAGTGAGAACAATGCAATATTTGTCTTTCTGTGCCTGGCTTATTTCACTTAACGACTCTCAGTTCCAACCAGGTTACTGCAAATGACAGATTTCATTCTTTTTTATGGCCAAATAGTGTCCCATTGTGTGTATATGCCATATTTTCTTTATCCATTCATCCATGATGGACAATTAGGTTGATTCCATATCTTTGTTAGTGTGAATAGTGCTGCAGTAAACATAGGGATGCAGGTATCCCTTTGATATTTGATTTCCTTTCGTTTGGATTTAGAAACAAAAAATAGCTCAGACCAGTCTGAGCTATGTGCAGTGTGTCGACATAGGTTATGTTCCCTAAACCTGCTCCCGCATATCCATGCCTGTGGATAATTGTTAAAGACATTTTGTTCCTCATTAGCTGTCTCACTCATTCCCTTCATGTGCCTGGAATTTGTGATACAAAAAACAATGTATAGCCAATCAATAGCTTATGTTATTTTAATGTAAATTCTTGGTAAACAACTCAGGAATTTCATCTTCTTTTCCTTTAAAAATCTACTTGTAAATGCTGCTAATTAGAGTGGCTGTATTGATTTACATTCTTAATAAAAATGTATGAGTTCCGTTTTCTCTTCATCCTTGTCTGCATCAGTTATTCTTGACTTTTTATTAATAACCATTCTAATTGGTGTAAGATGATATCTCATTGTGGTTTTGATTTGCGTTTCCCTGATGATTAGTGATGTTGAGCTTTTTTTTTTTTTTCATATACCTGTTGTTCTGGCCATTTGTATGTCTCCTTTAGACAAATGTTTATTCATGTTCTTTGCCCACTTTAAAATGGGATTATTATTTTTTTTAATTCTTTGCTGTTGAGTTGTTTGAGTTCCTTGTATGTTTTGGCTATTTGTTCCTTGTTGGATGAATAGTTTGAGAATATTTCCTATCTTTCAACAGGTTTTCTTTTTACTCTGTTGATTGTTTCCTTTGCTGTGCAGAAACTTTTAAGTTTAACATAGTCCTACTGGTCTGTTTTTGTTTTAGTTGTCTGTGCTTTTGAGGTCTTATCCAAAAAATCTTTGGCCAGTCCAATGTCCTTGTAATCGTCAATGGCTTCCTCCTGCCTGCTGCGCAAACAAACCAATTCACTGAGACCGTGGTATTGCAGTAAATAAAGAGTTTAACTGATGCTCAGCTACCCATGTAAGAGACAGAATGTTACTCAAATCAATTTCCCTGAAGGCTTAGTGATTAGAGCTCTTCAAGGATAGTTTGGTGGACAGCGTACTAGGCAGTGGGTGCTGCTAATTAGTTGGGGATGCAATCACAGGGGTATGGGAAACAGCCCTTGTGTGCTGAATCTGCTTTTGGTTGTATGGAGGCCACAGAACTGGCTAACTAGTCATGAGGCCAGGTGAGGTCAGTTTGAAAAACATCTCGAAAGACCATCTTGGGTTTTACAATAGTGATGTTATTTTTAGGAACAATTGGGGAAGTCACAAATCTTGTGATGTCTGGTCACATGCCTCCAGAGCAGTAAGACATTATAGAAAATATGCTTACATTTTAATAGAATTCAGGCTCCTCCCATAATCCCAATCTTGTGGCCTTTCATTGATCTTACAAAGGTGGTTTCAGCCTCTGAACAAGGAGGGGATCAGCTTCGAGGAAGAACTATTATCATCTTTGCTTCAAAGTTAAACTATAAACTAAATTCCTCCCATGGTTAGCCTGGCCTATGCCCAGGAATGAGCGAAGACAGCCAGCCTGTGAGACTAGAGGCAAGATGAAGTCAGTCATGTTAGATTTCTCTCACTGTCATAATCTTTGCAATGGTGGTTTCACTTTGAAATGTTCCCCTACATTTTCTTCTAGCGGTTTTATAGTTTTTGATCTTACATGTAAATCTTTAATTTATTTTGAGTTGATTTCTGATTATGGTGAGAGACAGGGGTCCAGTTTCATTCATTTGCATATGGATATCCCATTTTCCCAGCCCCATTTATTGAATAGGGTGTCCTTTCTCCAATGTACATTTTTGGCACTTTTGTTGAAAATTAGCTGTCTGTAAATACATGGATTTATTTCTGTGTTCTCTATTCTGTTCCATTAGTCTATGTGTCTGTTTTTATAACAATATCATGCTGTTATGGTTACTTTATGCTTGAAATACATTTTGACATCTGGTAACACGATGCCTCTAGTTTTATTTTTCCCAGGATTGCTTTGGTTATTCAGGCTCTTTAATGGTTCCATACAAACTTTAGCATTGTTTTTTCTATTTCTGTGAAAAATGGCATTAGTATTTTCATAGGGATTGCATTGAATTTATGGATTTCTTTGGGTAGTATGGTCATTTTAACAATATTAATTCTTCTAATTCATGAGCATGGGATATCTTTCCATTTGTTTGTGTTTTCTTCAATTTCTTTCATCAGTATTTTGTAGTTTTTTTTTTTTTTTTTATTGAGGTCTTTCACTGCCTAGGTTAAATGTATTCTTTGTTATTTTATTTTGTAACTATTGTAGATAAGATTGCCTTCTTAATTTCTTTCTCCAGTAGTTTATCATTAGTATGTAGAAATGCTATTGATATTTGTATGTTGATTTTGTGTCCTGCAATTTTATTGAATTTATTTATCAAATCTAGGAATTTTTTGATGAAGTTTTTGATTTTTCTAGATATAAGGTCATGTCATCTGTAAGGAGGGACAATTTGACTTTCTCTTTTTCAGTTTGGATACTTTGTATTTCTTTCTTTTGCCTGATTGCTCTGGCTAAAACTTCTAGTACTATGTTGAATAGAAGAGGGGAAAGTGGGCATTCTTTTTTGTTCCAGGTCTTAGAGGAACAATTTCATCTTTCTCCCATCAGTATGATATTCACTGTGGGCTTGTCATGAATGGTCATGAATGCTGAAATATGTTCCTTCTATAAAGTGGAAATGGTTATGGAAGTAGAAGAGAGGAATATGGAGAGGGAAGAAAAGAGAGAAAAAAGAAGTTGGAAAGCCAATAAAATGATGAACTATACCATGTAATATGCACACTCCCTATGACAATCTTGAGTTTCTGAATGATCAAATGCTTCGCCTGATAAATTTTTTTCATAAAATACAGTTACATTTTTGAATAAGTTATTCTGATTTTAATAGGTTATCAAATAAGCATTAAACCAGAATATGATGCATATCCCAGGCAATCCACTAAGATATTGCAAAGAGAGAAATATATCTCACCCCTTTAAATAGCCAGACAGATACAACCAATTAGATACATGCTGCCAAAATCAATAATAATTTGTCCTCAAGAAAGAGGATTTGACAGTACCATTTGTCACTCATAGTTCTTCATAAATTCACTTGGTAACTGGGGTGACTGTCTGTGTTAATTTATTGACTATCCAAAGGAAAAATGAACTTCTCATATCTTTGTGATAAAAGATAGTTTTGGAACTAAGCTCCTGCCCTTAAGATTCCTACCTTCCCATAGAAATGGGGAGATAAGGGGACTATCTTGATGATTACTTCTCGAAGATATGCATTCCACATCTTTGAAAAAGACATTCTTGGGTCATGAAGCTGGCAAGCAACTTATCTAGTTTTCAAAAGGATTTGTATACATGTCAAAGAGGCAGAAAAAGACCTTGTAAGTACAAATCTTCTAAAGTAAACACTCTAAAAAAGGGAGGAAGAAGTCTTTTTCCTTGATTTCAACAGGGAGAATTAATGTTTTCCTTTCAATTGGTATTTACCCTTATAATATCAACTCTGAGTTAAAAGGGAGATGACTGTGAACATTGTGTAGGATCATTGAGACAGAGGCTGAGAGGACATAGCCCTTGACTTTTGCAAATCATGGGATGAAGCTACATAGAGAATTTCAATGGCTGTGTCACTGGGAGTTCCAACACTGTTTACGCAGCTCTGAGGGGCATCTGAGTTCCAGAGGAACAGCTCATAATCTTGGTGAGTCACCCAGGAGGAAGAGGTAAGCCTAAAGTTTGGGATTTATTCTTTTCCTTTCTCCTTTCTCCTTTTCCTTTCTGCTCCATACAGGGGCTGTGTTTTCCTTTCCAACCCTGGACCCTTGGTGGGCAGAGCCTAAACATGGAAGCAACCTATAAATGATGTGCTGAGACGGGAAACCCAAAATGATGATAAGTGAGAGTGGCGCTAAGGCCCTCAGTTTTGGTCACACTCTCAACTAAGTAAGAACCTGACCAAAAAGGGATAATTTTTTAAAACAAAATTCTGGGAGGCGGTTCTTTTGGACTGAGCTCATACACTAGGCCCCAACAAACCAAACCAAACTAAACCAAAATGGAGTCGCTTGTGTAAAACTTTAAGGAAATATATAGATTCTAGTACAGACCAAGTTTTGTTTTTTGTCCTACAAATCTCTATAACATTTCTACCAGCATAGGTATCAACCCCCTGAATTTCCCATTAAGTCTTTTAACCAAATTCATTTCCTCTAGCCTTGAGACCATCAAGCTTCAGATGATGATGCAACAAAGGTTCCAGTCAGTTCCAGTTGAAGACATTAGCCCTGACCATAAAAAAAGTACCCTGCCTCCACTAGACAGAACAGAATGAGAGTTCTGTGATCTCCAACATGTAGGGGCTACACCCCAAGTCATCATGAAGCAGTTACAGAAGAAAGACCTTCAGTCCCTCTGCCTCCCATAAAGATTTACCAGGATCACATCTCTTACTGGGGAGGTGAGGCAAGAAAATAGGGTCTGGAGGCAGGGGACCTAAGGCTGTTTCACGCTAACTTCCTAGAACTAAGTGGAAAGGAAAACCCTAACTTTCCATGCCTAAATAACTAAAGGACCAGAGGCTACTCCTTTTGACCTTTTCTGCCTGGCAGATGTGAAATGAGCTGTCTGCAACAAATCATATTGAGTGTGGATTGAGTCTTCATTTGCAACTTTGTAACTTCACTCCAGCCTCTGAATTGTTGCTGTCTGCAACCTTGGCTACCCCTTCAGTTACATGAGGTAAGCATGAAGTGGCCAGTGGGAAACTTGTAGGGGGTATGTGAACCTAAGGATATTCTGTATATGGATCCTTGAGCTGCTGCTCGGGTCTGCTCCCACACTGTGGAGTGTGCTTTCGTTTTCAGTAAATCCCTGCTTTTGTTCTTTCGTTGTGTTATTCTCTTTTTGCTTTGCTGGGTGTTTTGTCTAATTCTTTGTTCAAAACGCCAAGAACCTGGCCAACTTGCAGTCACAACCCTCTACCGTTAACGATAGCACCATGTGACACAGACTAAAGGGCCAAGTCCCAGGTCATTAGTGCTCTGGGGAGTCAGAGTAAAAGGTCATCACCAAAAGGCTGAGCTGTGGGAGGAGACTTCTTGGAGAAGGTGGCTTTTTGAGAGGAAAGAAAGGTAGAGAGGAAGCTGCGTTCCATCTGTGTGAAGTAGAATGAGGATAACTCTGCAGAGGAAACTGCATATTGTATGTTTAAGAGAGGATTAGTCAGAAGTTTCTGGTTCTATGTGGTAGAAAATCTAATGAGGTGGGAGGAAAACAATGACAACAACAAAAACCAAAAAAACAGACCAAAAATATCCAAACCCCAAACTAAAATAACCATTGCCTCACATCCCTGAAAAGTTATTTGGTTTTGGGGTTCAGACACAGCTAGAAGCCATGCCCTATTGATGGTTCTCCCTCTGTCTCTTAGCTCTCTTTTCCTCTGTGTTGACTTAATTTTCAAACAGGCTCATTTAATCCAGTGGCAAAATGGTCATCAGAAAGTCTAGGCTTAAATCCAAACAATATGGAACATTAGTAACTAAAAAGATCCTCATTTTTGCAATAAATGAAGCATGTGTGCCAGCCTGCATGAGGTTCATTGCCCAGCTTGGGTCAAGTGTCTACCCTGGATATACACAACTACATTTTGAGTGTGACTTTCAGTAAAATAAGAGATTCTTTTAGGAACTTACAGAAGATCTCTTGTTCTTTGTCTTTCAATTGTTCTAAGGGTTTAAAGTCCTAAGCTTATACTTTTTTATATGCTTTCTAGTATAGTAAGGGAAAAACATTCTACTCCATTTGCATCAATAGCAGACACTTGGTTTTACAAATGTCTTTAGACACTTTATCATAATTACCCACGGGTGACAATTTAATTAATCATGATATACAGCATGCCAAACATTAATGAGTTTTTTATTCCCCATTGGTGAAAAACTCCGAAGATTGTTCAAGGCCAAGGATACAAGTAGACTCATCCATGAATCTCATTTTCGAGGTTGATTTCTTGGGACTATGTTGGGTACAAACATAGTATCAGACTCAGAGCCTGGTTAGGAACAGAGAAATCATAGTAAATATGGCAACAGAAAGAATGTAGTGTAATTAAATTGGATAAAGAGGTATTAGAGAACTGAAGGATCAAAATAGAACACTAAGGTAGAACAAAGTCAGTCCATTAAGGCTTGAGGCACAAGGGAAGGAGTGGGAGTTTTAGGGAAATTTAGAGAAGATGCTCTGTTGAATAGAGATTCCCTCTAAGAGGGTGATGCCATGCATCTGCAGCCCATGCCATAGGAGCTTAGAGGGGAGGTTTTGCAGATCTAAACTGCAGACTTTGAAGAGGAGGCACTGCTTGGCTATTTTGGTATCTCAGGAGATTAGAGGTGGGACACCAGAGAATTTGGGTCCAGACCTCTGAGATGGGTCATCTCCCAGTAAGGGCTAGTACCTGTGAAGGAACAAAGTGATGTTGGTTCTTGGAGGACCAAAATTATTAGAGAGTGGCACTAACTGCCACTGCTTGGTAAACGGCCATTGCTAGAGTGAGACTGGAGTGATGCTGACAGGGAGAGCAGAGAAACAAGAAGTAATAAGTCTTCTCTTCCTTTTTCTTGCCTGTAGTTTCAGTCTAGCATCCCAGATTGGTGGAACTTGACAGAAAGTCACTCGAAATGATGAAAAATGTAATTTTTATTTATCATAAAGCAGGGTATGGATGGGTTGATTTAGAGATGAGTGATGATACCTTAAAAAAGTAATGTAGCTTTAAAATAATATTTATATATAAAATTGAAGGGGAATCAATCAACTCAAGCTAAGAAAAATGTATAAGGAATGAATGAAACTGGGATGTGGAGAAAAGAAAATTATAAAATATTAATATATATAAGATGAAGGCAAAAGTTATATATAAGAAATTTTTAATATTCTATGAACCTAATTAAGAAAAATCTTTCTCTCTCTCTGTGTCTGTGTATGTGTTTCTATGTGTGTCTAACTTCTTACCTTTCCCAATAGTTAGGACTTGAGTTTAAATAGAGAGTTGAACTTATATTTACCTTAAATTACTTATATACTCACATTTTTGAAAATAGTTTTTATTAAGTATGATGTGCTATATTGCAGCAGAGCATCACAACAGAGGATATCAAATCCAACATAAACATAAAACGTGAAACTATGAGGTAATGAGAGATCATTGAGAAACCTTAATGATAGCTATTCTTTTTTCTAGGTGGATTCATCATTTATAATAAAACTGTGTATTATATTTCAAATGTAATAAGCCATTTTATTTGTCTTTGAAAGAATAAAAGAGCACCATTTGAAATTTCTAACTTGGTTTGTTTTTGCTTTTAGAGTGCAGGATCATAAAGATATCCTGGTAATGGTAAAACCTTTTTGCATAAACAGTGGTTCCATTCTGCCTGTTCAGAGAGTAAAAGGAAACAGGGGTGTCTTGTTCATGGTAAGTATTGTATTAAGTATATCACAAATGTCTTTGGGACCAAGGAAATGTTAGAAAAGGGTCATTCTGAACATGATTTGAGGAAGATAAATGACAGCAAAAATGAGAAAAATCTAGGTGTTCAGAACCACCTGCAAACTGACAGGATGAATTCTGAATTTTGCTCAAGCTGTTGTATTGATAAATAATTGCACTGCTTATTGCCAAGTAATTCTGAACAATCAGGATAGAGGGCCATTGAAGTTGTCTGCATGTGAAAGTAAAATGTTTTGCAAATGATTTTAGACTGAAACATTTTGCTGAAACATTTGAAGGCCATGCATATTTTTCAAAATGTAGTTCCTCAAGAGAATCCTCTGATGATGACCAAGTTCAGGTAATCCTAACAAGAAACAAGAGAGAAGAAAATAACTTTTTCTATGAGAAACTGAGCTTTAAAACTGCAGGGAAACAGCATATATTCTGAATCTTAGAGGTACGGATTTTTCTAGAAAGAGAAATGTGGCCAAAACAGTGAGAGGCCGTTCTGAAATTCTAGGTGGAAAGATGGCAAATGGGCCCCACTTCTGTGTCTGTCATTTTTGGAAAGGTGGAGAAACTGGTAGACTTAAAAAAGAAAAGAGAGAGTCCTTTCCACTTTCACCTTGATTTTGATAAGAGTACTTCTCAGGTTTGTCCTAAGTTCTAGTTTTTCAAGGGCAGGATTTTTTTTTGACAAACAAATCAGCATTTGGTACTTTTCTGTTCATGCAGGATACCTTAAGAAAGGATGAATGTAGAACCACATGAAAGGCAAGAATCAAAGTCAGCTGGTACAATTGTTGGTACAATGTGGAGCTTGGCTGCAATACAGTTATTTGGATCTAGTCTTCAGTGAGAGCTGATTTTATGAGCTCTCATGTTGATCAGGGCTTGGCTGCCAAAGTGTAACTCCAACTACGGATATGAAAACAAATTGAGTGAGTAACTACCATCAAGTCAAAATATGCCAATGCTCTGACAACCTCCGTGTCTATGGCTACATGCGATCATCCCTGCTTAGGCTGGGTACTTACATTCTGTAACTTCCCATGAAGAGCTCATGTGCATTCACTGTCAGCAATGAACGAGACACTGGCCCTGTAGATTCAGAGAGAAATGAGGCACAGTTCTTTCCCTGACAATATTCACAGTCTTCTGAATAGAGACAGGAGATTGTGTAGTGAAGTAAAAGCTAAGATAAAGGTATCCACAGGTTATATTGGGAGCTTAACAGGAGAGTGAGAATGGTAGAGATATGGGAAGGCAAGTCAGAGAGGATTCTTGAAGATGTGTGATCTTGAAATATAAGTAGAGGCTTGTGAGATAGACAAAGAAAAAAATAATACAACTTTTTTTTTTTTTTTTTTTTTTTTTTGAGACAGGACCTCACTCTGTCAACCAGGCTGGAGTACAGTGGAATGATCATCTTTCAGGCTCAAGTAATTCTTCCACCTCAGCTTCCCTAGTAGCTAGGACTAAGGCACACACCACCACCATGCTTGGTTGATTTTTGTATTTTTTGTAGAGATGGAGTTTCACCATGTTGCCCAGGCTGATCTTGAACTCCTGGACTCAAGGGATCCACCCACCTCCACCTCCCAAAGTGCTGGAATTAAAGGTGTGAGCACATAAAGCTATTAATACCAAAATCTGATCTGTATGAGTGCTTCTCAGTGAGGCACTAGTGCACTGCCATGACCCAGGCACCTACTAGGTGGTCTGTGAGTAGTGCCACATTTAATACCCTCAATATCAATAATGAGATACAAATTATGATGATGATGATGTCCAGTTTATGGATAGGGAAATGGGCTAAGTGGTGGTGGACATGATGTTCAAGCCTGTGCTCTCTAGGTCCAAGGCATCTGTTCTTAGCTTCCTTGGGCCCTGTTCTCAACATGGAAACTGAGAGAAGGGCATCCTAGGCAAAGGAAGTAACCCATGCAGCAGTAGGGAGATGTGAGGGAGCAGGGCAGATGACAGAATGGCACAGTGTATTAGTCTGTTTTCATGCTGCTGATAAAGACACACCTCAGACTGAGCAATTTACAAAAGAAAGCTGTGTATTGAACTTACAGTTTCACATGGCAGGGGAGGCCTCACAATCATGGTGGAAGGTGAAAGGCACATATCACATGGCAGCAGACAAGAGAAAAGAGAGCTTGTGCAGGGGAACTCCTGTTTGTAAAACCATCAGATCTTGTGAGACTTATTCACTATCATGAGAATAGCATGGGGAAAGACTTGCCGCCACAATTCAATTACCTCCCACCTGGTCCCTCCCATAACATGTGGGAATTCAAGATGAGATTTTGGTGGGGACATAGCCAAACCATAAAATTCCACTCCTGGACCCTCCCAAATCTCATGTGCTAACATTTCAAAACCAATCGTGCCTTCCCAATTGTCCCCCAAAAGTCTTAACTCATTTCAGCATTAACTGAAAAGTCCACAGTCCAAAGTCTCATCCAAGACAAGGCAAGTCCCTTCCACTTATGAGGCTGTAAAATCAAAAGCAAGTTAGTTACTTCCTACATGCAATGGGGGTACAGGCGTTGGGTAAATACAGCTGTTCCAAATGGGAGAAATTAGCCAAAACAAAGGGGCTACAGGCCCCCTGCAAGTCCAAAATCCAGCAGGGCAGTCAAATCTTAAAGCTCCAAAATGACCTCCTTTGACTCCAGGTCTCACATCCAGGTCACGCTGATGCAAGACGTGGGTTTCCATGGTCTTGGGCAGCTCTGCAGGGTATAGCCTCCCTCCAGGCTGCTTTCAAGGACTGGTGTTTAGTATCTGTGGCTTTTTCAGGCATGTGGTATAAGCTGTCAGTGGATTTAACATTCTGGGGTCTGGAGGACCGTGGTCTTCTTCTCATAGCTTCACTAGGTGGTGTCCCAGTAGGGACTCTGTGTGGGGGCTCCAACCCCAAATTTTCCTTCTGGACTGCCCTAGCAGAGGTTCTCCATGAGAACCCTGCCCCTGCAGCAAACTTCTGCCTGGATGTCCAGGTATTTCCATACATCCTCTGAAATCTAGGTAGAGGTTCCCAAACCCCAATATTTGACTTCTGTGCCCTGTCAGGCTCAAGATCAGATGGAAGCTGCCAAGGCTTGAGGCTTGCCTCCTCTGAAGCCACAGTCCAGGCTCTATGTTGGCCCCTTTTAGCCGTCACTGGAATGGCTGGGACACAGGGCACCATGTTCCTAGGCTGCACACAGCACAGGGACCCTGGGCCTGGCCCATGAAACCACTTTTTCCTCCTAGGCCTCCAGGCCTGTGAAGGGAGGGGCTGCTGTGAAGAACTCTGACATGCCTGGTGGATTTTCTGTTATATATTTTTACCACAATAAAAAATAGATGAATAGAGATAAGGAATCTGGGATGATTCTAACATTTCAATATTGTGCAACTGGATAATGTATCACTTATTGAGTTTTGGAATATAAGAAGAAAAAGAGCAGATATGGGGGGGTGGTAATATTGGAAGAGCCTCTAGGCCAAATATTGGCAAAATTTTTCTGTAAAGCAGATGACAAATATTTTTGGCTTTTGGGGGAATATGGCAATTCCTCATTTCTGCTATTGTAGCTTGAAAGCAGCCACAGGACAATAAGTAAATGACTGAGCATGGCTGCCCTCAAATAAAGCTTTGCTTACAAAATCAGGCAGTGGACCAAATTTGGCTGGCCCACAAATAGAAAGACCTAGCAGAAATGTGGGTCTGAGATTCAAGTGAGATGAAAGGGAGTTTCTAGAAGATAATGAGGTCTCTAACTTTAGCCATATGTGCTTGTTGCAATGTTGGAGAGGGGATTTATATCACCAGTTGGATAGTGAGATAAGATGCTGTAAATAGGCCGGGCACAGTGGCTCATGCCTATAATCCCAGCACTTTGGAAGGCTGAGGTAGGTGGGTCTCCTGAGGTTAGGAGTTTGAGACCAGCCTGGCCAACATGGTGAAACCCCATCTCTACTGAAAATACGAAAAAAAAGTAGCTGGACACAGTGGTGGGTGCCTGTAATCCCAGCTATTCGGTAGGCTGAGGCAGGAGAATTGCTTGAACCTGGGAGGCTGAGGTTGCAGTGAGCTGAGATCGTGCCATTGCACTCCAGCCTGGGCAACAAGAGCGAAGCCCCGTCTCAGAAAAAAAGAAAAGAAGAAGAAGAAAAAAAAGAAAGATGCCATAAGTATTTCTTGTGCATGTTCTAAGGGCTTGATACTATGTTTGGTTAATGGATCTTATTATTAGTCTACATTACAGTAATGATGGTGCATAAGAAATGGAGCCATGCTTCTTTCTTCAATATTAAAGCTGTATTGGGAGTTTAACATATAGTTCAAAGGGGACCAAAAAAAAAAAAAAAAAAAAAAAAAAAACCAGAAAATAAAATGGGAGACATTTTCAGGACTTTAAAATACGTGTGCATTTCTAAGCACATCTAGGTTTTGTGCATTATTACATACATAAATATTTTCATAGTACATATTTATTGGCCTAGGTTTGGTGTGATCCTTGTAGAGAAGGAATACCGTTTTAAGATTCTCTAACTAGGGCTTATTAAGAAACGCTTTGCTGAAATCTGAAATTCTATTCTCACTTAGCAAGAGTAATAACCGTTCAGAGCCCGGTTGCCACTGCTGGTTTCCAGAGTTTATTATCTCCAAGACTGGTTGACAAGAGTCACAAAGGTAAGTGAAACATACATGGTCCCTGAAGTCCTGGAGCTTACAGTTTAGTAATGGGGCTAGAATTAATCAATTACCCATGGCATTGAATGTATATTCTTAACTGTTAGGTGTATAACAAAGGGGAAGTTCAGGGTATTACGAGTTTGTAAAGTGGGGATTTCACCCAGGAGAGGGGGTCAGAAAGGTTCACAGTCACTCCGAGAAGCAGGAGCACCTTCAACAGAGCCAGCTCATTAACCACCATGCCTCAAAGACTTTTTCAAGCTTCTCTTGCAGCTGATGATGTAAGCCATGCATAAGGAGAGGAAAGTTATGAGGGGCTCATTTGCTGCCAGTTCCGATGCTAACTGTCAACTGCTTAGCCTTCTCTTTTGTGTGCAGCATTGGTAGAAATTTATTCTATCTTTAAGGCAGAAAATATATCAATTCATATATTAGTTTTTGGAAAAAGGTAGTATTTTTTGCTTTGCTCAAACTACACTGACTAATGGGAATCTTAATTTTTCAGAACATTTTCTCAAAGCAAAAACCTAAGAAAAATTCATGTTGCACAAGCTGAATAAAGAAGCTCTCTTGCTATTAAGGTTATTTGGCGTGTTTCATAATAAGCTCTTCATTTCTCTCAGAGTGAGCTGCAGAAAATGAGGCCCATTTTAGTTCAAATCCTAACTGTGTGGCAGCAATGTTCTAAGATAGAAATTACAGAAAGAAAATAAACTTTTTCTCTGTTTTAAAATTTTCCCTACAGATATGGTTGGATTTTGGCATATGTACAATAAATCAGAACAGTTTCCCTGAAAGTGATTTTTTCTTATGTTACTATTCTTCCATGCCACAAACTGAATTGTATCCCTTCAAAAATTCGTATGTGGAAGTCCTAATTCCAAGCACCTCACAATGTGTATGGAGACAAGGTCTTTAAAGAGGTAATGAAGGTAAAATGAGGTCATTTCCTGGGCCTTAATTCAGTATGGCTGGTGTTTATAAGAAGTGGAAATTTGGAGACATACAGTTACAAAGAGAAGACTATATGAAGACACAGGGAGAAGCCATCTACAAGTCAAGAAGAGAGGCCTCAGAAGAAACCAACCCTACTGACATTTTGATCTCAAACTTCTAGTCCCAGAACTGTGAGAAACATAATTTCTGTTGTTTAAATTCCTCAGTCTGTGGTACTTTGTTATGGCAGCCATAGAAAATGAATACATCCCATAAGAAACAAATAAAATTTAAGACTAACTCCAATCAAGAAAGAAAATGTATATAAGAGCTCACTTGTCCTCATTTGTAATTTTGCACTGACATCTCTGATGTATTTCCAGGGTGCAAACAACCTCCTTTCTGCACACGGTGGACAGGAGCTTTCTGATGGCAGGACCCTTTTTGTTTTGCTTTTAGTGTGTGACACACCTTGTGGTAATTGTATTTATTTATCCCTCCATTTGCTCTGGCCATAATGTAGAATACAATGTTTGCCACATTGAATATTGAGTATGATATTATTAGAGATGCCAACCTGAAAGACTGCATTTCAGGAAAGAAACATGTTGACCACAAAACAAAACGAATGCTCACCATATAAAATGAAGAACCACATGCATAAGAATGAGCAGAACTACTCTGAGGAAAAGCCGTAGGCATCCCCAATTTGATATAAAAATTCAAATTTATGCTTGTTATTCAGCATCTTTCAGAGAGCTGTGTCTCTTCCCAGAACAGGGAAGTCTGGGTTTGCAGAGAATTTACCCCAGGCTTCCCTCGAAGTCTGAGTTGTTTTGCATTAAAAATGAAATTCAGCTTATGAAAACTAAACCTCCCTTGACTTTGCAGGAATATGACTAGTAACTCTTGTGTAAAGTGAGTCCCCCACACGGTGAGAGTTGGGTGCATCATAGTTCCTGTGTGGCTGAATACAGTCTCTTCCCAAAGAGAAGTCCCATAAATTGTAAGCACAATTTTATCCGCAGGCCTTTCTGGTCTAAGGCTAAGGTGTAGCCCTAGAAAGGTTTCTTCCAGTCATTTCTGTGATGTCCACCTTACAGGGCTGCTGTTGACCTGTAATAGCTCTGGAAAGTGGTGGCATTAGTAATCACAACGAAGAAAATCAAGTGTGGTTCTGGGGTCTAGGAAGGTCCCACATCAATAAGAATGTGTTGTTTGAGGCTTTTAGTGCTTCATTATCTTTGTGTTGCTGTCATTCCCTGAAAATGATGAAGGATGTTGATCATCAAAAGTTGTGCAGCCTTCAGATGGGGCAACTGTCCCTCTGCAAAGATGGAGCCTCCTGCTGTGGGAGCCAAAGTGAAGGAGGAGGAGTTCACGGGTGCGGGAGGTGCTCTCACAGTCTGGCCTGCTACTGCTTAAAAGGATTCAATTTGATGTTAAAACCTGTACATCTGATACCTCATCTTCCTGTTTGTATTAACGTGAAAGAAGAACCAAAAATGTTTTCTTTTGGATTTCAAAGGGAAGTCTGGCTTCAATTAATACTGGGATTTAAAAAGCAGATCTTAATGTTTCCTGTTTTATTGGCAATCTCTCCAATTCAATTCAATGCCATTTTTATTTGGGGTTGCCAAGTGCTGATTTTATATAAGATGCAGAATATAAGAACTCTTGGTGGTCCAGGAACTGTGACCTTGTCCTAGCTGCACTGACACCTCTGAGCCCAGGGCAAGGCTGGTTTGCTGGGTGTGCACAGTTGCACTGATTTCCACACTTAGAGGGGGTTCCCACCCTTGAGGTTGAATGCTCTGTATTTACTGTCACAGAATTCTTAATAATTTTATTTTTGACTATGCATTTTTTAAGTAAAGTCTGCTGGGACAACGGAGCATGTACTTGGGACTATGTAATTCTTCGTAACTCTCAAATATAACAAAAAATAGAAAAATTATATGCCAACTGATTCTAAAAACAAGTGATGTAAGAGCAATATATTCAGTAGAGGAAGGCAGGATAATTGCCAGTGAAGCCTTGAAATTCGAATAGGTATTAACCAGGGATGCATTTTTTCTCTCTCTTACAGTTGAATGTCAACTGTTTTCCCACATTTGTTCACATTAAAGCCTTTCCTTTAACTTTTCCAAACCATAGAGCAGCTGGAGTAAGCACTGAGCATCCCCAAATAAGAATCAACTGTGCACTTTCTATGCTTTTCGGATCCTCAGAAAGATTCAGGCATCTGCCCCATCAAAACATCATACACCTCAGTTATAGGACACTGAATATTGGGGCATTTGCAGACACTAGTTGAAGAGATTTGGGAGTTAGAAGAAATATGAAAGTGCTATCACTTTTTCTATCCAGGCTTCTTGAAAGTGAAAGCATGCTTAAAGGATTTATCAGCAAATGGATTGGGTTTTTCCAGTGGGTAGGATTTGTATAGTGTATTAATTTATTTCATTAACAAAAGCAGATAGCTCTTGCATTTAAGTGGCAGTTCTTTCTTCTCAAAGTCATGAAGTTCAACAAACACAGAACTAGGCTGGCACCCGGGCCTCCTGGTCTACAATTCGTCAATACACCCAACAAATTTGACAGATCATCAACTGTGTTAACTCTGAGGATACACTGGAGAGTATGGCAGGATTTGCCCCTGCCATCACGGAGCTTTCACCCTGAGAGGAGACTTGTGTTAATCAAATAATTGCACATACAAATTAGATGATAACATTCAGAATATAGTGCATCATGGGATCACAAAACAGAATATATTAACCTTTTCTTGAAGGTTAAGGTTATGGTACATGCTCCTGAGGGGTGGCACATGAGTCATGATTTGGAGGAAGAACATCAGCTAACTAGGAGGTGACCGGGGAGGGAGGAGGAAAGTGGGTCAGGCAGAAAGTCCCATGGCAGGTAGTAGTGGGGGCAAATGTGAGGTGTGATTGGTGTGTCTGAACCAAAGAGAGACAGGGGAATGTGTCGTGAGATGAGGCTGGAGAGACAGGCAGTAGCCAGATTACACAGGCTTCTGGGAATAATGTTAATTTTTCTCTTAGGAGCAGTGAGAAACCATTAAGTGTTGGTTTTAGGCTGCAGGAATGGGAATAACATGTCAGATTTGCTTTATTCTTTTAGGAACTCTTTTGTTTCAGTGTGTACCTGGACGTGGTGGGTATGAGATTCCCTTAAGACGTTATGTAGAGATGCCAATGGGGACAGCTGATTAAGGGAGGCCACAGCTCAGGGGGAAGGAGGGTGAGTCACCTGAACACAGAAGGCTGGGGAAGTCCTGGGTGTCAGGGATCCTTCAGGAAGAGTGCAAATTGTGACAAGAAAATAGAGCCAAGGCTGACCCTCAGCAGCATTTAATGATTGAGGTTACAGGAAGATGAATCTAAAAAGAAATCTGATAAAGAATGACAAGAGAGGGAGGGGGAAAAGAAAAGAAAGAAAGGAAAGCTAGTGCAGTGTTGGTCATAGAAACCAAGGCACCGAATGTTCTAAGTAGAACTGGTCACAGTGGAATTTCTTTTGATGAGTCAGGTTAGATAATGACTAAAATATGTACATTTCTTTAGTGATAGGGAGAACCCTGTCAATCTTATAGAGGAAGTGAGCAAGGAGCGGTAGTGAGTGGTCAGAGAAGTGATGAAGAGTTGGAAAGGGAGAAAACTCTTTTTAAAAGTTTGTCTGTGAAGAGATGCGGTGAGAGAGGGAGATAGCTGGACAAATTTTCTACTATAACAAATATTCTTGTTTCCATTAGCTGGGCATGGTCACGCATGCCTGTAATCCCAGCTACTCAGGAGGCGGAGGCACAAGAATTGCCTGAACCCAGGAGGTGGAGGTTGCAGTGAGCCGAGATTGCACGACTGAACTCCGGCCTGGGAGGTAGAGTGAGACTCTGTCTCAAAAACAAACAAACAACCCCAACCCCCTCAATATCCTTGTTTCCAAACCTTGATATTCTGCGTGTCTACTGCTGTATTCCCTGCTTCACTAAAACACACAGAATTAGACTTCAATTTGTTACAGAGACATCTTGGGGTTCAGCTCAGAGCATTGTTCTAAACTGCCGGCAAAATCTTACATGAATCATCTCATGAAGTAAGTGCCCAATATCCTCACGTAATACAATCAGGCTGCTGTTGGAAGAGTTTCAAAGATGAAAAGATAACATTTCACAACCCATCTAAGAGCTTTATTTTTATAAACAAAGCAACGGTTTTGGGAAACAAAACTGTTCAAAAGTAACAGGTTCATTCCTTTATATGACAAATGATGAGAACAGTTCTATTTTCCTAATACTCTGTTTCATTAACTGAAGCTATTTATTTCTTTAGCATTTACTCACTTATCCTGACAACAGGCCAAACACAGTCTACTTGAAATATATATTTATTTATGATTTCTCCAAACCTCCTTCTCTAAGGCTTCTTTTATTTTTACTGAGTGAGGTTTATGTTGGTGAAAGTTGCAGTCACTTGTCACTTTCCCGGAGCAGTAATTTAGCATCTGAAGAATGAAGCTCCTAGGTTTCTGAGAAGTGCAGATCTGTATCTGATGCTGGGAGTGCAGATAGGCACCTCTGATCACGGTGAGAGAACACTCGCCAGAATGTGTTAGGTAAGGAAATAAAAATAGGGAGTTATCCCGGGAAAGTGATAGATGTCGAATATATTAGAAAGGGACAGTCGTTATGGTAGTAAAGTTAAATTAATAAATAGTTATAAATGGATTCAAATCTCTTATTTATAATCTGCTATGCAATTGCAGTGTCATACGCTGTGCTGTGGGTTTTGCAAGCTTCTCTCATTCAATCTTCTGCCACGACTCTGTGTATTGGGCAAATTTCTTAACTCCCATGAATTTCAGCTTATAAATTTGCAACATAGAAATGATGGTAATACCGAGTTTATAAAGCCAGTATCAAGTGCAAAAAACCAATTTGAAAACTAGGTCCTGACTTCCATTTCCAGTTAAGATAAAATAACTGGGATCTGCTTGCTCTCCAACCTGAAATGACCGAAAATACCAGGCAATGTATGTGAAGCAAAGGTTTTCAAGTAACTGGTAGGGTGGCCAACTAAACCAATTTTAAAAAGATGTATCAGTGGAGTAAGATTATTCTTTTCAACAAATAATGCTGGAAAAATTGGATGTCTATATGCATAAAATAAGTGTCAACTCATTCTTTTCCTTACATAGGAAAAATAACTAACAATTGGTCATAAACCTAAATCTAAAACCTAAAGCTATGAAACATATAAAGAACATAGAAGAAAGATTTGTGTCCTTAGTGTAGTGAAATACTTTTTAGGTACAACAACAACAAAAAATTATCCAGAAAAAAATTGCTAAATTGTACTTTGTCAAAAAGTTTTAAAAAATATTTGCTTTTTAAAAGACACTGGTAAGAGAATAAAAAACAATTGACTGGAAAAACATATTTTCAAATCATACTTCTGATTAAAACTCAGAACATATAAAGAAACCTTAAAGGGCAATAATAAGAAAACAATTCCATAAAATTTGGGTAAAATCATTCGATAGACATTTCCTCAAAAAAGATATATAGGCAAATAAGCACATAAAATGATTATCATTATCACTTAATGAGGTATCCCCCACATAATATTGCCAAATATTTAAATTTTGACAATTATAATATTTGGCAATATATAATATATAATATTTGGCAGTATTATAATTGTCAAAATTAAAAAAGACAAATCATACCAATTATTGGCAAGGATATGGCAGAACTGGGACTCTCAATACACTGCCGCTGGGGGTGTGAAATGGTTACAGCTACTGTG
Organism: Piliocolobus tephrosceles; assembly: GCF_002776525.5. Lineage (NCBI taxonomy): Eukaryota > Metazoa > Chordata > Mammalia > Primates > Cercopithecidae > Piliocolobus > Piliocolobus tephrosceles. The sequence continues at coordinate 24,313,344 of NC_045442.1, forward strand.
GCAGACTGGGAGCTTCTTAACAGGTTAATCATACTCTTACATATGATCTATCCATTCCACTCCTAGGTATAATACCAGGAACAAAGAAAGCGTATGTCTATACAAGACTTGAAGACAATTTATGGCAGCTCTGTAGTAACCAAAACCAGTACACAGTTTGAATGTCCATCAATAGTTGAATGTATAAACGGTCTGTGGTATACCTATACAACGGAATACTGCTCAGCAGTAAAAGTGACTTGGCTATGGATACATGCAACAACAGGAACAAGTCTCAAAATAACTATGAGAAATGAAGAAGCCAGACAAAAAAAAAAAGAATATATCCTGCGTGATCTGATTTATAAAATCTCAAAAGAATGCAAACTAATCTCTACGACAGCAGATTAGTAAGGATCTCCTGGAAAGGTAAGGGAAAAGGGTTATGAAGAGGGGGGTTGTTGAGAAAAGGAGAGGACTAGGTTAACAGTCACAAGAAAACTATTTTGATTGTGGTTGATTATTTCATGGGTGTTTATATATGTCGACTCATCAAATTATATACTTTAAATATGTGCAGTTTATTGTATATCAAGTAAACCTCAATAAGGGTATTAGGAAACAAGAAAGAAACAAACAAGGTGATGTGTGTAACCGGAATCACAACATTTTAGGAATGACTTCCTAAAACACTTATGGTCTAGTAGGAAAAAAGGAATATGAGAGAATACAGAGAGATCGGAGAGATAATGCTTACAGCTAAGTATTATCCATGTTAATATGTTCATGGCAAAGCTGGTGAAACAAAGTTCTTCAGAGTATATGTCACACCCTAAGAATCCAGTAATTCCTGATTGGGAATCCTGAGAATGTTATGCTTAGGTGGCAATGAGAGCATCATTGGAGCCATCGAAGTAGCAGGAAGGAGCAGGTTAGGGGCTGAATGAAGAAACACCAATTGTCATGTTTGTAGGAAGGATTCTCTTGGTGACACAGGATGAAGAAGACAATCTGCATTGGTGTCATCCTCCAGAAGTTCACCTCTGTTGTTTTGGGAGAAGTAAAGCAGTACCGAGACATGCTTACAAGTTGGGGCCACAAAGAACCTCACTGTGGGCCAGGGGCAAGTTCTGTTAACCCAGATACTGTTCTGGGTCCTCAATCACATACAATTTCTACCAATTGCAAATCCAGGGAGAACTCGGTTCATTCTAAGATGAGTCATATAAATTTATGTGAGCACAAGTATCTCTATAAATGTACCAAAAGGGGAGAAAAAAGGAGGACAGAAATAGGAAAAACAAGTGAAAGACAAAAATTCATTCACCAGAAAAATGTTACCATGAATTTGATAAACATTTTCACCAAGGCTGTTTCCATGAATTTTTTAAAAATGTTATAAAGGATGCTCAATAAAACAACACAGCAGCAGGCTTCAAGGACTCAAGGAAGATATGATGAGACAATAAATGATGTTGAAAATGAACTTAAAATTGAGGTAAAACAGAAATAGGAAAGATGATAGATATTATTGCCATGCTGGAAGCTTCCCAAAGGAGAATAGACATGGCTAAAATACTCTATAAACATATAGGACTGAATTAAGGAAAGCAAGCAAAATTAAATGAAACTACAAAAAAATTAAAAAGGGCATCTGGGCATGGGAGTTCACACCTGTAATCCCAGTACTTTGGAATGCCAAGGCTGGAGGATTGGTTAAGGCCAGGAGTTTGAGACCAGCCTGGACAATAGACACAATTTCTTTAAAAAGAACATAGCAGAAAATGGATTTCCGCCCCTGTAGTCTTAGCTACTTGGGAGGCTGAGGCGAGAGGATGGCTTGAGCCCAGAAGTTAGGGGCTGCAATGAGCTATGATCACACGACTGCACTCCAGCCTGGGCAATAAAGTGACACCCTGTCTCTTAAGAAACAAAAAGGGATAAATATATTAAAAAAAGAATTGTTAAGAAGACTAAATAGTCAATGGTATAGAAATAATATCCAAATATATAGTTCAATATTTTTTTCCAGAAATGAAACACTTTGATCTTAAAGTCATACTATGTCCCAAGAAAAACTGATGGGGAATAATTAACACTGAAATCACATTCTAAAACTATTACTGACATTCAAAGATTAAAAATCTATTTGCAATTAGGCAAAGGATCAAATCTCTTATGAGGAAAAAGAAAATTAGTCTGCTTCAGACTCCACACCCAGAGTTAATGCTAAAGAAATAGCAATGCCTGAAAGTTCTCAAGGAAAAAAAAAAAGAGTGAGTCAAGTATCTTATTCCTGGACTCTGTCATCCAATTTATAAACAAAGCAGACATCTCTAAGTACACAAGAACTCCAGGAATATAATTCCAGCGAGTCTAGAATGCAACTTTCTGTTATAGAAGATTCTAAAGGGCAAACTTCAACTGATGAAGAGATGATTAAGGAAAGTATGGCAAAACTTCGTTTTATTAGGAGAGGAGTGACTGAAATAAAGGTAGGGTTTATATTAACAGAATAGAATATAAATAATCTATAATCCCTGAAAAAATGGAAAGAACAGAGTAAAGTTGGGATGAGAAGAAGAAAGATAGGAGGTAGTATAGAAAGCTGTGTAGCTTAAAATTAAAATTTTAAAGCTGGCAAATCAAGTAATAGAACTGTAAACATGCTTAAATACTTAAAGATAATTGGTACACAAACCTTATAATCCACTAACATCAGGTGGTAGATGAGGCTGAGCAGTGGAGAGGAAATGGAAATCAACATTTTCATTATGGCTAAGAGTAGAGAGTTTTAGCCTGGTGTCTGCTAAAAACCAGAAGAGTAAATGGAAAGATATAAATTAGTCCAGAAATATACTTGCAAATGTGAAAACTTAGAGGTATGCGATAATTTTTTGTAAAGGCAAAAGATTAGAAGTAGTTGAAATATTCGGCAATTGGAACTGCACAACTGTATAATGAAGTCATTGGAAAGACTGAGAAAGCTCTCTGTGTACTTGCATGGAATAATCTCTAATGTGGCTATTAAATAACAGGAGCGAGGCAAAGAATAGTGTGTATGGAATGTTACCAATTGGATAAGAAAAACACATATGCATTTAATCGTGGACCAAAATGTTGTCATGCAGCATATACAGATATATATGTATATACATGGACATATGTATACATATGGACATCATGGACAATATGCTGTCATATAGCATATACATATACATGTCCATGATGGACCACATATGTGATGTTGGTTCCATAAGATTATAATGGAACTGCCCTATGCACGTGTACCCTTTTTTGGTCTTTTATACCATATTGTTACTGTAACTTTTCTCTGTTTAGATTGTATTTAAATACACAATTTGTGTATTTAAATTGTCTGTAGTATTCAGTACACGAACATGCTTTACTGGTTTGTAGCCTGGGAGCAATAGGCTATACCATATATCCTAGGTGTGTAGTAGGTTATACGATCTAGGTTTGTGTAAGTACGCTCCATGCTTGCACAATAACAATATCACATAAAGATACATTTCTCAGAATGTATTTCTGTCATTAAATGATGCATGGCTGTATATATCATATAAAATATACCTAGAAAGATAACCAACAAAAATGTGTTTATAACTTAGATGTTTATGAAGGACACTGTAAGCAGAGGTCAGGAATAAGACAAAAATTATTTACTGAATACCTTTTCATACATTTTAAATTCTGCACCATTTGTACCTGTATTAATTATTATTATTATTATTTTTGAGACAGAGTTTCGCTCTTGTCGCCCAGGCTGGAGTGCAGTGGCACCATCTCGGCTCACTGCAACCTCTGCCTCCACAGTTCAAGAGATTCTCCTGCCTCAGCCTCCCAAGTAGCTTGAATTACAGGCGCCTGCCACCATACCCAGCTAATTTTTGGTATTTTTAGTAGAGACAGCATTTCACTATGTTGGTCAGGCTGCTCTTGAACTCCCAACCTTGAGGTCTACCTGCCTTGACCTTTCAAAGTGCTGGGATTACAGGCGTAAGCCACCACGCCTGGCCTAATTTTTAAAATAATAAGTTTTAAAATTCCCTTTTAGTGAGATGAAATTCACATAACAAAAATTAATTATTTTAACGTGCACAATTCAGTGACACGTAGTATATTGTATATTCATAGTGTTGTGCAATCATTTTCTCTATCTCATTCCAAAACATTTTTGTCATCCTCTAAGAACACCCTGTATCTATCAAGCAGTCACTTCCAATTAATAGTTTGTTTTTAAAGAAAAATCAAAACCCTCATGATGGCTTATAAAGACATCCATAGACTTCACTTTCCTTTGAATCCGTGCAGCCTTAATTCCAGCTACATTCCTACTTCTTATTTTGAGTCACAGTGGTTTCATTTATGTGATTCTCGAATTTGCCAAATTCTTTTTCTCTCTTCAGAATATTTGCACAAGCCAGTCTGTCTGCCTGTAACACAGTGCTCCCTACTTTTCACCTATCACATTACTAGTCCATCTTGAAATTTCCATAGATGCCCTGGTTTGCCATCCAGACTAAGAAGTTCTCACAAAGTTACTGAGGTTATGCAGCTTTTTAGTAGTATATTTTGCATTTAGACCTAGAAAAGCTGATGCTAAAGGCTACTTTCCAGTAACTTAGCTCTGCTGGCCATTCTCTGGCTCATCTAATGATATTCAATTCACACATGATAATAAAAAATTAATTTTTCATAAACACAAGCCTTAGGTCTCAAATATATGCATTCTGAGGACTGGGACATATGATATGCTTTAGAAAGTTACATAAAATAAGGCACCTCCTAGAGCAAATGATTTTAGCATAAATTTCATGTGAGTAAATAGAGTAAATAGAAACCAATCAGCCAGTACCACAGTGACACTAGTGGCAGATAAAAAAAAAAAAAGGGTAGTACTAAATAGAATGCCTTGTCCTGAGCTCAAAAATCATTATTTGCCTCTGGTGAATTATGTGAAATCTGAGACTCAGATCTTGAAACAGCCACAAAGAGTTTTTAATGCATGCTGCATATGTTAGGGCATGAAAAAGCAAACCACCACAAATTGCACAAAGGAGATGCAACTCGTGTTGTCTGATGGCCAGTTCCTTAGGGATTAAGGTCTTGAACACACCGTTTGGGTTTTAGACATCTGAATTGCATCCCAGGTCTCTATAAAACCTTTAATAGGAGAGGAAGGCTGCTTTTGTCAACATGTAAGTCATTCTCTTCATTGTGCATATAATCTCCTAGATAAGTGATGCTATGATTTTGTACCTTTTTGAAAAGTGGACATTACAGCTGTAGTTTCTATAAAGCTGGCTGCCATGGCACAATTAGAGGTGAAATAAATCCCACCATCTTGGATGACACCCTATGCAGCTGAAACCAGGGCGTATAGATGGATCTGAGAAAATGGGATTTGACTGTGTAATTATCATACTCAGTCAACGTATACAGTTTATTTACCATGAAAAATAATTATTATACATGCAGATATTAATTTTTGCTATCAAATACCTCTTAGGACAACACTAACAATTTAGAAACTTTTATATTAAAAATGCCTGAAATACCTATTTTAACCAGTTCATGAAATACCATAACCTTTTATTCCCAGAGTTTTGTATGGTTGCTTCAGTGTTGATGTTGAACATCAGAGGGAACAAAGGGATCCACCTAATAAGCCAGTGTCTGGGATTTGGAAGCCAAGGAATTAACAGCAGTGTTGGAAATGGTGTTCCAAGGTCACGGTGACTTTTTTTTTTTTTTTTTTTTTTGAGACAGAGTCTCCTTCTGTCGCCAAGGCTGGAGTACAGTGGCATGATCTTGGCTCACTGCAACCTCCGCCTCTCAGGTTCAAGCAATTCTCCTGCTTTAGCCTCCCGAGTAGCTGGGACTGCAGGCATGTGCCACCATGCCCAGCTAGTTTTTGTATTTTTGTAGAGACAGCATTTCACTGTTTTGCCCAGGCTAGTTTTGAACTCCTGAGCTCAGGCAATCCTCCCACCTTGGCCTCCCAAAGTGCTAGGATTATAGGCATGAGCCACTGCGCCAGGCTGACTTTTAATCTTAACAAGATAATGTTCTCTCAGTATTAGTTTTAACTTTTACTTGATGTCTTCTTAAAATTTAAAGAAAAAATGTCACTGTTGAAAATGATTTAGTATTTGGCTAACATTCACTGGTAAGAGAAAAATGTATTTTTGATGCAATAGTGATAATGATGAGGATGACAGTGATCAACATTCACCAAATGCTCACCAGGCACCAGACACTGTCCTAGGTGCTTTACACATATTACCTAGTTTAATTCCCTTTACTACCTTTGGTAATAAGTAATATAATTATATTCTTCTTTTACAAATGTGAAAACAGGTACAGATTAATTGAGTTAAATAATTTGATTAAGTTTACACCACTAGCAAGACACCATAGTAACTACTACATTTTACTACTTCCTATTTATAGCTACCAATTACTGAGTACTTGCCTTTGGGTCTCATGCAAGTTGTTTTTTTGTTTTTTTTTTTTTTTCATTTTACTTTCACAACAAATGAGGTAGATCTCAACATTTTATATTCTTATACATAAAGAAAATGAGGTTTGTAGCAATGAAACAAATTGCCCACAGTCACCTTGCTAGTGTTACCTAATTTTCAACCTACTAATAAAATCTAAATCTCAGTATATTAAAGAGTATTTAGTTTTGGCCATTTCTCTGGATGTGAAGATTTTCTTATTTTCTTAAATGAAACTGCATTTACAAATCATCTCATCTTGCACGATGCCTCGTGCAGTCAGAAAGACTTGTTGGGCCCTGGTAGAGAATCTTCTCATCTTCAGGATTAGATAAGTATATATATTTGATACATAAGAGAACTTTTCTTTATATTGGTTTATTTCCACAATGAGAAAAATGTTCTGTACTGAATCTAATTGCATGGACTTGATGTGTGGAGTGAATTTTATATATACTTCATCTTCAAGTTGTTCTTCAAAAGTTTAAATTGCTCTTCCAATAAGAAGATAAAAATAAATTTTGATGCTAGATTGCTTATGTCAATGCCTTATTTTCATTACTGTAGAATTGGAAGTTTTTCTTCCGGCAAAGATATCTGTAGGAAATATATGGTTATATTTTCAAGTGTACTTACAGCAATAATGATGTGTTTGGCTCTTATTCTTTAGTACTTTATGTAAGATTTTAATTAACCCTCACTGTAATCAGGCATAGATATTATATAAATTTTATTAAGGCACAGAAAGTGAGAAGCAATTGTGAAGTCATAGGTCAAGAATATAATTGCCAAAAATCTCACAACTAGTAAGTGACAGAACTATTTGACACTATAGACACTGCATTCTGGAAATAGCAATGATGTCAGCAACATTAAAATGATGTGGGAGGGGCAGCTCAAAGGACATGCTTGAAGCGGAAGCAGTGGAGGGAAGGTTAAGGTATTTCTAGTTGTCATATGAGGACATGATAAAATAAAAACAAGGTAATTGTGCATGTGGGAATCTCTCTGGCTTGGGAAGACAAATGCCAAGAGAGATCATTGCCATGGTGAAGGAAAGCTTGTGAAGATACAAAATATTGATTGCCATATGAAAATCTATGTGATTTAAGTCAAAATATTGTTTGCCATAATGCAAAGCCATCAGAAGCTCAAGCACACCACTTACCAGCTGTGAACTTGGACTGGACAAGTTGTCTAAGAGGGATGATAATACTATCCTCTGACTAGTTTCACTGTGCGACGTTAATGAGAAAATGTGGATAAAATCCTCAGACAGCTTTGATAAATCTCTTACAATGTTCTGTTGTTCCAGTTTTTAAAAAGCCAGGAAGACAAAGTCGTTCTCAAATACTTAAGTGCACTAATATGGGAAAGGAATTAAATTTAGTTTTTTGGGAGGACCTGGTGAATTGAAACAGATTTTGACTTAATGCCAAGCCTAGTTTCAATCAGGGCTTACCATAAGAGATTAGTTTTCCTGGAGAATATATGCATTATCTATCAGTGAAGAAATGTAAAGAAATGGTGGTCACTTAGTGTGAAGAAGATTCAAGCATTAGATCAGCATTAATGTAGGTAAATTTTAAGGCTTCTTATGATCCTCAGGATCTATGGTAATACCAAAGTCAAGCCTAAGAGAAAAGAAACTTCTTCACGGATTTTCCCATCCTTCTGCCAAAGGCCTCCCTTGTTAAGACACATTTGAAACAAAATCTCATGTCATGTAACAAGTGCATTGCCCAAGGAACGATGTCTTAACATAAATATTTTTGAAAGTTGTTGGGGTAACTTACTTATAAAACACCACCTTAAGATAGTAGAAATGAAAAATAATATATCACTGAAATACTTATCTTAATAAAAGCTTAAAATATGTTATAATAGCATGTTAATTGTATACTTTTCTTTCTAGGGTAGGGATTGCAATCTCTTCTTGGAAAGAGTAAGACAGTAAATATTTTAGGCTTTGTGGGACATTTGGTCTCTATTGACTCAACTATGCTATGATAGCTCTAGGCAGCCACGAACAATATGCAAATGAATAAGCATGGCTATATTCCAATAATACTTTAAGGCAATGGCCAGATTTGGCACACAGGCTATCATATGTCAGTCCTTTGCAATGAGGACAGTGTAACTATGAAGTTTCTCAGTTGCAAGCAAAGTAACTGCCTTTTCATAATTTGAGCAGAAAATGAATTTATTCAAGAATATTGGCAGTTTGCAGAATCTATAGCAGGCTAGAGAACAAGCAATGAATGTAATAAAGCCAGGAAAAATGACCCCAAATCATGCACAAAACCAATCACATGAAGACACCTCTGCTGCAAGGCACTTAAAGGGGCTACTAGAATTGTGAACAACACTGCCTCTGGATACTGGGTGTGGCTATGTCTGTCACTCTTCCCATCAGCCTTGACAGAATAGGATCTTCAATAGTCCTATTTCATTGTTTCACCAGTTTCGAAATCCAAGTTCAGTGTGGGTGCCTCTGATCAGCAGAGTCTAGGTGAAATTCTCACATCCTACCTTTAATGCAGGGTGGGGAGGTGAGTACTCAGCATTTTCACCTTATATGATTGACACAAGAAATGAAGAATTACCCAACTTAAGAAAGAAATTCAGCACTGGGGAGCAAAAATGAGTGACATATGTCTAGTATAAAAAGGACTGAGTTTTCTTTTTTTTTTTCCACATCTCTGTAGGAGCTAGAATGCTGCCCAGTGTATGACAAAGTTCCATGAAAAAATATACCTAATAAAAAATAGGATAAGAGTTACTAAGAGCAGCCTAAGACTTAATAGTGACACAAGAAATGATAATTCTCTTCCCACACTGTATGCCTAAGCTCTTACAGAAATAGATGTACAGTAGAAAGGCAGCATATGCATTCTTTGAGATGGGTACACTAGGAAGACAGTGTACTCATGCCTCATGAGAAAGCAATGACCAACAATGGTCATTCATTTATTGGCTCTTTGTGATATCCATTTATTCATTGGCTATTTGTGAATATTCATTTTTTCCAGGCAACCTGATAGGTAGAGGAAAAAGAATGATTAGCACAAGCAGAAGTGAGGCCTGCTCTGATGGAGTTTCTATCATCTATAAAGGGAGAAAAACATTTAGAAAAGAGAAGTTAATATAAAATTGCAAGTTACTTAAGTGCTACAAAGGAAGGTACATGGTGCTACCAGTGCAAATAAAGAGACATGAGATCTGGACAGGGTTTCAGAGAAGGTTTTCCTGAGAAAGTAATGGCTAAGCTGAGATCTGAAGAATGAATGGAAATAGTCATGTAAAAGAAGTGGTGGAATTAGGAAAACAAAAAGCCTACAAGGCAAAGAAAAAGCATATGCAAATGCCCTAGGGAAGGGGTGACAAGAAGAGTACTTCTAAAACATTTGTTGAAACTGGACCCCTTCTTTACACCATATACAAAAATCAATTCGAGATGAATTAAGTAATTAAATGTAAAACCCAAAACTATAAAAGCCCTAGAAGAAAATCTAGGCAATACGATTTTGCCCATAGGCCCTGGCAAAGACGTCATGATGAAGATGCTGAAAGCAATTGAGAAAAAAAAAAAAAAAAAAAACCTGACAAATGGGACATAATTAAACTAAAGAACTTCTGTACAGCAAAAAAAACTATCAACAGAGTAAACAGACTGCCTACAGAATGGGAGAAAATGTTCACAAATTGTGCATCCAACAAAGATCTAATATCCAGAATCTATAAGAAACTTAAACAAATTAACAATCAAAACCAAATAACACCATTAAAAAGGGCATGAACAGATAATTTTCAAGAGAAGATATATGTGTGGACAACAAGCACATGAAAAAATTCTCAACATCACTAATTATTAGAGAAATGCAAATAAAAACCACACTGAGATGCTATTACATACCAGTCAGTATGGCTATTATTAAAAAGTCAACACACGGCAGATGCTGGTGAGGTTGCAGAAAAAAAAGAATGCTTATATCCTGTTGGTGGGAATGTAAATTAATTCAGCCATTGTGGGAAGCAGTGTGGTAATTTCTCAAAGAACGTAAAATAAAATTACCATTCGATCCAACAATCCCATTACTGGTTATATACCCAAGGAATATAAATTGTTCTATCATAATGTTCATTGCAGTACTATTCATGAAAGCGAAGACATGGAATCAACCTATATGCGTATTAATGGTAGACTGAATTTTTAAAAAATGTAGTATATATACATCATGGAATACCAAGCAACCTTAAAAAAGAACAAAATCATGTCCTTTGCAGCAACATGGATGGAGCTGGAGGCCGTTATCCTAATTGAACTAACGCAGGAACAGAAAACCACATACTGCATGTTTTCACTTATAAGTGGGAGCGAAACATTGAGAACACATGGGCACAAGGAAGGGAACAACAAACACCGGGGTCCACTTGAGGGTGGAGGGTAGGAGGAAGGAAAGGATATAAAAAGACTTCTCGGGTACTATGCTTATTACCTGGCTGATGAAATAATCTGTACAACAAACCCCCGTGACATGCAGTTTACCTATATAACCTACACATGTACTACCCTGAACCGAAATAAAAAGTTAAAAATAATTAAATAAATAAATTCTGACTCTGTCTCTCTCTAAATACACACACACACACACACACATACACACACATACACATAAATTGCTATTTCTCCGACATAACCACAGTGTGAAGAATAAATTGGAGGGTACAAGAATGAATTTGGGGATGAAAGTCTCAGGAGAGGAGAGAGAGAAAGAAGAAGAAGAAATGTGTGATGTAATTATGACTGAAACTTTGCAAATGTAATTTTAAAAAGATAAATCTACACTTCCAAAAACCTCAGTGAGCTCCAAGAAGAATAAACTCAAAGAGATCTACAGCAAGACACATGACATATTTTAAATAAAGTATGTCAAACTGAAGGGAAAATCTTGAGAGCAGCAAGAGGAAAGTAACTATCATATAGATGTAACTCAGGAATGGAAAACCAAACGTCGTATCTTCTCACTGATATGTGGAAGCTAAGCTATGAGAACACAAAGGCATAAGAATGATGCAATGGACTTTGGAGACTTGGGGGAAAAAGTGGAAGGGGGCAAGGGATAAAAGACTACAAACATGGTGGAATGTATACATGGGTATAGGTGCACCAAAATCTCACAAATCACCATTAATGAACTTACTCATGGAACCAAATCCTACCTGTGCTCCAATAACTTATGGAAAATGTTTAAAAAAAGAACTGTGAAAAAAATGCAAATGGATTAGACTTTCCAATTAAAAGTTAGAAATTGGCAGAATGGATAAAAAGCAAAAAAACCACAATCCAACTACATGCTCTCTATTAATTTTAGACCCACAGACACAAATAAGTTGAAACTAAAAGGCTGAAAAACTTATCTTATGCAAAGAATAACCAAAGAGAGCTAGAATGGTTATACTAACACTAGACAAAATACACTTTAAGATAAAAATTATAACAAGAGACAAGGAAAGATATTATGCACCAATGAAAGTATCAATCCACCAAGAAGATGTAATAATTATAATTATATAAACGACAAAGGAAAAGATACAAGTCCAAAATTAATAGCATTGAAGAAAGAAATAGACATTTCTATAATAATAGTTGGAGACTTCATTACTCCACATTAAATAATAGAACAAGTAGACAAAATACAAAAATAAGGAGTAGTGGAGTTGAACAACACTATAAACCAATACACCTAGCAGACATATGCAGGACACTCCACACTAAAATAATATAATTCGCATTATTCTCAAGTGTATATAGAACATTCTCTGGGATATGTTAGGTCACAAATAAATGTTAATACATGGAAAAGATTGAAAATATCAAAATACTTTCTCCAACCACATGGAATGATTTGGGGTTGAGTCCACATTCTCCTCCCTGGGATCTGTGGCACCCTTCATGATTCTGGTAGGATCCCATTTTGGAAAAGTTGGTCCACAAACTTATACAAAATTACAAGAGATTCCAAATAGGCAGAACAATATTCAAAAGAACAAAGTTGGAGGGTTCTTACTTTCCAATTTCGAAACCTACTACAAAGCTACCGTGATTGAAGGAGTGCAGTACTGGCATAAAGATATACAAACAGACCATTAGTTAAGCATTCAGAATTCAAAAATCATATATCTATGCCTAATTGATTTTCACAAGGGTGCCAAGACTATTCATTGAGAAAAGAATAATTTCTTCAATATGTGGTGCTGTGAAAACTTGATGTTCACATAATACAAAAGAATGAATTTGGGCCCCTACCTAACACTACATACAAAAATTAACTTAATTACTGATCTGTATCTAAGAGTGAAAACTGTAAAACTCCTGGAGAAAAACATAGAGGCAAATCTGTATGATCTTTGATTGGACAATGGATTCTTAAATTTGACATATGAAGTGTAAGCAACAAAATAAAACTATATAAATAAATTAGATATCATCAAAATGAATATTAAAAAAAAAAAAAAAAACAGCAAAGCACACTGGCTTATGCTTGTAATCCAAGTGCTTTGGGAGGCCAAGGCAGGAGAAATGATTAAGGTCAGGAGTTTGAGACCAGCCTAGGCAAGGAAGTGACACTCCATCTCTACAAAAATAAAACTTAAAAAAAAATATTAGTTGAGTGTGGTGGCGTGCACCTGCGGACCTAGCTACTCAGCTAGGAGAGAGGATTACTTGAGCTCAGAAGTTGAAGACTTCAGTGAGCTGTGACTGCACCACTATAGTCCAGCCTGATTGACAGAGTAAGACCCCATCTCAAGAAATAAACAAACAAAACAAAAAACCCTAGGTGCATTTAAGAATATTATAAAGAGGCCGAGTGTGGTGGCTCACGCCTGTAATCCCAACACTTTGGGAGGCCGAGATGGGCAGATCACGAGGTCGGGAATTTGAGACCAGCCTGGCCAACATAGTAAAACCCCATCTCTACTAAAAATACAAAAAAAACTAGCTGGGCATGGTGGCAGGTGCCTGTAATTCTAGCTACTCGGGAGGCTGAGGCAGGAGAATCGCTTGAACCTCAGAGTCGAAGGTTGCAGCAAGCTGAGATGGCGCCACTGCACACCAGCCCCGGTGATAATGCGAGACTCTGTCTCAAAAAAAAAAAAAAAAAAAAAAAATTATAAAGAACGTGAATAGATAACCTACAGAATGAGAGAAAATATTTGCAAATCGTATGTGGATAGGGGTCTAGTATACAGAATATATAAAGAACTCTTACAAGTTAATGAAAAAACAAATCCAATTAAAAAATGGGTAAAGACCTTGAATAAACATTTCTCCAAAGAAGATATATAAATGTCCAATATACATATGAAAAGATGTTCAAAATCATTAGTCATTAGAAAAATGCAAATTAAAACCACAATGAGATACTACTTCCCACACACTAGGATGGCTATTATAATATATAAAACAAGTCAAAATCCAGAAAATAAGTGTTAACAAGATATGGAGAAATCAGAATTCTTAACCACTCCTTGTGGGGATGTAAAGTGGTGCAGTGGCTGTCAGAAACAGTTTGGTGATTTCTCGAAAAGTTAAACATAGAATTACCACATGATTCAGCAATTTCACTCATACGTATGTAGCTGAAAGAATTGAAAACAGATACTCAAATTCATGTACAAGAATGTTCATAGAAGCAGTATTCACAATAGCCAAAAAGCAGATTTCTTGGAACCCAAATGTTTGTCAAGAGATAAATGAATAAACAAATTGCAGTATATGCACACCATAGAATATTCATCACCATAAAACAGGAATGAAGTGTTTATACACGTATAATGTAGATGAACCTTGAAAACGTCATGCTAAATGAACAGTCGCATATTTTATGATTCCATTTATATGCAATATACAGAATATGTCAATCCATAGTGTAAGAAAGAAGATTGGCGGTTGCCAGAGCTGGAGGAGGAGAGAATACAGATTGACTTCTTAATAAGGATGGGGTACTCTTTGGGGGTGATAAAAATGTTTTGGAACTTGATATAGGTAGTGGTTGCACAGTACCATGAATGTACTAAAAGCCACTGGATTTTACAGTCTAAAATGGCAAATTTTATATGAATTTTACCGCAATAAAAAGCACAGCAGCAAAAGAAACAAAGAATGGATATGGGAACTGACTGGGAGGTTGTTGGATTAGTTCAGGCAAGAGAGGAGAGTGTTTTTGACTAGGGTGGAGATGGAGATAAAAAGAAGTAAACCATCTATGACAAGCTGGGCTTGATGTCAGAGGAAGAGGGGGAGGAAAAGGGCAGACACTAACAGGCAGGCTTTGATTTGGGTCATGGCCAACTTAATGCTGCAAAAGTGTATTAATGGGAATTCATCCAGATCAGACTTACCCTCAAACTCATTATGTGACCCTATTTAAAATGGACTTACAGACCCATAAAACCAATTCTGGTTAGGGCCATTTGTTTCTATGTAATAAAACTTGAAGCTTTCATTTGATCCATTAAAATTCTTAATATCATTTTTTATTTCTCTCTTTAAAAAGCCATTTTTTTCATGTTCTAAGCATAATAATTATGCACTTGGCAAATGTATTCCTAATTACACAATTACTTCATTATATAGTATCAGCTTAAGAATACCTGAAGTCTGAAATCTGTCTGGGAAGCAAATTATTTTATTTAATGTATAATGTAATTTCTCCTGAAATAATTTTTAGGGGCTTAGGAAAAAATGATCTGGACAGAAAAACTGTGGTGTATAATGTTAGAACTGATATTCCTGACAAAAATCAGGCAGAATGGATCAAATGTTGTGAAATGAGACAGGTGTGATTAGAGTCTCTAGCTAGGTCTTTGTTTGCTGTAAATGTACATCTGTATGTGTGTACATGTTCACATGTGTGTCTGTGCATGTGTGTGTGTGCATGTGTGTTTGTGTGCTTAAAGCAGTGAGAAAAGGTGTCTTGGTCATGAAGTGGCCTCATTTTGAGTCAAAGTGGTGAGAATTTGAAGTGATAAAAAGTTTTTCTCTGTGACACAAATGGTACCCCACCCCAATCTCTGAAATACTCCTCTCTACATCTTCATAGCAGTGGCTGTAATTCCTGCATGTTCAAGGCAAATATAAAGAGGCAAGGTAATATGTTTTACCAGCTATTAAAACTCAATAGGAGTATAATGTCAGATCTTTTATATTCTCCAACAGCTGAGAATAAGTTATAGGGGCAATGGGACTTTTGACGGAAAGTATATTAAAACTGCCAGTTAGGGGCCTAAGACACTTCTGGACACCATGATAGACAAATGGAAAGTCTGGTGTTTGGGGAAATGGTAATCAAAGACAAAACTTTTCTTACTTGACAGATGTAAAGAGGTCATTCTAAAGATTTTTGCTTATATGAGAAGTCTTCTCTTAGGTTTATCTTGGATTCTTCAACTACCCCAGAAATTGGTTGTCCAATAGCTTAGAAATGTAGTCAAACCTCAGACAATTTTCTCTATTAGGAACATATTTGGTGTTCTTTAGAAGATATTTCAACAACCCTCACGTCCTCATAATCCCCATAGGGACACTGAACTCTCAAGTAGAAACCCCACTACTGCCCTCAGTCAACTTAGGTTACACTGTAGGGACTGCATTGAACACTTTGCTCTTGGTTATTGCTCTCAATGTCATTGACATTGACATTTGTCCCCTAAATTCACTATTTATCCCTCCTTTCTCAACTACTTTATAAGATAAACATGCTAAAATCTCATCTGTTTTCCTCCTGCCTTGCTTTTCTCCTATTTAGTTCTCAGGCTCAATGTTAAAGTCGTTTCTGATGGAAAGTCCCCACCATCCTCCCACTCCTCAGGTTACACTGGGCATCATCCTCTGTGCTCTCATGGCACCCTGTCCTCCCTGCATCATGGATGGGTCTTATTCTGCACTTTCATTGTCACCTACTTGAGTGACACAGATGTCACCTAGATGCCTTCTTCCTTTTTGAGATATTGGTAAAATTGAATCAAACCTTTTAATTCAATGGCCTGAGGGCATCCAGTCCCTCCACAGGGAATCAGCTAATATCAGCTGTTACCCACAGGGTATTTGAGGTGAGGAGAGAGGGCATGGGAAGATGTTATTTTTCTGAAAGTCCTGAATTTAGAGCAGGAAAAGAAAATGGAGCTCACTTGGACTCGGGAAGGGGAACATCACACACTGGGGCCTATCATGGGGAGGGGGGAGGGGGGAGGGATTGCATTGGGGAGTTATACCTGATATAAATGATGAATTGATGGGTGCTGACAAGTTGATGGGTGCAGCACACCAACATGGCACATGTATACATATGTAACAAACCTGCACGTCATGCACATGTACCCTAGAACTTAAAGTAAAATAAAAAAAAAAAGAAAAAAAAAAAGAAAATGGGGACAAACCATCCTGCCCTACATGGATCTCAATGGGAAACTCACCAAAGGACTTTGTTTCAATGAGACAGCAACGGAAACAATCATCACTCTTTACAAGCACTCAGGAGTACACTGCGCCACTAGAGATTGTGAAGGAGAGTGAGTCATGGAAGAGGACCTGTCACAACACCCTCTGCCTTCCCTGATGGTCCTCTCCCTCTTGTTTCTTCTCATCACCTTCTTATCAGCCTGCCAAGGATCTCTCAATTATCTTCCCCAATGGGGCAGAGCACTGTTCTTCCTCTGGATCTTTGGCACCAACCGCCATTGAGACATCTGTTTACACCTGCTCATTTCTCACTAGAATATGGACCACACTGGAGCAGGGTATGAGTCTATCTCCTTCACCTCTATTCCCAGTGAAGTGCGTGATTTATAGTTCTGGGAAGAATTTCTATGAAGTAATGAATACAGAGTTATGATGGAATTAAGAGAACTATCCACCTGTGGACATAATTGGAGTCTGTGCCATTTTTAGACTTACAGTCAAAATTTTTAGACTTACGTCAGCTATTAAGTTTAACTCCAAGTAACTGCCTTGTGCTTGGCACAATGTAAAACACCCTGGGGAGTTTGCTAGAAGCTCGTGATGTCACTTTCATTATAAAGTGGACAATGAAGAAGATAAAATTATTGTGCCTGAAATGATTAGCTGATGGCTAAGTGCTAACCTAGGTGGAACTGAAAATTGCCTTCAGAGAAAAGAGGCTGGTGTGGGCTGGGGCCTCTCAGTGGGTTTTATGTATGAGGAAGGCGTTGAAGAAGGGGTAGGACTTTGCATTGATAGGGAGGAAGTGAGATAAGTTGACCTGTCTAGGCAGTGGGGCAAAGGTGAGCAGGCATGTACAGAGGACAGCAAATGGCCATCACCCAGGACAGAGGCACACGTGTGGTGCTTGTGATAACTGGGAATAGGAACTTGCACCTGTATCTGTAAGTAAAAAGAAAACACTGTAGGTTCCTGAGCACCTCTTACATGCTAGACATGTCTATATAAATCATTTGTACCTACTAAACTCTTATCTGAGATTTACAGATGAGAGAACTGAGGCTTAGAGATGCTGAACGAGTTCTCCAATTCATATAGTGAGCAAGTTGTAGGGCTGGAATTCATCCTCCACTTCTCACTGCACACATAATACACTCCTCATTTCATGACTCTACCTATTGAAGAGAGGTTATTTTGATAATAGGATGTGGGGAGGCTCAGCTCTAAGGAGGAGGGTCACTGGGTTCCAAGAGGTCACTGCTTTTTCTGGAAGGTGGGAGGCAATAGAGCAGAGGGCAAATCAGTCAAGGATTCTACAAAATGGATGCTGAGAAACACCTGTGCCCTCATGCTCTTCTGAAGCCCCCAGGCAGGTAAGGAGCCTGAAGTAGGGAGCAGTCTGTAGGGCCTTCAGAATTCTCAGAGCATCTCCCACTTTTGGGTGGCGAATTGTGTCGCAGAGACATCCCAGTAGGGGCAGCCAATGTGGAATGTGAGTAAATGCTATTTTGTCAGTCACTAATAACTTTCTTGGCTGAGTCTGCGTCCACTTTGGGGTTTTCTGGATTCCCTACTGGACCCCTAACCAGCCTCAGAGCTACGGAGTGCTAACTGAAAGGCAGGGAGTAGGAAGGTATGTTTTATTTTCTCCGTTTAGCAGATGAAGAACACAAGACTTCAAGAGCTAAGTCACATAAGCTGTATATGAGATCACACACTCCAATAAGGGAAAACTGGGATTAGAACCCTATTTATCTGATGCTAAAATTTTAAGTTCTTTCTATTGTGCCACACCATACTGAAACCTCAATTAACTTGAATATTTAGGGAATGGTGTCACAGAAAGGGAGGCAGACAATGTGGGAATATTGGAAATAAACCAACAATTTTAGCACATACTCTTAGAGTTTCTAAACTTGAGATTACATAATTTTTATGAGCCTGGATTTTAAATCACTATATTTTTCTTCAGACTGAAGACTCACACAACAAAAATACTGTCTAGTTGGGTGCTTCCACCAGATGAGCCGATGAGCTCTGGTTATAAACAAGACCCCATGCTTTGTTTTAAAACATTTATGCTTTATTTGGGGGATCATAAAACCTGTGTGTGTGTGTGTGTGTGTGTGTGTGTGTGTGTGTGTGTGTGTGTGTGAGAGGGAGAGAGAGAGAGAGATGGAGATCAAGAGAGAAAGGTTTCCTTTCCATGTATGTAAGACACTAAGTTCCAACTAGGAGAACAGAAGTGCCAAAGGATGAGGGAACCCGCCCTGGGTGACAACACTCAAACTGTACAGTCTTTACTTTTTGAATGAAGAGGAATGTGTCCTCATTCAATGAGTCACTGAATCTCTTGCCACTTTTCACTGGGAGAGAGATTGAGATCAGTGCAGCATGGTATAGGTGGAATAGAGTGTGGACAAGGCATCAAGAAGCCTGAGTTTGTCCTTGTAGTAGCTCCTTGTGTGACCTTGAGTGATTCATTTGCTTGCTGGGCAGTACTGAACTCATATTTAAGTAGGAGAAATTTAGTGTAGATAGTGTATTACATCATATAATTTAAAACAAACACACAAACAATGGACACCCTGGGGTAGGGGACTAAGGTGACCAGAAGGGGACACAGAACAGCCTCTGTGGTTCTGGGATTGTTCTGTTTCTTGATCTGTGTGCCAGTTACAGGGGTTGTCTAATCATCTATACATTTTTATTAGTTCACTTTTCTATATGTATTTTATTCTTCTAGAATATTTTACAATAAAAACATGGAAATCAAACCAATTGAAGTTCTAGTTACTTCAAATCATTATTTAGAAAAAAAGCTAAGGAGAAACATAGTGAAAAACAAGATGAAAAATGATTTAAAACCTCCCTAACAGACGTCATCTCATTTGTGGGTTGCAGTTTTCAAAGGAGATCAGAGGTGAATAGTCATGTGAGGAGAAAAGGAAATACAAATAGTAATAGCACAACAGTTCAGGATGGACTGCTCTGGACAGCACATCTTTATAATAGAATTGATCATCTATCACAGGTTTCCACTGAATGTGACCTTGCAACTACACAGTCTGATTTACTGTAATAACTGTATTCTGAGGCATTACATAATTAATCAATTTCATGGAGGAAGCAGTAAGTTAAAAATGATGTTGAAACTCAGCACTCATGTTGTTGTGCTGGGATGCTGTAGTCCCACAACACAATGTTACAAAATGTTAATGCACCGAGGACCCAGAAAGACCAGGAGCATATTAATAGGATCATAGTCAGTCCCGCTAACACACAGATCACTTTTAGATAAATGCGTCTCTTTCTTTGACATTAAAGGCAACTTTCAATTTTGATGGGAATCTATACTTAAAATAAAAGAGATATAATAGTTGAGGGTTGGATGGTAAAGCTTATACCTGGAACACTGAGCTGACACTGTGGCTTGTGCTCAGGAAGCTGCAGTGGAGGACTAGAGTACCATGGTGGCTAGAGTTCCTGCCTTTGAACTGACACCAGCACATCCTAGAAGCTTTGAGAGAGTCCTTTGGCAAGCTTGGCAGCAAAGAGTATCCTCGCTTGAAGTCAGTACCCAGATGACTAGAAACTGGTGTTACAAAACTGGAATCTTGCAAAATGAGGATTTATGGGAGAATAGATTGGTATAGCCCTTTTGGAGAGTTATACAGTGATCCCTAGTATAACTGAGAACACTTATTCTCTGTGACCATACAACTTCACCCCAAGGGATTTACCCTATAAAAATCCACTCACTATGTACACAGAGACATGGAAAGAAAGTCTATAACAACTTTGTGTGTAATAGTAAAAATTTGGAAGAATACCAACTTCCATTCATGTGTAAAGAGTAATTATGCTATTTTCCCACAACAAAATACAATTTAGCAGTGAAAACAGTTGAACTACAAGGATGTATATCAACCTAAACTAACTTCATAATATCCTTGATTATAAGTGAAATTTTCAGAGTAATATAATATTTTATAAGATTTACTGTAAGAGTTAAAGAGGAAAGAAATACAAAAAGCAGCCCGACAGTCAAAGACAGGTTTATTTTGGAGAATAAGCTTGAGAGGGGCTTCTGGCCAATTTTGGTCAACAGTGCTATCTCTTACAGATTAAGAGTATCATTGGTTTTTTGAGGGTGAGAGAGCTTATTACAAGCTTGGAATGTTTCTGTGTAGGGAAGTTTATGGCAGATTGGAATGTCTGTGGTCAGAGGAGAGGTTATCTTGGGGCTGACATCTCTCTGGCCAGAAGGGAGGTTATCTTGGGGCTGGCATGTCTCTGGTTGCGGAGTGGTTTGGAATGTTTCTGGTCAGAGATGTTATTTGTGGTTTATGGTCATGCTGACCTTAGCCATTAGGCTGATGCCTTGTGGATTTAGGCAGTTTTTGATCAAAGTGAACTTTAAAATGATGGTGCTTGTCCAAGATAGCGAATGCTCCTGCTCTGTCATTTACCAGCATGTGAAAATAACATTTAAAAATACTTAGGGACCATATATAACTAGTAAAGGTATGAAGAGATTCGTGTGAATGATAAACACCATGTTTGATATACTGGTCATCTCTGAGAAGGAGTGATGGGGATGTGAACTGGGAGGAGCTCACAGGTATTCAATTTGTGAGTCTTTGCAGCAGTTTCAGTTATTCCTTGTGTTAATCATCCTGTTTGGATGGCTGAAATAATTCATAAAACAACTTTAAAAAGTTAATCTGAAAATAAAATTGTTAATTTTACATAGATCTGTTAATCTATATATCAATCTATTTTTCATATAATAAATGTTTACTGAGCTCCTGCTTCATGTGCATGATCTTCCAGGAGCTGTGAGAGAAACAAGAGAAGTAAAAGGCATAGTCCATGGCCTCCAAGGACTAATGGTTGATTTGAGAAGACAAGACATAGGGAAATTTAGTCAATATTATGATAAAAGAGAAATCTGAAAAGAAGACAGCTTGAAACAGTGGTTCAGAAGAATCCTGCTTCCAAGGAATGTGGTAAAAGATAAAGAACATGATGGACAAAAAACAAAAACAAAAACAAAAAACAATAATGGAACATAAATCCACTCACTTACTGGAGCCCTGGATCTTCTTTCTAGGATACCGCAAAATCTACTAACTTGACAAGTGCTGCCACTCAGGCCTGGGTCCTTTCAAACACTTCTTACAATTGCTAAAGTTCTGCACAAAGGGTGATTTTTCTTCTACGTTGTGTATGCTTTGTCAATGTAAGTGTCACAGCTCTCCGCATGGGGGTGTCACAATGTCAGGGCAATATCCATTTGTCATTATAATGTCCATAGAGCTCTTTCTAACTCTGTTTTACACCTAAAATGTATAAGAACATATTGAGTTTGACCAGAACAGCTTCAGTCCCCTCACAGGAGAATCAAGGGATGCAGTGGAGGAGGGCTCAGTTGTTTTGCTGACAAAAATTTGTGTGGAACTGGGTAATGGGTATTATGCGAAAGGCTAGATCACTTGGAAGGTCCTTACCAGCTGACATGGTTTGGCTGTGTTACCACACAAATCTCATCTTGAACTGTAGTTCCTATAATCCCCGTGTGTCATGGAAAGATCCCGGTGTGAGGTAATTGAATTATGAGGTTGGGCTTTTCTCATGCTGTTTTCATGATAGTGAATAAGTCTCATGGATCTGATGGTTTTATAAAGGGCACTTCTCCTACATATGCTCTCTTGCCTTCCACCAGGTAAGACATGCCTTTGCTTCTTCTTTGCCTTCTGCCATGATTGTGAGGCCTCCCCAGCCATGTGGAACTATGAATCCATTAAACCTCTTTCCTTATAAATCACCCAGTCTCAGGTATGTCTTTATTAGCAACATAGGAACAGACTAATACAGCAAATTGGTACCGGTAGAATGGGGTGCTGCTGTAAAGATACCAAAAATGTGGAAGTGACTTTGGAACTGGAAAACAGACAGAAGTTGGAATAGTTTGGAGGGCTCAGAAGAGGACAGGAAGATATAGGAAAGTTTGGAACTTCCTAGAGACCTGTTGAATGACTTTGACCAAAATGCTGCTAGTGATATGGACAATGAAGTGCAGGTTGACGTAGTCTCAGATAGAGATGACGATCTTTTTGGGAACTGGAATAAGGGTAACTCTTGCTGTGTTTTAGCAAAGAGACTGGAGGCATTTTGCCCCCGCTCTTGAGATCTGTGGAACTTTGAACTTGAGAGAGACAATTTAGGGTATCTGGTGAAAGGAATTTCTAAGCAGCAAAGTGTTCAAGAGGTGACTTGGGTGCTGTTAAAAGCATTCAGTTTTATGTATGCCCAAAGAAATGGTTTGGAATTTGAACTCATGTTTAAAAGAGTAGCAGAGCATAAAAATTCAGAAAATTTGTAGCCTGACGATGCCATAGAAAAGGAAAACTCATTTTGTCAGGAGAAATCAAAGCTTCAGAAATTTGCATAAGTGACAAGGAACCAAATGTTAATCACCAAGACAATGGGTAAAATGTCTCCAGGGCATGTCAGAGGTTTTCACAGCAGCCTCTCCCATCACAGGCCTGGAGGGCTAAGAGGAAAAAATGGTTTCATGGGCCGGGTCCAGGGCCTTGCTGCTCTGTGCAGTCTTGGGACTTAGTCCCTTGTGTCCCAGCCATCACTAAAAGTGGCCAACATAGAGCACAGGCCATTGCTTCAGAGGGCACAAGCCTCAAACCTTGGCAGCTTCCACGTGGTGTTGGGCCTGCAGGTGTGCAGAAGTCAAGAATTGACGTTTGGAAACCTTTGCCTAGATTTCAGAAGATGTTTGGAAATGTCTGGATACCCAGGAAGATGTTTGGTGCAGGGCCAGGGACCACATGGAGAACCTCTGTTAGGGCAGTGCAGAAGGAAATGTGGGGTCAGAGTCCCCACACAGAGTACCCACTGTGGCACTGCCTAGTGGAGCTGTGAGAAGAGGGCCATCATTCTACAGATCCCAGAATGGTAGATCCACTGACAACTTGCACCATACACCTGGAAAAGACGCAGGCACTCAAAGCCAGCCTGTGAATCCAGCTCGGAGGGGTGCTGTACCCTGCAAAGCCACAGGGGCAGAGTTGCCCCAGGCCATGGGAGCCTACCTCCTGCATCAGTGTGACCTGGATGTGAGACATGGAGTCAAAGGAGATAAATGTGTAACTTTAAGTTTTAATGATTGTCCTATTGGATTTCAGACTTGAATGGTGCCTGTAGCCCTTTTGCTTTGGCCAATTTCTCCCATTTGCAATGTCTATCCAATGCCTGTACCTCCATTTTATGTAGGAAGTAACTAACTTGCTTTTGATTTTACAGGCTCATAGGTGAACGGGACTTGCCTTGTCTCAGATGAGACTTTGGACTGTGGACATTTGGGTTAATGCTGGAATGAGTTAAGGCTTTGGGGGACTGCTAGGAACGCATCATTGTGTTTTGAAATGTGAGGACATGATATTTGGGAGGGGCCGAGGCAGAATGATAGGGTTTTGCTGTTTCCCTACCCAAACCTCACCTTGCATTGTAGCTTCCATAACCTCCACGTTTCATGGGAGGGACCTGGTGGGAGGTAATTGAATCATAGGGGTGGGTTTTTCTCATTCTCTTCTCATGATACTGAATAATTCTCATGAGATCTAATAGTTTTATAAAGGGTAGTTCCCCTGCACACGTTCTTTTGACTGCCGCTGTGTAAGACATGCTTTTGCTTTTCCTTTGCCTTCCACCATGATTGCGAGGCTTCCCCAGCCATGTGGAGCTGTGAGTTCATTAAACCTCTTTCCTTTATAAACTGCCAAGTCTCAGGTATGTCTCCATTAGCAGCATGAGAACAGACTAATGCACCAGCTCTGATATTTCTTGCTTCAGCTTCCAAAATAAGAGAACCTCTAGTCCATGGATGCTTCTCAACCCCCTTTTAACTTGTCATGGATGCTTCTCAACCCCCTTTTAACTTGTATTTCCTTCGTTATTGCATTGGATGGTCCATAAAGGTATTCACTGATGGCTTGAATTCACTGGTTCTAAAATTATCTCTTGAGATTTGAAGTTGACTTCAAATTTTTGGTATTTCATAAATTAGTGAGCCAAACTAAATTCACCTCATCCAGACTTTCCATGCTTTTATAGCCTTAAAGTTAGTTTCTCATTGAACCTTCATTTTTTTTTGAGATAACACATTAACATTTGGAAGCTATTAATTTTTTTCTGTATTTTCCATATACTGTTTCAATTTTATAACTTCACCATAAAGTAAACAGGGCAGGTTCTACTGATTCATGTGTGTGTGTGTGTGTGTGTGTGTGTTTATGGGGAGAATTAGATAATTTGCTATGTCACCTCAATTTTATCCTGTGATGAGATGATGTCAGAGTGATTGGGGGAGAATGCCAGAATCAGAATGTATAACTTCTGAGTCACAAATTAGGAAGTCTTACACTGTAGTTATTTACCACATTTTTAATCCATGTAAAACTCTGTCTACCATGGTTTCATAAAATATTTAAGCTAAAATGACATGTTGGAGACATGATGTTTGAGGTTTCCCAAAGTCTGGTGATTCTTACTTCTGAGGTGCCATTATTAATTGCTTCTACCCAGAAACAAAGGATTCATGGACAATTGTTTCCAGGACAAGCTGGGTGAATTAAAGTTAGACAGGATTTTGTTGTGCAAGATTTCTCAGAGTCTCCAGAATGTTAATGTGATGCTAAGGCTCTGAGAAGGGATCAGGTGTGCAGCATTTTCTGAACATTGTTGTTCACAGAATTATTTAAAATGCTTTTGTTCTTTTTCCTTTTCTTATTTGATACAAGTCTAACCCAAAGTTGTTATTTCACTTGAGCAAAAACAGAGGCATGGAGATGTTAGAGAGATTTACCAAAGTGATATAACAGGTCAGCACTGAAATTGAGCAGGGGGGAGGAAGGGGAGGGCTCAGTGAATAACAGTTTCCCAAAAAGGTGTGGATAGCGTGCAGCTGATGCTTACATTCTATTATGGTAATGACAGAAATGTACTTGCCTGGTTACTAAACAAGAAGATATGTACCATATTTATTATGTGAGTCATTCTACCAAAGATGTCCCTTTCATTAAATGCATTACAGAAAACCAGAAATAATTTATAGCAACAGTATTCCTCCTGTATTGAACATTTACTATGACATGCAGGAAAACAACAAGAAAAGGCTACTTAACGTTACCAACATCATTCTCCACACACGTAAGTGTTTAGTAATATACACATATGTGATAATTTATGTTTTATAGTCTAACAGCTTACTGAAGGTGTTACATTTGACCCTTTCAGTTTTTAAGATGAGGAAACTGAAGCCCAGATAGATTAAGCAATGAGTTCACACAATTTGTTCATGAAAGAGCTGAAAAAAGAAACTGGGTCTCCATATTCTCAAAGAATGGTGCTCCCAATCCCGTATAAGTGCTTGTTACAATCACAGATGATCAGAGATGGCCATGTCATGCTACGTTTTATCCTCATTTCAACTTTCATTTGCTTTGGCAGATTAAAGTATGATTCTGAAATAAAATGACTTGTCATTCTTGAATGACTGTGTTTCCTGTATGCTTAAGCTAGAAAGTGAGGACTGTTCCTTACTCCTGCGAGTAGCGATGGGAGCTAATTATTTGTTTTGTGCAGGATTCATTAGCTATAAATCCCCTTGATTGAGATATTTCATATTCACTCACTCTCAAGGGGAAGGATAGCCCTTCTTTCTCATACACAAATGCCATTTGTGCTGCAAAGTAAAAAAAGAGCAATAAGAGAAAGAAACATGAAGGTTGTCTACCTCAGAACAGAAGGGCAACAGTTCTTTATAATGCAACTTGTTATTCTTTTGACTGAAAGCGGGAGATTGCCCTTCCCCAGGTCTAGACTATTTGCCTCTAGGCATGCTTAGTGCCATCACGAACGCTTCCACAGCACATTATCACTCTCACTGAAAGCGGGCCCTATATTCTTTCATTGCTTCCCCTTAGGGCTAAGCACTGGGGGTGATGCCTGGATTGCTCCTGGATTCCAAGAAACCCCACCCAGCCACAAAAATGTTTGCCATCTGCACGCCTGACCTAGCACGCCTGACCTAAGTTCATCCCGCGAGGACCTCCTGAGGGCCTAGCTTTACTGCCTTATCCCAGTCGGGACAGTTTTTCTTATAGGTATCTGACTGCCTGTCTGATTCTAAGAACAAGCCATTCTCCCAGCAGACAGTCCTCACAGGTCTGGTTCAGACGCCTCTGATGATGGGGCTGCTTTGCCCTGAGTGTTCTGTGTTGACTGGGCAGCGCTTCCTTTTCTGAGGTACCGATCCCCAGGCTTTGGTATCTCCTGCCTAGATTACCAGGACTAGCCTGTGCCTTCCTCCCTAGGTTGTCTAGGTTCTCTAGAGTGAGTTCCCTTTTTATCTGCTATGTATAATCTCTATTTTGCCATAAACACTTGTATTATCTACCAGATACCTGCTGACTCCTTTAACTCTGTCTTCACATACTTGGCCAGCCCTGTCCTATTATACTTAAAATCTTGAAGCAGCATTTTAACTGGAAGCCTCGAGGATTGCAGTTGATTAGAGGCATATTCCAGAACATAAATACTAGGGTGTCAATTGTGATGCTGTCCCTGGAGGTGCTGGTTCTTGGTATTTCTGATATTTCCAAGTGTTGATTTCATCAGTGTGCACTGTGGAGAGGGGATGCCTTCTTCTTGCCTGAAAAACTGGGAGCAATATTTTATATGTTTTTTGACAAGACCAGTGTCAAAGGTAGCAAAGACATTGTAAATATTTAGGGCACCTGATAACTCAGGTCCAAACTGTTACAGCAGCTATGCTATTGTATGTTTCTCCATCCCCATACATGAGTCTGAGTAGGCACCTTTATTGGAATCCAAATCCATCTGAATTTCCCACTGCTTCTCTAAGAAGTGTTGTCTTTAGCTAATAAAGCAGTGTGGTTTCCTGTACCTCGAGCATCTGTATCACCTTGAGATTCTCCTCATGTCTCTGTCTAAGTGAGATGAGCACTAAGGGATTCTGATAGAGAAGATAGCTGGGGAGCTTTGAGAGGAGTGGGGGCCATATTTATTCAAGCTTTAAAAGATAGAACAAGGCATTAAGCCCTCATTAGAATAGTTAGATCTTGTTTCTAAATTTCCCTATTGATCCTTAGTTTTGTCAGAGGCATGTGAACCAGAGCAACTCCATCTTAAATAGGAACTGGGTAAAATGAGGCTAAAACTTACTGGGCTGCATTCTCAGATGGTTAAGGCATTCTAAGTCACAGCATGAGATAGGAGGTCAGCACAACATACAAGTCATAAAGACCTTGCTGATAAAACAGGTTGCAGTAAAGGAGCTGGCCAAAACCTGCCAAAACCAAAATGGCGATGAGAGTGACCTCTGGTGTCTTCACTGCTACGCTCCCACCAGCACCATGACAGTTTATAAATGCCATAGCAACATCAGGAAGTTACCCTAGATAGTCTAAAAAGGGGAGGCATGAATAATCCATCCCCCCCGCCTTTTTTTTAGCATATCATCAAGAATTAACCATAAAAATGGGCAACCAGCAACCCTTAGGGCTGCTCTATGGAACAGCCATTCTTTTATTTCTTTACTTTCTTAATAAACTTGCTTTCACTTTGCTCAGTGGACTTGCCCTAAATTCTTTCTTGTGTGAGATCCAAGAACCCTCTCTTGGGGTCTGGATCTGGACCCTTGCCCTGTAACAGTTTGATGGCTTGCTGTTGATAAGCCAAGATCACCCTCAAAAACTTGGAGATGGGTTATGGCAGATATCTTTAGGTATCCCAAACAAAACTGTGGTGTTGCTCTCTTTGCCTTTTGCCTTGAAGAAAGTCAGAAAGAATGGGAAACTTTGGGTAGAAAATATGGCCTGGAAGGAATATTACTTCTATTAAAAAATGTTTATTGCCAGCATATGATCATTCAGGTAATAGATACTACACACATAATATTTGTAAACTACCAAATAAACGAACTCAGATAAAAATAAAAATCCCCAAACTTCTGCCAGACAAGAATAAATACTTTATCTTATAGCTATTTCTGGTTCTTTCCATATGCATATATAAAAATACATAATAAAAGGTAATAATATTAAATAATACATAAATTTTCTAGTTAGCTGACTGGATTTTTGACAAAAAAAGGAATTTATCCTGATTTCATAATTCTATGTAGATACTTTCACTACCTGATATATTGGACAATTTCTTCTGTGCTTTAAATATTCTTATAAATAATTTTAATAGTTGCTTAGAAGTCCGTTGAAAGAATGTACCATTGTTTACATAATCAATTTTTCAACATTTAGGACTTTTACTTAAACATATAAATATTGTTTTAATATCCATCTTAAAGGAATAAACTTCAAATATCTCTCTGACAATGTCCTCAAATTCCTAGAAGAGGGATTTCTAGGTCAAGTAATACATATGTTTCAAAGACAAGTGACACATATCAACAAATTATTTTCAAGAAGGCTGTATCCACTTATAGCACTATCAGAAATGTATTAGAGAACTCACATGCTATATTATCATTAAAACAATTTCAAAAAATAAATTTTGATAACAAAATATACAAATAATTTTTAGTTTTTAAACGTGTATAACATTTTCTTTATGGGCTTGGCATTTGTTCAATTGTGATTTGTATGTACCTTTGATACATCTGTTATAGTGCTCCATTTTTCTTATTGGTATGTAGAAACTATTTATATTTTGAGGCTCATATAACATTTTTCTCATGTCTTTAAAGTTTTTTTTTCTAGTTTTTTACTTCCAATTTTGCTGAAACATGGTATTTTTCTGTAGGTAATTTAGAAGTGGGAAGAGAGAACTGAAACTCTAAAACAACTATTTGCACATGAAAATTCAATGCTCACATGCTGATATAAAACATAATATTACAAAGTGGGTTTTCAAAGAAGAGCACATTTGGCATTTGATTCTTTATCTTTGCCATGTTTCTGGACAAGCTGGCACACCTAATTCACAACCTGTGTTCTCTCTGACCAGCATTTAAAGAGATTGATGTTCTTGCATGCAAACAATAAATCTACAGAGAAACTACCCATAAAGTCTCTTCTGAGATGTTTAGTGGTATAGACTTTGGCAGAAAGAGAAAATTCCTAGTATATTGTTCCAAATTCTTTGAGAAATCAGCAGTTGAGGTTTGATAGATGAGTATTTTCCACATCATTATACCCAACATTTCTGCAGTTTATTTCTGAAAACTCTAATACATTTTCTCAGAAGAAATACAGAAAGTGCATTTTCAGGTGATAAGATCTTTTTGCTTCCTGTATCTAAAGCAGACAGCAGGCAGATTAGAAAAATGTCCAAAAGGGATATCAGGTATACAGACAAACACAAAAGAAAAATAAACAATCATCATATTAAACAAAAGATGTTTTGACTCTTAGTCCACAGCTATCTTTAAATGTTTTAAAAGTTCTTTTCTGTTTTCCTAGTGTAGTAGGTCACTTTTATTTTTATGTATTCGAAACACAAGAGTACTGTCAGTAGGAGTTTGCCAATCTGGAAGATAAGCAAAAATTTACCTCCTGCTGTGAATTTAAACTAGAATCCAGTTTTGGCTGGGCACAGTGGTTCATGCCTGTAATCCCAGCACTTTGGGAGGCCAAGGTGGGTGGATCACCTGAGGTCAGGAGTTCAAGACCAGCCTAGCCAACATGGCAAAACCCCATCTCTATTAAAAATACAAAAATTAGCTGGGTGTGGTGGCATATGCCTGTAATCCTAGCTACTCAGGAGGCTGAGGCATGAGAATCGCTTGAACCTGGAGGTGGAGGTTGCAGTGAGCTGAGATCATGCCACAGCACTCCAGCCTGGGTGACAGAGGGAGACTCCATCCAAAAAAAAAAAAGATGGAATCCAGTTTCATATAAAATATTCCCCCAGTATCCTACATTAATATTTAAAATAAAAGAATCTTAGAAATACAGGGGGTATACCTGCCCAAATCTCTTGTCGAATTGTAATCTCCAGTCTTCCAGGTGGGGCCTGGTGGGAGGTCATTGGATCATGGGGGTGGACCCTTCATGAATGGTTTAGCACCACCCTCTCAGTGCTGTTCTTGTGATAGTGAGTGAGTGAGTTATCATGATACCTGGTTGTTTAAAAGTGTGTAGCACCTCCCACTTCTCTTTCTTGCTCCTGCTCTAGCCATGTGAAGATGCCTGCTTTGGCTTTGCCTTCTGGCATGACTAAAATCTCCCTGAGGCCTCCCGAGAAGCAGATGCTGCCATGCTTCCTGCACAGCCTGGGAAACTGTGAGCCAATTAAACCGCTTTTCTTATGTATCACCCAGTCTCAGGTATTTCTTTAAAGCAATGTGAGAACTGACTAATACAGGGAGTCTTGCAGGTTTCCTAATTAAGTAGTTGCTACACAAAGAAGAGTGAGACTGTGGGTGTGTACTCTTGTCCATTGTGAATGTAAAGTGTTTCTTATCTTCTTTTCCTGATGGGACTGAGAAAGAGTGCATTTGCCAGATATATGGGCACATACTATGCACCTAAAAATATTGTTAATTTGTTTTAGCAAGGAAATCACATTTTACATGGCAGTTGCAATTGGGCTGCTACTGGATTGCATTTGTGTAAGTCCACTGTCCTCCTCTAGGTTCTGGCTGACTTTTCCAGTGACCAGAATGGTAAATTCAATGGTGATGTGATAGAAACCACCACCTCTTCATAATTTAGATCTGTAAGGGTGACACTGATCTCTGGGATTTTCCCTAATAGGGCAATTTCTGAGGCTTTCACTCGGCTTTCTCCATGATGATAGCTCTTACCCCATAGGCCAAGGCATTAGTGTAGGGGTTCTGCCAACTAGCAAGTATGTAAATTCCAATTATAAATTGGGTCCAGGCATATGACCCCTGGTATATCCTTGGGCTGAGTGGATTCTCTGTGAGCGGGACCTGAGCCACAACTCCATTTATTAACAGGATGCTTACTCTAATGGATGAGGCATGATGACTCTTTGGGTCTCCAGATATTAATGTCAGTTAGGATCATATATCCAGTAAGTTTTAAAAATGTTTGGATATTCCCCATTTCCTAGGATATAGTACCCAGTTGAATGGTTGTATTTGCCTTTGGGGAAGAATTAGGAATATTACTATCATATATATTTACTGTAATATTATAGGGCCCTTTCATTGAGGACTAGGTCTTCCTTTCAGTTCATTGGTTCTAGGTCTGAGAACTCACTCAGATCCAAAAACTTAGCAAGGGATTTTGACTTTTCATTGGGATAATTTCACTCAGCCTCCAGGTTATCTATTTTTTATTTCTTTGGGGGCAGATAGATCTACCTAGGGACGATTTGGTCAATCCTCCTTGGCTGATATTCTGACCTTTCTGCTCAGCTCATTATAATTGTTCTCACTTTGTTTTGATAGAAAAATACCATCTTGTGGACTCTACAGTTCAGGACTATTTTATTTTTGTTGCTGTAAGGTCAACTAGCTCTGTAAGAACATCTCCTACCAATACTTCTGGCCTTCAGAGGACAGCTATTATTGACCTTAGCCTCTCCCTATTTCCCTCACCACAGTTCTCAGTTTCCACATGGTATCATAGTCAAGCTTATGGCCAAGTAGATATTGGACCATTGTTGACATATGAATAGGTTTTCTAGTTGGGGCTGGTTCTTGAGTACAATGGAGGGAGGAGTAACATCAATGCATTAGCAAATGAGTGAACAGAAAGGAACAGGGGATCTAGCTGGGTAAGAAGGGAAAGAAATACCTGTGACCAGTGAAAATAGGAAAAAGTAACAAGGTCTCAGAACTGAAAGTCATGATGAGGTGATGCAATTACTAAAGTTGGAGCTCTAGAGAAAGTGAGATGGAAGGATAGGAAATATGAGACACTGCAGACCCATCTAGTTAGGCTGATTTACACTTTCCAAATCCCAAGCCTTTTCTGGTCAGTTTGTTTCCAAGATCCTGATGCTTTCTCTTTAGGTATTAATTAATCTGTGGATACAGGGCTACCGTAACCAAAATAGCATAGTACCGGTACAAGAACAGACACATAGACAATGGAACAGAATAGAGAACCCAGAAATAAGACTGCACACCTACAACTATCTGATCTTCAACATACCTGACAAAAACAATCTATGGATGAAGGGTTCCCTATTTAATAAATGTTGCTGGGATAACTGGCTAGCCATATGCACAAAATGGAAACTGGACCTCTTCCATACACCATATACAAAAGTCAACTCAGGATGGATTAAAGACTTAAATGTAAAACCCAAAACTATAAAAACCCTAGAAAAAAAGCCTAGGCAATACCATTCAGGACATAGGTACAAGCAAAGGTTTTATGATGAAGATGCCAAAAGCAATTGCAACAGAAGCAAAAATTGACAAATGGGATCTAATTGAACTAAAGAGCTTCTGCACAACAAAATAAACTATCAACAAAGTAAACAGACAACCTACAGAATGGGAGAAAATTTTTGCAAACTGTTCATCTGACAAAGGTCTAATATCCATTATCTATAAGGAACCTAAAAAATTTACAAGAAAAAAATGATTAAAAACTGGACAAAGGACATGAAGAGTCACTTCTCAAAATAAGACATACATGAAGCCAATAATCATATGAAAAAAGCTCAGCATCACTGATCATTAGAGAAATGCAAATCAAAACCACAATGAGATACCATCTCACACAAGTCAGAATGGCTGTTACTAAAAAGTCAAAAAACAACAGATGCTGACAAGGTTGTGAAGAAAAAGGAACACTTTTACACTGTTGGTGGGAGTGTAAATTAGTTTAACCATTGTGGAAGACAGTGTGGTGATTCCTCACAGACCTAAAAACAGAAACACCATTCGACCCCAGCAATCCCATTACTGGGTATATACTGTGCTTCCCTCCCTGCCACAAAAGAAATAAATAAATAAAATAAATGATTCTGTTATAAAGACACATGCACACGTATGTTTACTGCAGTACTATTCACAATAACAAAGACATGGAATCAACCTACATGGCCATCATTGATGCACTGAAAAAAGAAAATGTGGTACATAACACCATGAAATACTATATAGCCATAAGAAAGAAAGAGATTATGTCCTTTGCAGGGACATAAATGGAGCTGGAGGCCATTATGCTTGGCAATCTAACACAGGGACAGAAAACCAAATACAGCATGTTCTCATTTATAAGTGGGAGGTAAATGATGAGAATACATGGACACACAGAGAAAAACAACACACAGTGGGGCCTACTGGAGTGCAGAGGGTGGAAGGAGGGAGAGGATCAGGAAGAATAACTAATGGGTACTAGGCTTAATAGCTTAATACCTGGGTGATGAAATAATCTGTACAACAAACCCCCATGACACACGTTTACCTGTGTAACAAGCCTGCACATGTAACCCCGAACTTAAAAGTTAAAAAATAAAAAATAAAATATAAATTACCTTGATGCCCTATGGCCTGCATATACCCAGGCCACTAAACAGGTACTGTGATGGTTTCAGAACTATTAGTAAAAACTTTCCCAGATTCATACCTTCCTGCTATTGCCCTTCTTGAATTTTGACCCTTCTTAACTTCTCTATACTCTATGCTCTGAATCTTGGCTCATTATCCACGCAAGATCCTAGCTGTCACAGTGAATTCTCTTAGGTGGTCATTATGTTCCAGTCAGTTCCTGGAAGCAGAACCTCTGGCAGAGGTGGCATGCCCTTTGGATCTGCTTAGTGCTCCAGGGGGAAAAAACTAGAACTGCATCCATGACTTTGTAAGTTACCCTAAAGGGAGCTGTCTCCGTCTTCATGCTGTTAACCCCTCTCTCCTGTTGTCTCTCAACACTTGGGAAGATGTTGTATCTGTCTTGTGAGCATGCATTCATTATTTGTCAAAATATTATTCTGCTTCTCTTAGTTTTCTTTCTTATTGTATCAGTATTTTTCATTGCTTATTTTTTCTTCTCTAAGTTAATGGTTCTAAGTTGAATTTCAGCATACAAATGTAGTAGTTTCAGAAGTGTTAATCTATAACCACTCAGGAAAAGCCAAATAGAGTGCATCTTACATGCACATATTATACACATTAATTTTGTCTTTATTTAGTTGTATAAACTCCATTCATTTCCTAAGCTACTCAGATTAGCACCTTTTTCTTCCAGTCCTTTCAGTGAAGTTTTTTTTTGCAATACAGTATTTGTATTTGTAATAAATTTTTTTTTTCTCATAGTCAGTATTCTACCTTGGGTTCCATTGACTTCTTAAAGGGCTTTAAAAATTTGCATACATTATTTACTCCTTGAGTTGTAGAATTCGGTGAAATTTGGAAAAAATGTGTAGTATCATATATTCACCATTACACTATCATATTGAATAGTTTCACTGCCCTAAAAAAATCCCCTGCACTTCAGCCCTCCTCTCCCCACTCCTGAAGCTCTGGTAACCACTGATCTATTTGGAATGTATATAGATTTGCCCTTTCCAGAATTTAATATAAACGGAATCATACAGTATGCTTTCCTGGGCTGCCTTCTTTCATTTAGCAATATGTATTTAAGATTCATTCATGATTTGTATGGCTTCATAGTTCATTTCTTTTTATTGCTGAATATTATTTTATTATATAGATATATCACAAATTTATCCATCCTCCTATTGACAGAGTCAGATGAGAAGCTGTGACATAGCCCTTTGTTCCACGTGACTGTATGTAAAGAGAGCTAGTCTGCAGACAGAGACAGGTAAAGCAAATGCATGGATGATAACAGCTAAAGATATGAAATGCACAGGCAGAGGTGCCCTGGATACCTGACACTATATCCTTTTCTGATGCCAGCTCCTTCTTAAGATTCAGCTGTTGTCTTTTCTTCTGTGACCCCCTTTCCCCAATGACTTCATGATAAATTTCCATGCTGATTCTTAAGCTAGCTCAGTGATTATCTGTTACTTGAATTCCAATGCTCTCAAATAATACAGTAGCACATACTATTATTAATGTCAAAATCATAAATTAGATCTCTATTCAATCCAGAGCTCCATCCAGCTTCAGACAGTTTGAAACTCAGGCCATTTGGTCCTTCATGTGTTTCCTAGTTACAAAGCCCTATGTATGTAATGCCTAGGTCATAGGGAATCTGTGTCTTTTAACTTGTTATCAAATATAGCTGATGAGAATGGTGGTCAAAAAAGAGTGGGTAAATAACGCTGCATACTGATCCTTTACTATTCGGAAAACAACTCAAAATGTCTGTCCCTCCTGTAAAGCAGGAAGAAATAGCTAACATTCGTTGTGTCCTTCTTTCAGGGTCCAGAGCCAGCACGTTGACTTTAGGACTTTTAAAAATTGTATGTGATAAAGACTTAGCCATTGATTAAGCAAGAGACAAAAATGTGTTTTCTTTGTAGGTTTAAATGACCTTTGTAGATAGCAGTGACTGTGGGTGTACAAATGCTGAATTAATTCTACCAGAGCAGCCTGAAGACCGGTTGACTGAACCCTTGGATGTCAATTTCCTTAAAAGAGCAATGTGAAAAGTTTCCAGTTTTTAGCATTAGGGATTGAATCACTGTTTTCAGGACTATTCAATCTACCACGTCAACATCTCATTAAATTCTAAGCACTGTTGTGGATGACAAGGTAGGAGGTGGGAAGATGTGTTAGGGATGGAGGGTGGGTGAGAGATGTAATGATGGGCTCACCAACATGGTTTGGGTGTTGTGCCTCAGGAAGTGACTAAAAGAAGCAATCACACCAACATAAACCTGTCTGGCCATGAGCATGCATTTTTTACTACTCATGTGGGCCTTTGTGGTAGGTGGGAAAAGGCGACTCTCAATTTACTTCATGTACTCCCTGCCAGAAACCTCCATATAGGCAAGGGATTTCCCTAATAAACATCCACTATACTATATACAACCACTTTGTGGGAAATATGCAGTGCCCTCAAAATCTTCTCTTCCCTGGAGATGGTGGAGATTTTTGGAGCTTAGCTTATACAGACACTCTGTGTTCTCCTTAACCATTCCACACCCAGGGTAAAGTCCCTGAAGTCAGTTTTAGCTAGAAGGAATTTCCTGATGAAACTGCTGGGCATTAATGGGAGAATCTGTGCTTTCCCAGAGTAACAGGCATTGTAGTTTAGAACTTGACTTTTTCCAAATTCTTCCTCCTGCCACGGTCTCTTTATAATTCGTTGAAACCTCCTTGTCCCAGAGCTGAAGATCAGAAGATCAGTACCATCTGCATTTTCCCAAGCATCAAAGGAAGGCAGTTTTTCACAAGGGGGTCAGTTGTACTCATATGCCCTGTTTTACATGTGATGATGATGACACTGTTGCTGCTATTGATGATGAATTTATTCCACCAGAAGATACATACTTCAGTAAAAATAAGGCAGATACACCATGGGGATTTGGAAAAGGCTCTTAAAAGACCATCTTCTCCAGGAATCTTCCATACCACAAATATGAGACAACATTTCCCTTCTCTTGTCTGTCAATAAAGAGTCTTTTGAAGAATTGTTTGCATTGTTTATAGTAAATTCAAGTTGTTTTTGTTTTTATTATTGTTGTTGTTTATCTGTGTAGTATTGTTTTGGTAGGATAAAAAGAGAGCCATGAAATCAGCAATTTGGATGTAATCTGGAGAAACACGATTACTCATCGTGTAACTTTAAGCAACTTGCTTTACTTCTCTAGGTCTCCATTTCACCTATAAAATTGAGACAATAATGCCTATGGTTGAGCTGTTATGAGGATTATAAGATGACATGTACAAAGTGCTTAGAACGATTCTATACTCACTATCTGGAGTAAGTATTTTTTTTCTTTCCTGCTATTTTCTCTTTTACTTGCCTTATACAATAGCATCAATCATGGGGGCCACAGGCATGAAAATCTATTTTATAGAAGGAAATGAGAATCTTTTTATATAAGGAAATGAAAGATTTCACCTAGTGACTTTAAATTTCTGAAGATTTTTATATTAGTCATGTTCAAATCTCCCACTGGACTAAAGCAGTTGCATTTCTAAGTTTTTGAGATTGGTGTGCTATATCTCCATAGAATGTTAGAGCCAAGAAAGTCTTTTCAGGTGGTTTATTTAATGTAATTCCTTCATTTTGCAGAAGAAGAAATCGTTACTTTAACAGTTGAGATGATTTTTTGAGGTCATTTGGCCACGTAGTAGCAAAATTTGAATTCATTCTAGTCCATTTCCATTCTGTTATCCTACCTAATAGCTGACATTAAAGATGTAATGATTTTCCCTGGGTTGTCTTCTTGCTAACTTTTTAATTAAAGAAAATGAAGAAAGGTCCAATTTTTCTTTCCCATTTTATCTTGGTTCAAGATTATGTACCCAAGTTTTCAATCACTGTAGAGCAGGGCAAATTATGGATGAAGTTTGGAGAAAGTAAGAACTAAACAATTCCACGCAGCCCAAACATCCTTAAGAAACAACGTTCTTTGAAGAATCTACCCAGATTCCAATAAGGAAACACAAGAGGCCTCACAGGTCATTCACATAGCATAGCATCTAAGAACAAGCACCAGGACACCAACAATACGACCCAGAAACCAGACTAATTAAAGAATGCAGCAGAGAATGAAGTTGGGCCACCTGCATTGCAAATATACAGTGTTCAAACCAGAGAAAGGATAGAAAATTCCACCATTGTAGTTGGTTCCACAAGAAGCATGCTGTGGCCTCTTTGATGTTTCCCCAGAGGGTGTCTGCAATAAACTGCCAGGCCTGAAAATGTTCAGCTATTCAGTCAGAAAGTGAGCATTAGGACAAAACAATATCAGGAGAGACTGGTGGGATGAGCCTGATGATTTCTATGTGTGTGACTTGGATGAAGGGCAAGACCATTTTCAAGTGTAAGATTTGTTCAGCAGCCACATCTGTTCCATGCGTGGAGGTGACCAAGCAAGACAGTGACAGGAGACAGACCACAGTTCCTTGGTTCTACCTAGAGAGACAAGGCAGCTCCACTGTAAGGACTGACCACCAGAAATATCAAAACCTCAGTGCCAGGTGGGTGACACAGGCATGAGAGCAGGAGCAGTCAGGGTTAGAAGAGATTCCTGAGGCAGCAGTGAAAGAAGGTTTTACAAAGAAGGTGAGGTTCTGACTATCTCCCTTTGCCTGCCCACTTCCTCTTGGGCTTGTGGATCTGAAGCATAGCAGGTTAATTTGGACCTTTGTAGCATATCATCTGTTATTGACCTTTTTGTGTTCATTACAGGGCTTACAGAAAAGTCGGGAACATGAGCCATTGCTTCTCTGCTGTCTCCTTGTGTCCCCAGCACCAGCTGAGGCTGTGTGGGAAGCTCCTTTACCAACTCAACCTTAACAGGATGTAATGATGATGGTGTTGTGGTCCTGTTTAGACACTTTTCAGGTGCCCATGTCTTCCTCTCAGGGCCCTTAACACTGTTCATTCCCACTTCTCCAAATTTTCAAGATTCTATTCCCTGAGTAGGCCTCTAGAACTATCTCTTTCTCCTGAATGTGCTCGATTTTTCACATGTTTCAGTGGTTCCTGTAGCCACTGGGCTATTTATCAGTTGCCTTCACTTATGTCTTTGGTTGATACAGCTTCTGGATAATTGATGATTTGTGTTTGTCTAGTAACACTGTTGAATCTCTTCACTCTTCTTGTCCATGTGTAACTTAGATTTGAATATCACAATTAACTCTCTACTATGTAAGGAAAAACAATACTTTAAGATCTTCTTGCCAGGCATGGTGGCTCAGGTTTGTAATCCCAGCCCTTTGGTAGGCCAAGGTGGGCGGTTTAACTGAGGTCGGGAGTTTGAGACCAGCCTGACCAACATGGAGAAACCCCACCTCTACTAAAAATACAAAATTAGCCGGGTGTGGTGGTACATGCCTGTAATCCCAGCTAATCGGGAGGCTGAGGCAGGAGAATTGCTAGAACCTGGGGGGCGCGGAGGTTGTGGTGAGCTGAGATTGCACCATCGCACTCCAGCCTGGGCAACAAGAGGGAAACTCTGTCTCAAAAAAAAAAAAAGAAAATCTTCTTAATTTTCCCCAGGCATGTTCTATGGTTGTTATCCTTAAATATTATTGTAATCATTATTTAACTGTGCACTGGCTGTTGTAGGAAACAAAGTTGTGTTCTCTTCTCAGTGGATTAACAATTTAAATAAAAAATGTAATGCATTCTAAGAAGATGAGGGAAGTATAATAGGAAAATGGATAAAATGCCCAGGAGATGGGTCATTACTTTGAGGAGATATGTGTCTCTGACCCTGTGTTGACTAAACCCTGCAACCCACCAGAAGGTACCTGTGAGGCCCTTGGAGGATTGCTTTGATAACTTGAACTGGCAGCAAACTAGTTTCCAGCTGGGAAAGGCTTCTTTTACTCCACTTAAAGAATAGATAACAATAGATTTTAATTGTTTTATTCACTTTGAACAACTACCACATACTTCTGCATCCTAGGGATCACACCTTGCTGTAGACAGGCCTGCTTCTAAGTGTGGGCTGTAACCTACATTGCCATTTTTCTTGCAAAAAAGGGTAAGTTTCCAGTGTACACAAGGCATTAGTAGGACCTGTAGACACAGGTGAACAAAGCAGACCAGGTGTCTGTCCCAGAGTTTACAGTAATGGAAGTGGATTCCCTTAACTGTGAACTATATGATTATGTGTTTAGTTATACCTGCTCTGCTGTTCACAACCGCAAAGACATGGAATCAACCTAATTGCCCATTAGTGATAGACTGGAAGTAAAATGTGGTACATATATACCATGGAATACTATGCAACCATAAGAAAGAATGAGATCATTGCTTTGCAGGGACGTAAATGGGGCTGGAGGCCATTATTCTTAGCAAACTAATGCAGGAACAGAAAGCCAAATATCACTTGTTCTCACTTATAAGTGGGAGATAAATAATGAGAATACATGGACACATAGAGGGGAACATCACACACTGGGACCTTTTGGAGGGTAGAGGGTGGGAGGAGGGAGAGGATCAGAAAAATAACTAATGGGTACTAGGCTTAATACCTGGGTGATGAGATAATCTGTATAACAAATCCCCATGACACAAATTTACCTATGTAACAAACCTTAACTTGTATCCCTGAATGTAAAAGTTAAAAAAATAATTTTACCTGCCTTGGATGCAAAATTCTGTGAGAGGGACCTGACCTAGCCTGGGAGTGGAGGTGGTCAGAGAAGCTTTCCCTGAAGATGGAATAATTAAGGTGGTATGAGAGGTGAGTGGGGACTAATCAGGGGAAAGGGAAGATATCAGAGAATGCAGTAAAAGGCAAGGGGGCTGTGCATGTAGAAGCCCCCAAGGCACAG
The DNA here is from genome assembly GCF_002776525.5 of Piliocolobus tephrosceles. Lineage (NCBI taxonomy): Eukaryota > Metazoa > Chordata > Mammalia > Primates > Cercopithecidae > Piliocolobus > Piliocolobus tephrosceles. Next base: position 24,354,733 of record NC_045442.1, read on the forward strand.
AGGAGGTGCATGCTACCCTTTAGAAAGCTGATGATGGCCAGTGTGGGCCTGAAGTGGGGAAGGTGGCCAGAGCACAGGTTGGAAAGACAAATAAAGACCAGATCAGGCAGGGCCTGGTGCACCGTGTTGAGGATTTGGAATTTTGTTTTGAGAACACAGATAGTCCTTGCAGAGAGTGTGCAGTTAAACAGGAGGTAGATTTGAGATATCATGATGATCCAGAAACTGTGGAGTTAAATGCATATTAAGTGGAGCTGAGCTTGGTTCTGGTGAAAACATACCTACTCTTGGCTGATGTGAAGAAACACTGATACAAAAATTGATCCCATTTTTGGGTTTCTTTTTTTCTTTGTTTTCAACAGAACCATTAGACTTTATCTTTATGGCACTCATCTGGGAACTCTGCCCTTGACTTTATAGACAGAGTGGGGAAGAATCTGGCCCTGGAAACCATGGATCCCGCCTTGTGATCTATAGTCTTCTCTACTCATTTCTTAATTCCCTCAGGTATGCATTCCTTTTGGAATACAAAGTTCAAAAGTGAATGGACACAAAGGAATGTGAACTTGGTGTCTATGGAGGTTGGTGGTGATCTGTGGAAAAGCAACAGCGAAGTCCCCAAGTGGGCGAAAGTTAAGTTGCCTCTCTCAGCCTCACTCCACGTTCCTCCTCGGGCCTGGTGCACAAGCTCTTTTGTGCATGTTAACACGGATAACTATGGAGTAGTTTGTAAATGGATTAAATATGAATTTAAGGTTAACAACTGTCGAGTTGACTAAACCCATTGAGATTCTTAAGATCAATGTCTTTAGGCTCAGAGAGAGGCAGAAATTAGGAAAAGGATTTACTGTTGATTTTGGACTGATGCTGCCGCCTTAAATTCATGCTGAGAGATGTCCATACCACCCTCCAACTAGTTCTTCCTTTTAGTGTTTTGTCTCCCCCATCCCCCCAACAACCAGTTCTTTCTTTTAGTCTATGCTTTACTCTCTGCCTCCTCTCCCTTCTTCTATCAGCCAACAACCCCACCTCATCCCCCTTCCCATCACATCTAACCTCCATCACTTATTTTATTCCCTCCATCCCTAACCCCTCCTCCTCCCCCTCCCCTTCCCCCTCCTCCTTCCCTCCCATCCCCTTCCCCTCCCTCCCTCCCTCCCTCCCTCCCTCCCTTCCTTCCTTCCTTCCTTCCTTCTTTCCTTCCTTCCTTCCTTCCTTCCTCCCTGCCTCCCTCCTTTCTTGCTTCCTTCCTTCCACTCATATTTATTTCTTTGTGATGTAAAATTTAATGGGAGAAAATGTATGAAGAATATGAAGAAATTATACACAAGAACTTGTTGGTGGTGGGTATGGGGGAGACAATCATACACAATAACGTTATGTCAAGAAAGACTTCCTGAGAGTCAGCTCCTTTCTATGATGGAATGAGCTCCCAGGAGATATATTAGGAGGCCAATCACTTGAATTATTTAAAACTCAACTGGACAGTCATCAAGGATGTGCTGCCAGGAAGGGGACCAGCCTCAGCCATATAGGAATGAAGAAAATGGTCCTAACTGGATTGTTCTCTTCTCAGCTCAGTTTTTCTCTAGGCTGAATTCTGTAACTCCTGCTGAAATCAGCTTAATCTATAGTCAGCAAGTTCCACTACTCTACTGTGGTAAAGTTCATCAGCAATTAGAACAAAATAAGGATAGGAGATATTAGGGATGCCCTTCTCAAGGAAAAGCCTGTTCCTATAGATGAAACATTGAACTTGATACTGAAGGAGCTCAGTTCTTATTCTAGGCTTACTCCTGATTATGGGATAAGAAAGGAAAGTTATTCTGCTACTTCATGACAAAATGTCCTGGTTATACATTACTTCCAGAAGTGTCTGAGTATGATTTTTTACAAAATGAGTAAAGCACTATAGCTTTCTCCCTGCAAAATCCTTGTTTCCCTAATATACATTTATGACATTTATACAGAGATCCATATTATACTTCCAGTGCATTGCAGGAATCTTTCTTAATTTTTTTAATTTGTGGAATGCTTCATGAATTTTCCTGTCATTTTTGCTCAGGGGCAAATGCTAATCTTCTCTGTATTGTTCCAACTTTAGTATATGTGTTGTCTAAGTGAACACAGAAATCTTTTAACAGAAAGTATGTGGAATATAAATATTGCTACTTTGGAACAGATCAATGTCCTTGCTGCCTAGCACTGTAGGACTTATGGGAAGCTGTTGTTGTTTATAGTGATGATGTCACCAGACAAACATATTCCTTGATTCTCCTCAAGCTTTGATAGGAACCCACTTGGTTCTATAAACCAACAGAACTTTCTACATGGGGTGCATACTTTATAATTTTTTTCACAAGTATCCTTTTATTTGATATTTCATTTGGGTATTATTAAGATTGTTTTACAGATGAAAATCCTAGAGCTGACAAGGGGAAACCTTATTTGCTCAGTGACCCAGAGCTAGCAAGTGGTAGAGTGGGAACACAGTCTGTCTCCAAAGCCCTATAGCCTTCTCATTTCACCATCCTGCCCTTCCTAACCCTTTTCCAGGCCTCAGCCTAGCAATGTACAGATGATGACCCTCCCTACCCTCTATATATGTCTGGCCAAATTGATCACATACAATCTTGTAGTCAGTCTCAAAAGCTGCTTTGAATGTAATTTTTCATTCTCAGGGAAACAAATGCAAATTCCTTTGGATTTTATACCTCTCAGTTGAACAAATCAGCCCTTTTCCTGATCAGCCAGGAATCGGATCCATTCTTCCTCCTCTCTTTGCAGATCTGCCTTCCCCTAAACTCCTGATACAAGCTCATCCACCCCATAAGGCCAGGACACCTGAGTGATTCCCCGGGCTTTGGGAACGCAACTTGTTGGGGCAACAACTTATTCTGGACTAGGTTTGACAGGAAGACCAACTTTTTCATGCCCTCATTTTGTCATAGTAAAGAGCCTGCTGTCTTTTGCAACTGACTGGATCCCTTGATCAATTCCAAGGGACCATCAAAACTCAACGTCCTGACCATAAGGATGATAAGAAGTAAAATAAGTAAACTAATGAACCTAAAATAAATTATCCGAGTGCTGTGAATACAACACAGAAAAAAAGTTTTCCCAGTAAAGAACTTAACATGGCTTTCACTGAAGGCCTTTCAAAGCTGAACTACTATGTTCACTTCTCATGTTCCCTGACAAACCTGAATCTTGTCACCTGCCAAAGGTATCTGTCTGTAGCATCTGTGTCCCTGAATTAATGTAAGGTATTTCTTTCGCCACGTACTGGTTTCTGTCTTGTTAGTCTTCTGTTTCTGAGCTGCAGGTTTCTGCTAAAAATGTTTCAGTTCAGAAAAAGTAAATAAAAAGTAATTATGTTTCTTTCATTGTTTGTCTTGCGATTTCCCTACTGGCACGTTTCCCTGAGGAAAGGACTAACTTGCTAGAAATCAGCTTTCTCCACAGCTAGGACAACATGTCTGAGAACTCAGAGACGAGAGCAACGTTAATCAGCAGGTAATACCCATTGGTTTCTCTGGAAGGAGTTAGGAGATGGAGTGGACGGAGTTGGCACAGCAAGGCTGGACCTGTTTTAGGAGTGGTAATATTAGTAATTAAGTGAAAATAATTATAATCATAATAGTGATAGCCACTTTTATTGATTAGCACTGTAATAAATACAGTAACAGATTATCTCACTTGAAACGCACCCAAAGCCCATCAGGTAGGTACTAATATTCTCCAGGTTTCAAATGAGAAAACCGAGGCTCTGTCAGAATCTTGTGATCTGCTTTATTACTCACAATGTGCTTTGTGACTATGGTGACATAGATATCAATGAACTGCCTAATTCATTCAGGGCCTAATGCCAGTGATGCTTGTCTTCTGTTTTCCTCCCTTCCTCCCAGAGTTCCAGGCTCTGGATGTATGTCTTGTAGCTGATTTATTATATCCCTACTATTCATTGCAGGTGCAGATAGGGGAAGATAGAAATGCCACTCAGTGAGATTTGTCCCCTTATGGTTTAAAAAAGTTGTTCATAATGTCCATAGATTCTATTTCTCCCCAGTTAGAAGAAATACGAAATAGCAGCAATAGAGTAGAACTTGGGATTTGATAACTTTGAACTCTGGTCTTCCAGCTTGACATGTGGCCTCCTGCAAGTCAATTCATTCCATAGGTAACAACTTTCTTACCTTAAACATAAGGGAATGAATTACAAGATCTGTTAAGATCCCTGTCTGCTACAGAATTGCATGTTTTTGTGATCACATGATTTTCAGTCATTTATTTTGATGTCATATAAACTCAGACTTCTCTTAAGGATAAGTTAGGCCTGGCTCAATGCCACAGTGACCGCCATATGAAATCTATTTGATTAGTCTTGCTTTAACATATCATGAATTTACTTAAGAAAATAAACCCAACAAATCTTAGGCTTCATTAAATAGTAAGATATTATTTGTGTCAGAACAATAGGTGATCAAATCTAGGTGTGGCTAAATGTAAACAGTGACACAGTATAATTTTCAAGAAGTGAAAAACAAGAATGTTGTAAAAATACATAGAAAGTATCTGTCAGGAATGACTTAAATCATTAACAAGGAAACCAGCAAACTGCTAAAGCTGGTTCAAAGAGTACTTGAGGAACGGAAATTCACGTAGTCTATCAGGAAGGGCACGCTGAAATAAGTTTGCAAGTCAGACACAAAGCTGGCTAGTTTCCTACAAAGCAATAAAACCATTACATTTGTGGCATCTTTTCTACTGGCCAAAAGTCTCTTGAATTTCTACTCAACAAACAGCCACAAATTAGTATGTAACTCAGTATCTAAGCCTTAATCAGTAGTAAATAGCAAATCAAACAAAGGTACACTTAGTAGAGAATTAAATAATAGTAGAGTGGGCTTGTTAGATAATACTTCAGCATCAAAAAAAACATAACCGTCCTTTTGCTTTATTTTCATGTTTTGGATAAATCTTGTTGTCAACTAAATTCACTGTTCAACAATATTATCTTTCTATAACTAAGATTCAGCATCCACAAAAGGGATAAGTGATACCCACCCAAAAGGACTGATGTGAATCTTACATAAGATGTGTAATTCATGTAGTTATGGACCAAAACCTAGTAGTTTTTGATCCTTTTCTTTATGTTTTGAAAACAACTACACTCAAAAGGTGAATGATTGCCAGATTTCTAAACAATGTCCTTATTCTCCAAGTTTATGCGAGATTGTTCTTTGGCATCCTTGCCCCAGAAATCAGAGAAGCAAAAAATAGAGAGAAGCACTAATGGTGTACTTGCTTCCCACCCACACATCATCATCAAACAATAAGCGGCCCTTTTTTAGGGGGTGAGGAATAGAATAGAATTCAAAGTTTTTGATACATTTTTTTTTTTTTTTTTTCTACAGGGTCTGTCATCCAGGCTGGATACAGTGGTGTAATCATAGCTCACTGAAACTTCAAACTCCTGGGTTCACAAACTTTTGATAAATATTCAAGAATATTTGCAGTTATCCATTATTTTAAAAATAATTTAAATATCTATAAAATCATAGAATATCTTGACATAATAGAGACTTGGACCTCCTACAGTCAACCACATTGACCTGGTTCATGATGAATGCTTTACACAGTCTTCCCTGCCAGACGGTCTCTCATCTCCAGTTCTGAATATAAACAATGATCAGTGGTCACCGTGGGGTCGGGGGACTAAAACTGACCATGACAATCTCTCAGGGGTCTCTCCTCATCGTTACTTTGAGTTTGAGTTTCTTCGCATCAATAATTAATGGTTCTCAATAAGCTCTTCCAATAGACCTTTCTGTGATGCTGAAAATATTGAATATCTGCACTGTCCAATATGGTAGCTACTAATCACATATGGCTATTGAGCAATTCAAATGTGGCTAGTATAACTGAGAAAATAAATTTTTATTTTTATTTTTTATTTTTTTGAGACAGAGTTTCACCTTTGTTGCCCAGCCTGGAGTACAATGGCATCATCTCGGCACACTGTAACCTCCGCCTCCCAGGTTTAAGCAATTCTCCTGCCTTAGCCTCCTGAGTAGCTGGGATTAGGCATGCACCACCATGCCCGGCTACTTTTGTATTTTTAGTAGAGACAGGGTTTCTTCACGTTGGTCAGGCTGGTCTTGAACCCCTGACCTCAGTTGATCTGCCTGCCATGGCCTCCCAAAGTGCTGGGATTACAGGCATGAGCCACAGTGCTTGGCCTGTTTTTAATTTTATTTAATTTTAGTTAATTTAAATTCGAGTTTAAATAGTCGCATATGGCTAGTGGCTACTGTATTGGACAATACAATCCTGTAGTCTCAGGACTGGTGTTCCTAGTCTACCTTATAGATATTAAGGAGTAGAACCTAAACTGCAAATACACTCTTTGAGGACAGGAATCACACTTAATACTTATCTCTAAAGTTATAGATTCTTTCATATGAAATATTCTTAGAAAGACTCCTGCTTCTGAGATGGAGTAAACATTTTTTCCTATTCCTCCCACTAACTACAACTAAAAACCCTTCTTTTGTAGTCATTTTGTTCAGCAATCTGATAAGGATAACAGATTAGTAGACAAATAATTATTGTATTTTGTGATGAATGAAACCCATTGTCTTATGCCTTTTATGTATATCATATTAATAAATGTTCCTTATACTTATTTAGAAGACTTTACTGTCAGCTCTACGTGAAGATCCAGTGAATATCTAGTGAGGTGGTGCATGAGCTGAATCTTGATGGAAGAGAGTTTACCAAGGGACCCTAAGGGTGAGGGAAGAGGGCATTCTTCTTAAAGGAAACAGCATGTGCCAAGACCTGGCAACATTAGTGTGCAGAATAGCACCTTCACTGAACTTCACAGAGGGACTACGCTTTGTCTAAGGTCATGAAATTCTTCAACAACAGAGCTTGGGGCAGCGTCAGTCCTTTCCACACAACCTTTCTGGTTGTAAGTGATCAGGCTCTTCCTAATTCGCCACTTTGAGCTTCCCGAACAGAATGCTCCCTGATCAGCTGCCCTCCAAATGTGTACTCAGAGCATGTAATCTTTATCATTCTTGACTTCAAGCCACATTTTGGATGCACCATGTCGATACACTGGCAAACTGCAAAAATTGAGAGAAAAAATATCAAAGCCAATTGAAACAAAGATGCACACGTTATGTCTAGGCTTCAGGATTGCAAGGTGCATTTAAGTTTAGTGCCCTTTAAAATTCCCTGGAAGTTCTCTATAACCTGATTTTGTTTGGCAATTTGTCTCCTCTTTCCTTCCCTGTCATATCTTCAATTTCAAAATTGGGGAAAGAGGGAAAACAATCTGCTTGCTGTAATCAGAGCCCATGCAAACGAAGCCAGGACCAAAGTCATGAAAGATTACCAATTCATAATTACCTTCAAACCATTTTCCATTGTGTGACCAGACTGAATTTTTGTATATAATCATGCAGCAATTAGCCTAGCAACTTAGTCCTTTTATCATTTCCCTGAGGCTAGCTGAAAAGTACCTATTTCCAGGCCAATGCAGCTAAGTCGCATTGTTATTATTATCTCATTTCATACTATTGGATGGCCACTGATTCTCTATATAGAAACAGCAACAGTCTAGCTGGAAATGAAGGCTACAAGACTTGTTTTGTAGTTTCTCCTTTAATAAGTCAATATTCAACAAGAGTGAATCCAGTCATCCACACTTCCAGGTGAATCAGTTTACTCAGATTGCTTCTCTCTGCAGTTGTGGTTCTGAAAGTTTAGCAAGCATCAGAGTTTCCTGTGGAGCTGGGCCCCACTCGCAGACTTTCTGACTCAATAGATTTGGGCTGGGGCATGAAAATTCTCAGGTGTTGCTGATGTAGCTGGTCAGACACCAGATTTTGAGAACCACTGCACTATGATCTGATTACATGGAGAAGTGGATGTGTGGTAGCTACAGGGCTTCCTGCATACACTTAGGAAATACTCATGATTGTGAGGAATTTTATTTCCTGACCAGAAGTTTAATTCCTTGGAATGAAATCATCTCTTCTTTATTCTTAGATACCCATGCATGTTTGCACATGAACACACACACACGTATATGCACACTAAATCTTACTTTGGAAAAAAGGAACGCACTGATAGGCTGACAGGGTCCGCCTTCCAAAATTCAAATGGAGAGGAGTCAGACTTTATAAAATAATATAGTATTTACTGAATTCAAATTATATAATAACTTGAGAAAATAACTTCACTTCATTTTGCAGTCTTCACATCTATAAGGTGAAGACAAATGTTTCTTGCCATGTGGTAGCTGCATAGATTCAATTCAATAGGACAATGCATATAAAAACTTTTAGCTCAGTCCCTTGCACATAATGACCACTCTGCAAATGCTTTGTAAAATATGGAAATTTCTAAGACCAAAGTTTACAAATCGACTTAACCAGCACATAGCCCTTCAGTCAATGGGATTTTTTTCCAAACAGAGCAACAACAGCATAGAAACACCTGGCATTCGCATTTCCTTTTCACTTACTTCCACAACCCAAATCACTCTCCGTCTAGCTTTTGGTATGTCACCAGTGAGAAAGTTTAACACTGGGGGCTTCCCATCTACATTTCTAGGTTTTCTCTCAACTCCTCGAAGCCCCATGCTGTTTCCTCTAAGAAGAATGCCCTCTTCCCTCACCTTGCAATAAAGAAAGGCCTGTCCTTTCATCTTTTCCTGGGAGGGAATGGCCTCTCATTTCAATTTTCAATGGGGACATGTATCCCCAGGCTGTAGTTTATGAGAAGAATTCTATCAGTGGGCAGAAGTGGTAGCTTATTATAACTAATTTATTCCTAAACCCCACACCCCTAACAGTGAGTGATGTGGGAGTGTTAAGGGGAATGTGACTACAATAAAAAAAGTAGGTGTGTAAATTTGGCAACTTTTCACTCAACATATCTGCTGCTTTCATAGTTCCTGGCTCCCCCATCTCAGCAAGGCAGAGGGCACATTGTTTGCAGGGTTCCAATAAATAGTTCATAGTGCAGCACCTTTTCCTAATTTGGGGTGAGGATTGAGGCAGGCAAGGGTATTTTCTGTTTTTCTTAAAATTAAGTAATTCTTTCAAAAGCTTTTTTTTTTTTTTTTTTTTTAAGAAACTTGTATTTGTGAATGAGAAGACAGAAAACAACTTAAATAGCAGTTGTGGGCTTTGGGACTGGAGAGTGGTAGGTGAATCTTGGCCCTACTATTTATCGATTAGAAAAGTATAAATGACTCTCATTTTTGAACTTCAGTTTTCACTTCTGTAGCGTGGAGAAAACACCTCATTAGTTTTGCGTAATGAAATAAGGATATAAAGTTCCCCTGGCCTATAATAAAACTCTCATTAATGAACACCATCTGATATATAAGTAACATTACCTTCTGATATGGTTTGGCTGTGTTCCCACCCAAATCTCCTCTCAAATTGTAATCTCCATAATCCCCACCTGTTGTGGGAGGGAGCTGGTGGGAGGTAATTGAATCTTGGGCGTGGTTTCCTCCATGCTGTTCTCATTATAATGAGTGAGTTCTCACGAGATCTGATGGTTTTATAAGCGTCTGGTATTTCCCTTGCTGGCACTCATTTCCTCTCCTTCCATTCTGTGAAGAGGTGCCTTCGGCCATGATGGTAAGTTTCTTGCGTCCTCCCCAGCCGTGTGAAACTGTGAGTCAATTAAACCTATCTTCTTGATAAATTACCCAGTCTCTTGGGTATTTCTTCATAGCAGCATGAGAATGAACTAATATACCTTCCATTTACTTCTCTATATTAAAGCACATTCTCATCGTATCATTTCATCCTCGCAATAATCGCTTCTGCCAGTCAGATATTCTTGTCTCTATTTGCCCATGTAGCTTTTAAACAGAATGAATGATTTATCTAGTTTTCAATCCAGAGCTTTTGATATACCAGCTAGAGAAGAAGACAGATCTTCTGTAAGGCTTGGGAGATGCAGTAAAGCTACTCACATTGATTCATGTGGCAAAATGCCTGCAGAGCCTAATGGTCTCTATAGAATGCCTTGATCCTAAATACATTCTTATTTAGTTTCTAATAATATAGCCATATACATTCTTATTTAGTTTCTAATAATATAGCCGTGTACATTCTTATTTAGTTTGTAATAATATAGCTGTATACATTCTTATTTAGTTTCTAATAATATAGCCATCATTGAAGTTAAACATTTAGGAAAGAAAACTACATAATTACAAATAATCCAATCTATTTTTCTAATTCTTCAATAAAAATTGGAAAAACAGATTATTCAATTAACTAAATGTTTAGCTGAAGAAATGTGAGTGAAATGATATGTAATCACCAAGTGCTTATGGTTGCCCATCGCTTGACAATTCACTTGGGTCAAACAAGCTTCAGCTGGGCTTCTCTTCTCCCACTTACCCTGGACCTTTGGCTCATCCCCACAGTTAAGGTTAAGCTGGCACTAAGATGTGGAATATAGCTCTGACCCTTCCACTCCCTTAACAGCTTACCACAGGGAAGAGCATCTGTTGAACCACCCTGACCATGCTGTCTGCTGGCCCCCACAATCACTTTCTTCCCCAACAAAGTTCCTGCTAGTCCTGCAGACCCCTCCCTATACAAGAAAAACCTTTTACTTTTGCTTAATGTTGAGACATATACGGACTCTGAGGTTGATGTGTTCTCCTTATTGCAGTAGTCATCTTGAAAGTGTCTTTTTCTGAATTATGTCTGGATTTGTTTTTCATTTGACAATAACTTTTAGACAGAAATTTTGAGTCGATGATAAAGTGAGAATCCTTTTATGATACTACATTACTTTTACTGATAAGGCCACATATGATCTCTCTGGGTGTGTGTGTGCGCGCGCATATGCATGTGTTGAGAGAGAAACAGAGTGAGACACAAAGACTGAGATCATTTAACTAAAAAATAATAATAACATTTATTGGGTATTTGCCACACTGAGTGGCTTAAAGGGCATAATCTCATTAAATTCTGACAAAAACTCTATAAAGCATGTCCCAGAAATAACTCCATTTTACAGGTCTTAAGAAACTAAGACCTACATTATTTAAATTTATTCACCAAGTTGCCATAAATTAGTAAGTTGCAAAGCTGTCTGATTCGAAAGTTTGCATTTATAATATCTGTATCATATTCCTTTTTTCCAATTTGGGATGCTTTAGGTGCTATTTTCTTACCTGTGTTATGTTTATTACCAAATTATTGATATTTTAAAAATCATATTCTTGACAAAACTGGATTGAACTAATTTAACATGTAAGACTCTGGTCTAGACACAGGGAAAGCCAAAACACAAAGAGGAATGCAAAAATGTTTTTAAGAGGTATACAGTTTGGTATTGGAACTGAGATACAAAGAAGTAACTCTAAAATGACTGCAAATGACATAGAACACAGGGAAACAAAGGACTATGGGAATCAGGAAGAGGGAAGGAGTCTTTCTGGTGCTGATGAGGACCTTTAGATGGTGCTTCAGGGCCAGGTGCCATGGCTCACGCATATAATCTCAGCACTTTGGGAGGCCAAGCCAGGAGGAACACTTGAGCCCAGGAGTTCGAGACCAGCCTGGGTGACATGGTGACACCTTCTTTCTATTCAAAATTAAAAAATAAAATTTCCAGGCAAGCTAAGTGGCATGTGCCTATAGTCCCAGCTATTCAAGAGGCTGAGCCAGGAGTTCAAGATTGCAGTGAGCTATAATCATATCACTGTACTGCAGCCTGGGTGACACATTGAGACTGTGTCTCATAAAATAAAATTAAAAAATATATAAATTGTGCTTTAACAGTGCCTAAGTATAATTGTGAAATGGAGCCTCCATGAAAAATCTTCAATTAAAAGTTAGGATTGATCTGGCCGGGTGTGGTGGCTCACACTTGAAACCCCAGCACTTTGGGAGGCTGAGGTGGGTGGATCACGGGGTCAGGAGATCGAGACCATCCTGGCTAACACAGTGAAACCCCGTCTCTACTTAAAAAAAAAAAAAATACAAAAAATTAGCCGGGCGAGGTGGCGGGCGCCTGTAGTCCCAGCTACTCGGGAGGCTGAGGCAGGAGAATGGCGTGAACCTGGGAGGTGGAGCTTGCAGTGAGCGGAGATCACACCGCTGCACTCCAGCCTGGGGACAGAGCCAGACGCTGTCTCCAAAAAAAAAAAAAAAAAAGGTTTGATTCATAAGATAGTAATTAAATATAAACTCAGGGTATATTGCAAAATTTAACTCACAGGTGTATCATTATTAAAAGGTTTGTGAAGGTGAAACGAGCTGGTACTGGAGAGATGAGGAGTAATTAAATACATTACAAAGAACACCAAGCTGCTCAATGTCCCATGATATAGCTATGGCAGATCCTAATCTTTAACATTTTTATGCAGATGCTTAGATTCTCCTCCTAGCTATTTTTAATGCATAGCTACAGAATTTAGCATCTTGAGAAAGTGCATAGAGAGGAAAATGGGTTCTGCAGTGTTATTTACTATGTGGACTTACCCCAGGTCAGTCACTGAGTGCCTTTGGCATTCCATACAGAAAAAGATCTGTAGGACATTTGTGTTATCTGGTGCCTTCTAGGAAATAACGAGCTCCTGTTAAGGATCTTCAGATTGCCAAGATGTAAAACAAAATAATCTTTTTCCCTGATGTGTTTTCAAACAAAAATACCCCTGTAAAGAAGTGATGTGATGTTAATAGTTCAATGACAGTAGTACTTTGATCTCATTGCTTTGATTGGGCTTTGAAGATAATTTGATTGTAATTCTTTCTCTGGGACATGTCTGAAATACAGTTTGGAATGGTCAATGAAGCCATTGACTGGCCTTTTTGCTGGAAATGTTAGCTCTTGGGGTCCCTTTTGTACTGTTTATTTTCATCTGTAGTGATCCTTCTCTCACTTTACATAGCTCTTTGTGCTTTAAATTCCGGAAAAAGGAATATTATATTTTAATGGATGTGATTTTTCTCATCGGTGACCAATAGCAGTGAGTCCCTGAGCACAGGCTTCCTGGGTGAGAAATCTCAAGTCACATCTTACTAGAGCCAACTACACACTTACTCTTTTTTGAGGCAGTAAAGGGCATAAATGGGCTTTGGCAGACAGACCCCACCTTTACCACTTTGTAACTGCTTATCTATGCTGAGTGGTCAACAAATAGATGAGTTTGGTTGATGATCTCAGAGGCTAAATATGATGTGGGAAAGTTGGTCACTTTGGTGATAAGAGCTAGATTCTTATATCCCTAGTATTTTTCATTTCTGATGTGTATCTGCCGAACCTCCCTGAGGTGCTTGGGGGCTGCAGCCATTTGGTGGTCTCCAATAAGCCACAGAGCCCATAGCCAGGTGGGAGGTACCCCATGCAAGGTAAAGGAAAAAGGGAAAGTAATTTTGACAAATCCTTTGAACTCAGTCTCTGGAGGAACACAATGGACATGTGAATTTTCACGTGTGAAGTCTGAACTCTAAAACTCCAGTCCGTTAGCCTGATAGCTCTTGGGATCCAAAAGACCATGCTACGAGGCCTGGAGACACTGACTTTCTTGATGGTAGAGGGGTTTAGTTGTAGGGGAAACTTATGAGCGTTGGGGAAGAGTTATGCTGCTTTCGTGTGGACGGAACTGTCTTTGTTCAGAGGATTAAAAATGTTTCCTTCCCACAAAGACTGTGAAGATGTAGGTTTTCTATGGAAAACACACAGGGCCTTGGAATTCTCATAAGAAAGTCCAGTGTCTGATGGTTTTGTCTTGCTTTTGATCTCTTATAAGAGCAGTAAGGAACATCTTTGAAAAATGCAGTTGGAAGATTCAAATATCACGTTTTCTGTGTATCAGTATATCAGCTACAGGGTGTAGGGGTGTATAGTACTGAACCCCAGAGAAATGTGACAGTGTGTCCTTGTTTCTAGATGCTGGCATAGCTAGGGGTTGAATATTCTAGAAAGGTGAATTGTGGAAAGTAGGGAGTGCTGGGAAGGGTTTTGAAAGAGACCAATTATAGTACATAATTTCAGAGCTCCTTTAACGCAGTGACTTTTTCTTTCTTTAAATGCTATTTTCAAAGCTGAGAACTGGCAAGAGATCTGTGTAAAGTTACTCAGTCACTTAAATAAAAAGCATCCATTGAAATAAACACAGCTCAAATCGGCTGCATCCACTTTCCATAATCACTCTAGATTTTACCAAACAGTTTTCCCTGTTACCATTCAAGATGCCAGCTGCTTAATTTTCAGTTTTGCCTCTGCTTTGTTAATCTCATCAGTTTCTGTCAGAGGCTCTTTAACTGACAAAATGTAAGACTGTTTACTCGTTCCAGCCTAATTTGTACCTTGTTTGGTCTGATTGAGAGGGAAGAATAAACATAAATGATTTTTATATGTAACACAATTAGTGGTGAGCTAGGCTATCAGTGGTATCTTCAGCTATCCCTTTAGATACATATTGAACACCTGATCAGGTGCTTGTCTGCCTCCCGAGGGAATCAAGAGAAATGCATTTACCAAACTTTCTGAAAGTGCAGTGAGCAGGATATTAGTGTTACATAGAAAATATGTGATATTTGTTCTGATGTTCAAGGAATCAGGATGTGGACATCTTTAGGGGAGCCTAATTTTGGCTACCACAGACTTGCACATTCTAACTGCTACACATTTTAAATTCTTTTGTTTTTGATACTTGTCACTTCACCTTGTTGTCTTTCTCCAAACCTATAACCTCAGATTTTGCATACCTCCAGTGGAGACAGGTCCTCTCTTTAAATATTTGTGTTTTTCTATTTTTTTTTTTTGTTTGTTTGTTTGTTTTGAGATGGAGTATTGCTCTGGCCCAGGCTGGAGTGCAGTAGTGTGATCTTGGCTCACTGCACCTCTGCCTCAGTCTCCCGAGTAGCTGGGACTACAGGCACCTACCATCACGCCTGGCTAATTTTTGTATTTTTCGTGGAGATGGGGTTTCACTGTGTTAGCCAGGATAGTCTCGAACTCTTGACTTCGTGATCTGCCCACCTCAGCCTCCCAATGTTTTAAATAGCATCTGAAGACATCTTCTCACTGATCATAGAGAAACTTTGTTCTATATTGGACTTTTTTTCTTTCTCTTAACTGCTCTACTTGTTTTCTTGTCTAACCTGCTTACCTATCTACCCACCATACTTACCTATCTACCTACTTTTCAAAATAAAAAAATTGTTTATAAGATAGCTAAATTATTTCCTCCATACATTTTTCATACATTTCTCTAAAAAATTGTAATAGCATATGAAATGGGCCTATGTTTCTTAAATAAATAGCAACAAAAGCAAAAAACCCTGATGGTATATAATGTACACACACAGGTAAAAAGTTAGGGCCTTTATTCATGTATCCAAGAGTAATTATTACTGCATTCAGCATTGATCTTTCTGGGATCATTTCAGATAATATTTTAGTAGCAAAATTGAGGTTTCCCAGAGCCAGTGAGAAGCACATCAATTGAACTGATTGATGTCTGCCCTTTTTTCTAGCTGCTGCTGAGCTCTGTTCCCAAACAGCTGGGCATCTCATTTGGCAAGAGGGTTCCCAGGAGTTGAATAGCAGATTATCTAGGAGCTAAGGGAATTACTATTTGGAATCAAGGATATCACACAGTGATGGGTAATTATGAATTATAAGGGGATGAGCACTCAAGATACAAGGTACACTGTGTGACAAGGGCATGCTACTTAAAATGTTTTCAATTTGTGGACAGTTACTGATGTAATTCCCTCTGCTTCCTATTAGAGTTAGCTTGAGTTCAGGTTCCAAAACCCCACCTAGTCACAGGATAAACTTGTCTCACACTTTGAACTCTGAGATCGTTATTTCTATTACTTGTGAGTTTGAGAAGCTGAGAACTGAAAGTGATGACTTGGGGAAATTTTAGGTTTCCTGCTTACCTCCTTGTTTTGATTACTTAACTGCCCTACCTATTTTCTTGTCTAATCTACTTACCTGTCTACTTACCACACTTACCTATCTACCCACTTTTTAAAACATGAAAATTATTTATCATTGAGATCACAAATTATTTTCTCCATACACTAAGTTTTTGACTATTATTTAACCTTGAGTTTAAGCATTTGCTTCATTTGCTCTGATTTAGAGATTCTTTTTGCTATATTAGGAAAAAACTATAATTGAGATGGATGGGCAGACCTTATTTTATCACATTCTTTAAGGGCTAGATAGTATGATCATTGTGATGATGATAATGATAATAACAATTATGATACTAGAGAAATGGATATAAGAGGAAGAAACAGAGGAAGAAATTATCTCTGGGCTTGTGGCAGATTTATTAACTTTTAACTCCACCTAAAATCATTCACTTATATATTCTTGGATTTCAAGCACATTTTTTCCCTCAATTTCTCCTGCCGTCTCTTTCTGCATCACTCATTAAGTCAACTAGATGCTGTATATGTACTGAGTCTTCAAGGTACTATAAGAGAAGGTTATTTGGATTTCAAAGACATACACAACTTCTGTTACCAGAAACTGGATCTTTGACTCAACAGAAGAAAGAATGCCCCAAATTATGCATATTTAAATAATATATAGAAAAATACAGAACATTGGTAAATAGAAAATGACCCAAATCCAAGTACTATTTTGATTTCCTTTTTTTTTTTTTTTTTTTTTTGAGACGGAGTCTTGCTCTATCGCCCGAACTGGAGTGCAGTGGCCAGATCTCAGCTCACTGCAAGCTCCGCCTCCCGGGTTTACGGCATTCTCCTGCCTCAGCCTCCGGAGTAGCTGGGACTACAGGCGCCCGCCACCTCGCCCGGCTAGTTTTTTGTATTTTTAGTAGAGACGGGGTTTCACCGTGTTAGCCAGGATGGTCTCGATCTCCTGACCTCGTGATCCGCCCATCTCGGCCTCCCAAAGTGCTGGGATTAGCCACCGCGCCTGGCCATGATTTCCTTTCAATCTTCCCCAACGACAGTAGTTTTACTGGTTGTAACCTAAGTATAATGTAATTTTGTGTCTGGTGGATATTTGTTGTTTCTGTATACATGGGGCATCTAACCTTTGTCTTGTCTTGGGAGAATTCCTTCCTAGACAAGTTTTTCTCCCACTATAGTGGTTGAAAATGTCACATTTCTGCTTTCACAACATCCTCTGAGTCCACGGTGCTGCCCATGAACAATCAGAAGCTCCTATCTCAGATTAAATCAGAAACAGTGACTTGATGTTACAGAGAATGCACAGGATCCCATCCAGTGGAAATGGCAGTGAACTTGTCAGGGAGTTATATCTAATTTTCTGAGGAGCAGCAGAGAATCCCTATTAAGTAAACATCCCAGGATCTGGTAATGCTGGTCGTTAAGCAGGTCTGGGACACTATATCACATGATGTATTATGAGCCTTTCTATATAGATATCTTGCAGAGGTATCCCCTACAATGTGTGTTCTCCTTGAAAAGTAGAGCCTTTATGCTGGGGCTTGGCTGTCCATCCTATAAGCACATTTCCAGTCAGGGGAATGTATGGTTTTGGCTGTTAGAATGTGGTTGTGGCCAAAGCTTTTAGGAAGTGGTCCTTTTAGGAAGTGGTCCTATGCTTTCCATGCTCTCCTCCCTTTGGCTCACTGGGTGTGGACCACAGTTAGGCTTCAAGGCTGGTGTTTCCACAAGATGGAAGGTATTTAGGATTATTGAAAAGCATGAAAAAGTGTGGTTTGTTATGTGAACAAGAGGTAAACTAATATCTTAAGTCACAGAACCATGGGGTTTTTTTTTGGTTACAAAACTAGTGTTGCCTTAACTGCTCCTCTACATAAATTCTTCTCCAAGGAAATACACTTAAGAAGTCGTGTGAGGAAATGCATTATGCCTTCATCAATGCACTACACCTGAGGATAAGAATAAACGTATTTTTAAATTTTTTGTTAATATAAACCTATGTCTAAACAATGCAACATTTTCAGTAATTACTAGTTTTTATATTTCATATTGATTGAGAACCTAGTAATTACAAAATTGTGCATTTGGAAGATATTTCTTCAGATTCTCAAATGGCCTTTGAATATAAATGAAAAGTCAGCAGCTTTCAGGTCAACCTTACTCTATTCTTTATTCAGATGTGGTTGAATGGTTTTGTTTGTCCTCAAATAGGAGATGGGTCTGTATTCTTTATTTTTTCAGACAATCACCTGGTTTTATAAAATGTAAAAATGTTGCTTTGAAACCATTAAAGGCATCAATCTCAGAGAAGTGGCATAAACATAAACATTCACAAATAATCCATTTTTAAAGTAGACTGGCTAAATTTACATATAGATTAAAATGGAAATGTATGAAATACTTTTTTTTTTTTTTAATCCTGATAGCCTAACACCACTCATTTTTTTGTTTGAGATGGAGTCTCACTCTGTCACTCAGGCTGGAGTATAGTGGCGCAAACTTGGCTCATTGCAGCCTCCACCTCCCGGGTTCAAGCAATTCTCCTGCCTCAGCCTCCCGAGTAGCTGGGACTACAGGTGCTACTAGACCCAGCTATTTTTTATACTTTTTAGTAGAGATGGGGTTTCACCATGTTGGTCAGGATGGTCTCGATCTCTTGACTTCGTGATCCACCTACCTCGGCCTCCCAAAGTGCTGGGATTACACCACTCATTTTTAATGGCTGTAGACTGTGCATAAAGTGCCATGGGTGTTTCCATCTACCTGGAGATGTAAGTGCCCTAGTCCCAGCCAGACTTCATAGGGTTAATTTGAAAATTGATTCCAAGGAGAAGGCAGGGAAAGAATGTGTTGGAGAAAGACTGAAGGATCTACATCAGAATAAGGTGGAATTGATTGAATTAATTTATATGACTTGAACTCATGTTGACCCTGTCTCCCACCTCACTTATATGTAATATATATAATATAAAGTATGTAAAAATGAGGTGTGTGTGTGTGTGTGTGTATATATATATATATATGGGGTGGTGGAAGGAAGAGGGAGTTAATTATCAAGGCTTCATGTTTACCAACTTTTTGGTTAGCATAATCTCATCTTGAACTTTGCTTGGAAGAGATAATTTATTTTCCTGGAGGTTTATTGTGCAAGTGCGTGCGTGCACACACACACGTTTGTACACATTCTTAGGCCAGCTTCTCTCACACAGCTGAATTACGTGAGACTGATCTCTTATAGTCTCTCCTTGTTTCTGTAAAGCAGAAGTTCTGGATATCTCTCCCTCACCAATAGGATGAATAGGAAAGAATTAAAATGGGAGTGGGCGAGTGAGGTGGGAGTAGATGTCAGTGGGAAAAAAGGAACAAGTGATACTGATTGATCAATACACTACATACAGGATATTAATCAGTTGGTGAATATTGTTCACCCCAGGCCCATTGACTTATTCTTGGAGGTGGGGTCTTGGAAGTAGCTTTACAGAAAAGATTCTCAGGTGATCTTGAGAGTGCTGGGTTGAGTATATGCTAAGTATTAGTGTAGTTTTGAAAGGACTGATAATAAGAAACAGACTCAGCAATTACCTGTAATGCATTTTTAGTGTTGTAACAGCGCTGCTAACTCTCTATTTCTGCTCCCTGCCCCACCCCCACCCCCAAACCCCATAGCTGCAGTGGGTGGGATGAACAAACCAGCTCTTTCTCTTTTCTGCCTGGATCAGTGGAAAAACACAACCTTGGTACAGGACACAGTACCTTAAAGCACTTCAGATCCTTCTTTGCAAGTAGGGAGGGAATCATTTTGAGTAAACATTCGAAAAGGGCAACAATGAAAGCTCTCCAAATCCAGCCAGAGGTCTGGAGCCATCAAATCCAGGGCAGTCAGGAAACTGTCAGATAAGTAGCCATCCCTGCAAATAGCCCCTGGAATATCGCCAAGTCCACAAAGCAGGTCTAAAATAAAATCCCACGGCTAATAATATAATCTTGTTCTAAGCGACTAGCTATGATTGAAGTACTTATTTATTTTTCTTTGCTTTATGTGTATTTTAGCACAATTCTTTCATCACCATGGTCCTAATGACCAGTGCTACATTATGGACCTTTGATTTTGCAGCGAGTAAGAAACATGCAAAAAATGAGCCAGTAAATAAATGTGTTCTGTTCCCTCCAAAGCCAGGAGCAGATCCTTTTATATAACAACAAAAGCAATCCAAGAAAGCTTCCCATGTGCTGATAATTCTAGTTCTGTTTCCAGGCTGCAGGGAATGAGTGCTGAGTTTATACTGTAATGGTAATAGTCCTTCCTATAGGTTGTAAACAGCTCCAACGCCTAAACTAAGTGGTATGGCTTAGTTGTTTTTAAGAACATGGATTTTAAAATGAATGCTGGAGATAGACCTGGAATAAAATCCTGCTTTGCCACGTATACTTGGATGATCTTCAATAAATTACTTAACCAATCTAAGCTTTTTTCCCCTCTATCTGTTAAATGGTAAAATCGTATACCTACCTCTAGTGGACTTCGATATCTTTTATTTAAACCCTCCGTAATTCAAAACAACTAATATAGAATCCCCACTCCTTGGATCTGAGGACTGAGCATATTGACTCAAGACTGTTCACTGAAGAGCTTTATTCCTGTGGTTGCAGCCATTGGTTAAAGCATAAACCTGTAACCCAAGAGAGAACAGAGATGCTCCTTAGGATTTCTTTGCTGGAGAAAGCAGGGCCAACTGCTCTTTCAACTGCAGGTATCCATTTTTCCTGCCACAAGTAGAACACATAACCGTGGAAGGTGAGATTGAGGCCAATGAGTTAAGAAAAGTTGTAGAGTGGCAGGGGGAGACATAGCAAACAAGCCTGATATAATACTGCAGCGAGAGCCACCCTTCCCATTTTCTTGAACTGTTAAATCCCCAATTTACTTTAGCATTGTTATTGTTAGCAGTAGTAATGAGACAGGAATAATATAAGCCGGGCGCGGTGGCTCAAGCCTGTAATCCCAGCACTTTGGGAGGCTGACACGGGTGGATCACAAGGTCAGGAGATCGAGACCATCCTGGCTAACATGGTGAAACCCCGTCTCTACTAAAAATACAAAAAACTAGCCGGGCGAGGTGGCGGGCGTCTGTAGTCCCAGCTACTCGGGAGGCTGAGGCAGGAGAATGGCCTCAACCCGGGAGGCGGAGCTTGCAGTGAGCTGAGATCTGGCCACTGCATTCCAGCTCGGGCGACAGAGCAAGACTCCGTCTCAAAAAAAAAAAAAAAAAAAAAGGAATAATATAGGATGGTCACAGGAGAATAGAAATGCCCAGGCAGCAGTTTCACATCACTAGCAAAGGGAAACTGTTGAAATGGTTGCATAAGCTAGGGGTGGATAAGACCCTGAGAAACACGATGTGGGCCAAGCTCGCTAAGACTGACTGGACCCAACATAGCATTGGATTTGACCTAGGTTTCACCTAGGACCTTGTTATATGCTCATTAACATACCGAATCACACACTCACTAGTGCCATGACAGTTCTGGGAATATCCGTATTTGGTGTAAAAATGGATGGCACCACAGTTCTGAGAAACCTTCACCTTCTTCCAGAAATCTTCATGAATATTCCACCCCTGGGTTAAAGAAACCAATAAAGATGGAAACCCCAAACTCTGTGGGTGAGATGCTCTCTCTTGAGTATGTCTATACTCCTTCTTAAGTACACTTTCACTTTGCAATAAATCTCCCTATTTTTTCTTTCCTTTTCTTTTTTCTTTTCCTTTTTTTTTTTTTTTTTTTTGAGATGGAGTCTCGTTCTGTTGCACAGGTTGAAAGGCAGTGACTCAGTCTCAGCCCACTGCAGCCTCTTCCTCCTGGGTTTAAGCAATTCTCCTGCCTCAGCATTCCAAGTAGCTGGGATTATAGCCATGTGCCACCATGCCTGGCTAATTTTTGTATTTTTAATAGAGATGGGGTTTCACTGTGTTGGCCAGGCTGGTCTCAAACTCCCGACCTCGTGATCCGCCCACCTTGGCCTCCCAAAGTGCTGGGATTACAGGTGTGAGCCACCACACTTGGTCTACTTTATTTTCTAACTAGCCCTTTAATTCCTTCTCTGGACAGTGTTCAGGGCCTGGACACCAGCTGGGGTTAAGGTCCCACCAGCGTTTAGGGACCTCTCTTAGCCCACCAGTATCAGTAACAGTAGTAGAGTAATATTATTTGTTGCTCTGCTGTTCAAGTCAGCTTTAGTTGAGGTTCTCTAGTTTGTAACTGGAAAAGTCCTAGTTAATATAGTACCACATAGGAGTACAGCAAGGGGGAAATGAGGTGCTTACTACATGTAAAACACTTAGCATCATGAATAAAACCTTAATAAATATTAGCCATGATAATGAGGATAGTGATAATGACAGTTATAATGACAGTGCTAATAATGATACCTTCTATTTTTTTCCTGTAAAATATCCGGAACAGCACCATGAATGTCATAGGCACTCACTAAATGTCACTTGATTTTTTTCCCTCTTCTTGGAAGATAGTGAGAAAGTTAATAAGAACTGGAAAAAAACTTTGCATCTGTTTCTGTTGCCAGCTCTAGCCATTACCAGTTTTCTGTTTCTATGTTTGATGTGGTTTGGCTCTGTGTCCCCACACAAATCTCATCTTGAATTGGAATCCCAATAATCCCCACGTGTGTAGGGAGAGACCTGGTGGGAGGTGATGGGATCACGGGGGCAGTTTCTCTCATGCTGTTCTTATGATAGTGAGTTCTCATGAGATCTGATAGTTGCATAAGGGGCTCTTCCCCCTTCACTCTTCACTCTTATCTCTTACTTGCTGCCATGTAAGACATGACTCTTCTCCTGTTGCCATGATTGTGAGGCTCCTAAGGCTTCCTCAGCTGTGCAGAACTGTGGGTCAATTAAAACTCTTTTCTTTATAAATTGCTTAGTATGTCTTATAGCAGTGTGAAAATGGACCAATACAATGTTCAATTTTTTTATTGGTAATTCATATTAATACCTTACCTCAACTTCAAATTATGGAAGAACTTAGTTCTCAGTATTTTCACCTTTGAAGGACTAAGTAGTTTGTTGTCGGGGAGCTGGATGGTGCTGCTCAGAGCAAGAACATATTTGCATGAATTAAAATCCTGTAATATGTTCTCCTCAAGCTTCCTCTGTTTTCTGTTTTGAGAAACAATGAAAAAGACATTGCCTCAAATCAGAGGACTTTTAGAAAATAAAACCAAAAGGCAGTGGCATAATTCATTACTGTCAATCTTGTTAGGATGATACATGTAAGGAAAGCTACAAAGGTTTGGAACAATCTGGAAGAAAGCTCTGATAAAATTACAGAAGAGATACATAATTTTTCTAATGATTATTAATCATCACCATCTTCTTCCTCACTTTTGTTATTAACGTTCATATTGAGTTAATGACTGACCCTGAATGACAGTAATTAATTTCTAGTTCATACATTGATTTGCTTTGCATGTTCAAGAGCTGGGCTTAACAGAATTTTGGGCAGAACTATGAGTCAAACAGGATCACTACCAATATAAATAAAGAAATCTCTATGTCAGCATTTGAATAGAGAAATGAAAGACACAGACAAAACCATTTCCTCACTGTGGACACTGGCCATAGTTTGGACTACGTAACCTCAGACAAATGTGCTAGGTAGGTATGGGAGTTAATTTCATGTTTTCGATATCTTTGTGAGGAAACAAAGCTGAGGAAAAAGTAATCATGACTTGGAAATCATATAGGTCATATAGCTAATTTAGGTTGATGTATGTATACTTATATATATGCACATATACATGTATATAAATGTATGTATATATAATACTTATATAGGTATACATAAATATATTTATATTCATACAAATACATAAATATGAGTATAAATAATGTATAACTTTAAACATGATGGCAGAAGCTTTTGTGTGTTCATCAAAATCAATTAAATATATTTCTTCTACCACTTAGGCACATAGTTCATCTGCATGCTGAAGACTCACTGTTATTAGATGTGACCATGTGGCTAAGTTCTGGCCAATGGAAAAGGGGAAGAAGTAAAATGTGTTATTATTCCCAGGACTGGCCCATTATTTTGTCTCACATGAATATCCAGATCCTCTCAGGATGTAAATGGTTATCAGAGAACACTTAGAATCTGAGGGTAGACTCATAATATTGAAGACTGAGTAACTTCATGGAAGTTGCTTGCTGAAAAGAAACTCATTTAATTGATTACATGGGGTAAGAAATAAACTATTGTGATTAGCCACTGAAATCTGGGAGTTTGTAATAGCACCTGGTAACATTTTAATATTATAGTAATCTATAATCTCCTAAACTCCTTTAGGACTAAGTAGTCTTAAAATATTTGTATGATAATGTGATCAAAAGTGACTTTTAATAAGTGTTTTATTGTTAGTTAGTATATTTTTACTTCTTTTACCTGTGTGGCCTTAGAAAACTTGAGGTCTCTGAGTTTAATTTAATCTTTCTGAGCTGGAAAATAAGGTAACAGTACTTAACTCACAGCATAATTATGGAGTTTAAAAGAGCTAGTGTGTGCTTCAGCATCCCAGAGTAGGGTAAGTTCTCCACGAAAAATGTGTGTCCCTCAGGCCCACCTCTGGCAGAGAAAGCTGCAATTTCCCAAAACACTCTATTTCTCCTTTCTCATTGCCTCATCTCTGCTTGATGAGCTCAGCTAGGGCCAGAGAGGCCATGTCTCATTCATCTTTAAATCTACAGCACTGAGATCAGGCTGCCTGACTAGCAAATACATTCCAAATAAATAACTGCTGAATACATGTATTCATGAATCAAATAATTTATGATATTTTCTGTCTTCATTAGAGACTGTTAGCGCATCAATATGGTGTTTGTTGAACCTGACAAGATGATCAGTTACCCTTGTGTTTATTCTTTCTTGCCCATGGTTAGTGGATGTACTAAAAAAATGGATATATATCTGAATTGTGAAATGAAATGAGTTTTCATAAGTACAGTCAAATGATTTGCCAACTCTTGTGTCTACTGCTAATGATACAAAACACTAGCATTGGACTCAGAATGATCAGGTTTTAATTTAGTTAAAATTTAGGGGTTCTCATAGGAGAAAGAGGGGACAGCTAATCAGAATACCTGAGGATCTTTTCCAAAACTCAACTACAATTTTGGAATCCAGATGGGATCATTCTCCAGGCAGTGTCTGATGCCCTACCTCCATGGAGACTCACTGACCTTTCTGCCATGTGCTTTTCCAGTTATTTAGTCACATTTATGCCAGATAATCAATGGAAAATCATAACTTTCCAAGCCTTGTTTTCTCTTCTGTGCAATGAACATCTCAGTGTAATTGCAAGGACTGAATTTACAGTTCCCAGAATCTGGTACTGGTACTCAATTGCTTGCATTTGCTTTCTTGTACTATTGGTGACCCCATTAAAGTCAACTCAGCTCTCAGTGCTCATTTTCTCTTTTCTAATTTTCCTATCTAAACTTACTCTTGTAAACAACTCGTATCATTCTTTTAGAATGATAGAACAGATTTTTCAGAACAGAGTCTGCTGTTCTATTCTGATTTTATTTTTTTACTTCACTGTGTTAGAAGGTGTATATTTTACATTTTAGTATGTAGTACTGGACTGTTCTCCCTTAAGCCATTCCTAATCTGTGCTCTCACCAGCATTTAGGAGCTAATTTGTTTCCCGTTTTTTTTCCAATAGACTTTCTAAATAGTTCCTTTCCCCTCAATTTAACGTCTACCATTTTAAAAAACAAACACTACCTATGAGAAAGCCATGTTTGTTCATGTTCTTAACAGTTTGAGTGTGGTCAAGTAGATAACCATGTCTTATATCTATGGAGGGTCAGGCAGAGAGTGGGGTATGGGGACAGCATAATTTTCTGCTCAGTGGTCAGAGTACCAGGAGGGGAGTCTGAAAGCCAACTGGTCCTGCTGCTAAACGCAGAATGCAAGGATGAAGCACAATGATTTATTTGCTTTTGGTAGCTATCATGGCTCTGCCTTGTTTTAACTTGGGGGCAGCCAATCTGTGACCTTGTCAGGACTGTGAGTTTTCCTGGGGGCCTGCAGTGAGCCCCACATGGTGGTAGAGACTGTAGAGAAAGGTAAAGGAAGCAGAAGACAGTTTTCTATTCTCAAGGAGTCTATGACTCACTGGAGCAAAAAACTAACCAAAGTTGCATAAATTCACCTGATAGTTTTTCTTTTAGCTCATGTAGTATTTGTATCACATTTAATTAGTTACTTTTATTTAAAATGAGAGTTTCATTAAAAATGCAGATTATTATCATATTTTGAAAAGTGGGAGATCTGGCACTAGTGACCTTGAATTCCTGTAATTATCACCTGTAACTAAAAAGCCTTTATGGTTTACATTTTTTTCAGTTTTCTACAGTTCCTACCAGTCCCCTTGTGTAATAATCAGCCTGTTCCATTCTTATTCATTATCTGTGAGGACATAAGATTTCAATACATTGGCTTAGATAGTTGAATTGGAATTCCTACGGGAAGTTGATACTAACAAAAATAACATATAAAACTGATCTGGACTTTAATGGACTTGTAGGTCTTTCAAATTAAAATAATGTTAATGAACCTTTCAAAATTCTGTTTTTAAAATAGGATCACATTATATACATACAATCTTCTAAATCTTTTTTTTTCATTCAACAGTAGCAGTAGAAATACATAATGTTCTTTCAATCTTTTTCTTCCATAGAGTATATTCTGATGTTCCCAATACTATGTTTTGTTGTTGCCTTTTTATTGCTGTTATTTTGGGTATAGGATCCCACCTGTTCTAACCCTAAAAATTCCACCCAAGGCCAGGCGTGGTGACTCACGTCTGTAATCCCAACACTTTGGGAGGCCGAGGTGGGTGGATCACGAAGTCAGGAGTTCAAGACCATGTTGGCCAATATGGTGAAACTCCATCTGTACTGAAAATACAAAAATTAGTTGGGTGTGGTGGCACGCACCTGTAGCCCCAGCTGCTCAGGAGGCTGAGGCAGGAGAATCACTTGAACCCAGGAAGTAGAGGTTGCAGTGAGCCAAGATCATGTCTCTGCACTCCAGCCTGGGTGACAGAGAGACTCCATCTCAACAAAAACAAACATTACCCACTCAGTCTTGTCTATCCCTTGTCCATATACTTTCTGCAGTCTTGGCTGTGGGAAAGCATCATGGATCTAAATATACACTGCCTAATTTGAATCCCAGCACTGCCACCTGGTAGTTGAGTGACCTTGGGCAGATTGTATAACTGAAGTTTCCACATTTGGAAAATGAAGATAACATTCTACCTACTTACCTCATAAGGCTGTGGTGAGCACTAATTGTGTTAATTCATATAACGTGTTTAAAACAGTGCATGGTACATAATAGATCTTTAATAAGTGTTAACAGTTTCTGCTATTTTCTAATGGAATACGATATTTTGAAAATGTTAAATACAAGAACATTGATAGCCACTATTTATTGGTCACCTTATGTAATGGCAGATACTTTGCTTAGCTTATCTCATTTCATCCTCACAACACTAAATCACTTCATAACCTTTCAACACATTGAGAATCTACTTTGTGCCAAACATTTTGTAAGACACTAGAAATTTAGCAGTGAGGAAATCAAACACCTGTCCTCGCACAAAGCTTACATTCCATTGGAGAAAAACAGAACGTTTATATTAATAAGTAAATAAAATGTACAGCAGACTGGAACACTATGAAAATATCATAAAGTAGATATGGTAGAAAATAGGTGTAATTGTCTCCATTTCTATAAAGAAACTGGCACAGGGAGAAAACATTATTAATTGTGGTCAAGGATTTTTAAAATACCTGCCCAAGTCCTGATGTTCCCAGGTCCTTGGAAAGGCCAAGGAAGGACAACTATATTTGTGTTCTACGTTGTCATGTGTGGTAATTGTGGATTGGAATAAAGAAGATATTTTTGACCCAGCTAGACCAATTATATTGTTTCTTTTGGGAATTTTGTAACACAGTCAAAACATTCATATATTGCAGGTTGGCAGTGGTTATGGACAAGTGTTTGTCTGAGTTGTCAGAGTGAATGCAAATGATCAAACTTATGCACATTAGCTTAAGTAAATAATTTATCACTCTAAGAATACATGAACAGAGGTATAGACAATGTTGATGCATCTATCACAGCTTGACTGTCATGCAAATCCATGGAACTGGCAATGTTCCAGAGTGCTGGAGTGGTCTATTTATCACTTTTGGGTGTGTGAGACCCTAGTGATAAATTTAGCAAGCCTTACCTCAACCTGTTAACTCAACAAGACTATCCTCAAGGAGATGAGCATGCAGGCTTGCCTCCTTTACATAAGCTCCACTGAGCCCACCAAGGAGAATTGAGACACCTTAATGCTGCAGCCTCCAGTTAGTGAGATGTCAGAATATTCTTTTCTATTTACTTGCTTTTAGCTTTTACTAAAGAAAAGAAAGAATCTAATTTTAAAATGTGTATGCAAACACACACACACACACACATAATTACAAGGATTTGAACCTATATCTGTGTATTCTCCGTAAATAGTTTGAAGAATAAAACATACAATTGTTTTGAAGAATAAAATGCAGTTTATTTATCATTAATGGTTTAGGAGACTTAAAACTTCTTGTAAAAATTCCATTTTTTTTAATGTTAAAAAGGCCATCTCAGAAATTTAGGAACATTTTATTCTCTCCTCCACTCTTGAATTATCAATGCCCACATTTCCCAGTGCAAAACACTTGTTGAGTATCCCTGTACTACATCCCTATTTTTCGAAGTTTTAGAAAGAGCAAGTTACCAACAGAAGACCACAAAGAGGAATGAGCTGGTCCCTCCCAGCCACCTCACACAGAATGGAGCTGGCTTTCACACCTGGCTGGTTTTCAAGTGTGTAAATATTCCACAAGAGTGACTGATAACACTAGGCTTGGCTAATTTCTAAAGATCATTTTCCTCTGTGAGTTAAAGCCAATGACCCCAGCTCACAAGCAAACATCGGTTGTTCCTTGCTAACCCTTCCAGGCACTTCGTTTGATTTCTCAGTCTGCCCTGTAATCTGTGTAGTTGCCTCCCTGAAGTTGTTTATTCTGAAAGGACATACTGGGAGCCTAGACCAAATAGTGCAGGTTGGTCAAAAGCTACTGGCTGATGGTTTTCTTGCACGTGAATGAATTTTAATGATGATTTCACCTGCTGATGGTCTAAGTGTATCATTCATTACATTTGGGTAAAACGCATGTTAATGTGCTTAGCAAGTAGTTCAGGAAGAAATATTTTTATCTGTATTTCAAAAACTAATAAGCATGCATTTTGAATACAAATATTTTATTTGGAAGGATAACTATGACAATGCTGGTTGGGTTGTATTTCTCATAGGAGCTTTAGGAGTGCTTCAAAGGCAAGTGATTGTATCTGTTTTTTATCTTGCTCAATTAGTTCTCTGTGAATCTTGATCTTTGATTTTATTTTGAAGAGGTGCTGCAAAGTGAAAATGCCATTGGAGCAAATTAGAATAGAATAATCAAATGAGTGTTGGACCGAGACACTAATCTGCTGTGTGACCTTGGGTAAATCATATGGATCATTCTAGGACCCAGTTGTCTCATTTTCTCCTAAAATACCTATGTTTTATTGTGATTCTTAACAAGAGTGTGGATATAAAAACCTACTGTGAGCTAAAATGTATACCATGTAGGTACTGATATTGTCATTTGCAAATGTTGTTGATGTGAGAGTCCGATGATGTAGGGTAGATCTCATCTTGTGAAGTCGAATCAAGTTGCTTATTACTTTTCTTTTTAGGTGGGAAACATTTTTGTTAGGAGGAAGTGTTCACGTTCCAAGTTGCCAGCTATAAATTGTAACCTACCGAATAATCTTTCTGGGGGATATGCATCATTTTTAGAGTTTGGGCTACGTAATGTCGTCTGGTTGAGTGCAATGCTTTTTCTCCTGGGCTGAGTATTAAAATCACGTAGGGCTTTAAAAGCTACTAATTCTCAGGCCTTAGCTGAATCCCTGTTTCTAAGAGTAAGGTACAGCAACTTGTACTTTTAAAAAAGTATCTCAAGTGAGTCTGATGACAGCAAAGTTTGTCGTTGACTATTTCAGTAGAAAGAGCATCAGATTTACAGGGAGATACACCAGGAACTGAATTCTGTCAACTTTGTGATTTTAAGTCGAGGTCTACTATAAAAAATAATTCAGTTTGCCTTTATCTCTGGTTCCTGGGAGGTAACCTCTAAATTCTTGAAAGTTCCCAAGTCATATCAGTGTCTTCGTTATTTATGGTGGCCCCTGGGACCACATTACTTAATTCATGCTAACAATATGACTCAGATCATGCCATAAAGACCAACTATGTGGTTAGAATGCTGGGGCTTTGAGTCATGTAATATCAATCTGGTCTCAGAGAAGGGATGACTGGAGATTGAGTCACATGGCTAATGATTCGGTCAGTCATGCACACACAACATTTTAAAATAACAAGTAGCATTTTTAACATTTAATTTTGTCTTTCACTTTTTTTTTTTTTTTTTTTTTTTTTGAGACGGAGTCTCGCTCTGTCGCCCAGGCTGGAGTGCAGTGACCGGATCTCAGCTCACTGCAAGCTCCGCCTCCCGGGTTTACGCCATTCTCCTGCCTCAGCCTCCCGAGTAGCCCGCACCTCGCCCGGCTAGTTTTTTGTATTTTTTAATAGAGACGGGGTTTCACCGTGTTAGCCAGGATGGTCTCGATCTCCTGACCTCGTGATCCGCCCGTCTCAGCCTCCCAAAGTGCTGGGATTACAGGCTTGAGCCACCGCGCCCGGCCTGTCTTTCACTTTTATAGCATGAAATCTTATGACTAATATAACTTTAAGTATACCTTATTTGCCCATTTACATAACATTTTATTATTTTTGAAGAGGAATACTTTTGTGCCCCCCTTTTAACCTAACATTTTAATCATGAACCTTTACTCATAGAGAACACAAAAATATGCTTTTATTGGTTGTATATTTCATTACGCTTATCTAAAATAAATTAAGATATTAAATTGTTGAACATTTTTATTATAATTATTTGTTACTTTTATAAAATCTTTTTTTTTCTTTTGCTAGAGATAGTCTCACTCTGTCTCCCAAGCTGGGGTGCAATGGTGTGATCATAACTCAATACAGCCTCAAATTCCTGTACTCAAGCAATCTTCCAACCTCAGCCTCCCAAGTAGCTGGGGCTGTAGGCATGCTACAATGTCTGGTTATTTCTTTTTTTTTTTTTTCTATTTCTTTTAGAGGTGTGGTCTCACTACATTGCCTAGGCTTGTCTTCAACTCCTGGCCTAAACTGATCCTCTCACCTCAGCCTCCGGAATAGCTGGGATTACAGACATGAGCCACCATGCCGGACTATATTTATTATTTTAAAAGATAGTTTATATCTTTGAATTCATGACTTCATGCTTTTTAAAAATATATTTTTAGAATAATTCACAGGAAAGGGATTTCTACGTCAAAGACTAAGAACACAGAAGAACTTTTTTTTTTTTTTTTTTTTTTGAGACGGAGTCTTGCTCTGCCGCCCGGGCTGGAGTGCAGTGGCTGGATCTCAGCTCACTGCAAGCTCCGCCTCCCGGGTTTCCGCCATTCTCCTGCCTCAGCCTCCGGAGTAGCTGGGACTACAGGCGCCCGCCACCTTGCCCGGCTAGTTTTTTTGTATTTTTAGTAGAGACGGGGTTTCACCGTGTCAGCCAGGATGGTCTCGATCTCCTGACCTTGTGATCCGCCCGTCTCGGCCTCCCAAAGTGCTGGGATTACAGGCTTGAGCCACCGCGCCCGGCCCAGAAGAACATTTTTAAGTGACAAAGAATGTTTCCATAAGTTTTCTAATTTAATACTCAAAAAAAATATCCTGAAGGTGAAAAACACATGTTGTTCCACCAGTTTATAGATAGAAAAACTGAGTTTAAGACTATTCAATGACTATTTAAGACCAGATGAAATGTAAGAAACAGGCCTAGAACCATTTGCTGGGCCTGCGATTTTTCTCAGTGACCTAGGGAAAATAGAGATTATTTGTTTCTTCCTTATTTTGTATTGATTACCTTATAACTTTTATAATAATTATATATTTACCTATTTTGGATGGAAAATGTCAAGGGAGGAATAATTTGCAAATTTGTTTCAGTGGAATTAGACAGTCATCAGAATATAAAGATATACTCAAACTACAAAGCAATAATTCTAATGTTAATTTATGAGGGAGAGGAGGGAGGAAGGGGATGAGGAGGAGGAGGAGAGGAGGAAGAACAGAGCTCCTAGTATGAACTACCATTGGCCCGCTGCTTTACTAACTGCCTTCTTATGAATAATCTCATATCTAAAATAATACTATTATTTTTCTTCAAGAATCCTCCTTTTACAGATGAGCAAACTGAGGCCTAGAGAGTTAACATGCTTTCCAGTGATTTGAAATCTACAAAATAGCATATGAGATTCAGCACAGGGCTGCCAGACTCCAAAACCCTTGGACTAAACCACCCAATTCCATTGTGACTTGATTAAAGCTAGACAGAGTAGACAGGTAGAGCAGGTCCTGGGATTAAAGGGGACAGATTCTGGGTTGTGGAGTTTACATTTTCTTTTCTTCACTTCGGGGGATGATGGGGTTCAGCTCTGTGCCTAGTTGTCTTTTCTGGATCAGCTATGCCATTGGATAAGTGAAGTTTGTGTTGGAACTGGCACGGGTTGTTTGAGCCTTGAAGCCTTACTCTTGTGTTTCTTCAATATTCTGTGCTCATGTGGGATTGGTTTGTGGTAAAAAGTCACTATTTTTATTAATGAGTCCTGTGTCCTAAGGGCATGAGTAATTTGCTGAAGGTGTCTGAATAGTCATCAGCTATCCATTACTGACCTGCTTCCCATACAGAATGAGCTGAGAGTCCTGACTTAAGACTTAGGAAGGAGTGAAGATGGATGCTCAGCCTGTTTCAGCAG
Organism: Piliocolobus tephrosceles; assembly: GCF_002776525.5. Lineage (NCBI taxonomy): Eukaryota > Metazoa > Chordata > Mammalia > Primates > Cercopithecidae > Piliocolobus > Piliocolobus tephrosceles. The sequence continues at coordinate 24,387,729 of NC_045442.1, forward strand.
TGGATCATCATGTGAGTCCATCTTACTTGGTAAAGAGCAATCACAATTTCTTTACACAAGTCTCTTTTATCCCTTCTGTAGTGATAATGACTTTTTTAATATCTTGGTTCTTGTTATATGTTACCTATGACAGTGCCAGTTATTCAGAGTAAAATTTAAAAAATAATCTTCTATGCTGTGTTCCAGATGGCTCCTATAATTGGTTTATTACTTTTACAGAGGTTTTAGAGAAATTTCAGAAAATAAGCCAACAGTAGATCGCATCAGCTAGTGAAAGTGGCCTTCCCCTGTTGATGATTCTGCTTGGGCAAATATAATCTGTGTATTAGCTGGAGTGCTATGTTTCATAGGGCCAGAATTTACAGGATTTGAGGGTTTACAGGTTTATTGTTTAATATGGGAAGATGGTCTTGTTGCTTCTTGGAAGACTGGACCTGTGCAAATAAGTTTAGTAGCCACAAATCATATTTTCCATGGAACTGACTCTTGAGAAAAGTTGCATAATTATAATCGCCTATTTTTAAAATCCATTTTACAGTTTTAAAGGTTTTTTGACAATAATCTTGAAAATAAAACTGAGCAGATATAATTACTAGTCTTGTTATTATTTCCATATTCCTAATGAGACAACTGATGTCCAGAGAGGTGATATGGAATAATGCAGGTGTTCTGGCTCCTTGGTTGATCTTTTTTGCTTTTCATTATTACCATGTCATCTCTCCTATATTCAGGAGCTATAACTGACGATGTTCTACCTCCAATAGAGGACAGTTCCCACACACCCAGGTGCCAGGAAAGGAAGCAGGGGTCAGCTCAAACTTACTAAAAATATTCAATCCTATCATGGAATGAACCTTAAATGTCATTAAGTCCAACAACTCATCCAGTATAGAAATTTATCCTACAGTGTTGCTGACTGATGCCCTTCCAGCCTCTGACTGAATATTTCTGGTGATAAACTGATTTATTCCGTTTGGGGATAATTCCGAGTTATACAAATTATCTTATTAGAATGAATTAAAATGAACCATTATTACTTTGAGTTTGATCTTAGGTAGCCATCTGCATTTTCACAAAGCAGTTATGCTTGTGGGCGGCAGAACATTCTTGGATTGATTTAAAGTTTATGAAAGTGGATTAGATGACTTAAAGCTTATTCTAGCTCTAAATTTCTAAGTAAAACACTTCTTGTATTAGAAATTGATCATCTTGTTTATGTTGTCTTTTATCCTTAATACATCTTGATACCCTAGTAGATGCTCATATAGTATATTATTAGAAAACTATATCATTTATATATAATATACTTTATTTACTTATATGTTTTATGTAATTTATATATTAGTATCATATTTGTATAGTATATTATAAAATTACATAATTTATCTATTATATATACTTAAATGTATTTATAAAATTTATATATAATAGTATCATATTTTATAAAATTTATACAGATCTCTCCCATTTTGGGCAATTTTGCTTCTCACTACCATTAATATTTTCAAGATAAGTAATCTGTAGGTTCTCTCAATATATCTGCTATTGGTGGAGAAATGCTTGGAAATTTTGGTAGAGAAAGTATCAGAACATGTTTAGAGAGGCTCTTTGAGAAATGGTTGTGGAGGGCTTTACCTCTTAGTTGAAAAGTATTTGTGATTAAAGGAGAAACTAAAATTAATACACAGATGTGGAGGACTTGTAAAGAGAATGATTGGAAATTGTGCTTCACCTTCAAACAAAATATTGAGTGGACTGAATTAATCAAAAGAGAAATGTATCAATTGAGAAAAAAGTATCAAAGTTGGTAACAATGAATCATTGTATTGAAAAAAGTATCAAAGTTGGTAACTAACAATGAATCACATTGTATTAGTAAATTTAGAGAAAAATGTATGAACTATATAAAAACTATATTACAAAATTGAAAAAAATAGACTTCATAATTAATACTTTTTGGTACCGTAAGAGTGGTATAGGCTGGGAGTGGTGGCTCATGCCTGTAATCCCAGCACTTGAGGAGGCTGAGGTGGGGTGGATCACCTGAGGTCAGGAGTTCGAGACCAGCCTGCCCAACATGGTGAAACCCCGTCTCTACCAAAAATACAAAAATTAGACGGGTGTGGTGGCACACGCCTGTAATCCCAGCTATTCGGGAGGTTGAGTCAGGAGAATTGCTTGAATGCAGAAGGCAGAAGTTGCAGTGAACCAAGATCACGCTATTGCACTCCAGCCTAGGCAACAAGAGCAAATCTCCTTCATTGAAGAAAAAAAAGGGGGGGGGGGTATAAAAAATAGCTCATTAGTTCATTTGTATCCCAATCAAGCAACCTGAGAACCAGTTCATAGTGAGCTGTATGTCCTCTCACTTTGTTAGTCTGTGACTCCATCTCACCCCATGCAAATATACAAAGCAGAGTTTCAGCATCACAAACATTAGCTGTACTAGTACAATTCATTTTAGCTAGCTCCACTTTGGAAGCAGGTCTAGAAAAAATGGGGAAGAGTTGGAAGAGTTTGTAATCAACACAATGGACAGATCTTCACCTAGACAGACCAAAAAAAAAGAGAAGGTACAAATACCAAAATCAGTAATGAAGGAGGTGTCATCACCAATCTGACAAAAAATAAAAATGTAGGAAAACTCTGTGAAAAATCCTACGCCTAAGATTATACTACTTAGAGATAAATATCTAAGCTGACACAAATTATTAAAACTGACACAAGAAGAAAAAGAACATTTGAGTTTACCTATGACAAGTAAGAAAATTGAATGACTAATTACAAGTCTTTCTACAAAGCAAAGTCCAGGCATAGAAAGCATTCCTGATTAAAGCCTATTAAATACTTAAAGAAAAATAAAACTAATGCTTTAATCTCTCTCAGAAAACAGAATGAGACAACGCATCCAAATTTATTCCCTAACCAGTACTACTCTAATACCAAAGCCAAGCAAAGTCATTATAGGAATCCAAAATCATAAAATGACATCTCTCTTGAACATAGATGCAAAAATCTCAAGCAAATATTATATCAAGTCCAGAAATATATTTTTTAAAAAAGACAAATGGATCTTGGTCATATAGAAATTATACCAAGAATGCAAGGGTTGGCTTAACATTTGGATATCAATTAATGTAGTAAGCATTAATTCTATTGCTTGAATGAAGGAGGAAGAACTAATGATTATCTCAATAGAGTTAAGCATTTGACGAAATTCAAAATACATTTATGATAAAAAGTCTCAGCAAGCTAGATATAGAAGGGAACTTCAACTTGATAAAGGGTATATATTGAAAACTTACAGCTAATATCGTACTTAATATTAGACTCAATATTTTCCTTTAAAATTAGGGATAAGGTGGAGATACTACTCTTGCCACATTTGCTCAACATTTTACTGGAGAAGCCAGTCAGCACAATAAAGCACAATGAAAATGGATAGATGGATGGATAGATGTATCCTGTTAGAAAAAAAGTAAATCTGTCTTTATTTGCGGATGACATGATCCTTTATGTAGAAAATCTTACTGAATCAACAATAATAAAAATATACCACTGTAATCACAAAGAAGTTCAGTAAGTTTGCTGGAGATAAGATCCACATAAAATGGTATAATTCTATATACTATCAAAGAACAGTTCAAAAATGAAATTAAGACGATAATTCCATTCAAAAGAATAAAACACACAGGAGGAATAGGCATAAGAAAAGTATAATACTTGTACACTAAACACTACAAAACCTCATATAGAAAAAGAATACATAAATAGGAGACATTTCATGTTCATGCATTAGAAGTCCCAGTGTTGTAAAAAATAAAATTCCCCCCTTATATATCTATAGAATATTAGAATTTATATCTCCAGATTCTTATTTTTGCCTTTTTCTATGACAACATTTTGCTCCTTGTGACAAAAGCTATTTGTTTATGCCAAGGACATAATTATAAAAGTACAAAATCTTAATGTGCTTAGTGTAGATTTTAACGGCAAAAATTGGAAACAAAGTTTCTTAACATAAGATTTTATAAATAACAAATGCAAAGTAATGAAATGTTAACACCCAATAAAAATAATGTAGAATTTTACTCACTGATCTAAAAAAATGCTCATGGTTAATTGACAAAAGTAGTTAGAAAAAATAGCATGTGTATAATACACTCTATGTACTTCTATGAGCAGAAAAATATCTCTTTCAATATCCAAAGGGTTAATTATCCCTGAGTTATGAGACTAAGTATAATGTTTTATATATATATTTTTTAGATTTTAGGAAAGACAGTTTGAATTCTTTAAAATAACCAAATATTGTAATATAAATAAAATAACATGTTCTCAGATGTCTAGATTCTTATTCTCTGTCTTCTTTGACTGTCCTATCCTGTTTTTATAAAGTATTTCATCTGGTCATTTGCTCTCTCCCTCCCTAGGTAATTTCTGGCAAACTTTGCCTGGGATCCTTTTCCCTCATTTGTTGCTAGTTCTACATTTTTTTTTTTTTTTTTGGGTTCTTGGTCAGTAGAATGTTAGAGTTTTCTTATCTGTTATTACAGTTAATAAACATAAGGTTAGAGGATGTTGTTTTAATTTCACAGTACTATACGAGCTACACAACGGGAAATCAAATTTGGCAGTTTCCTCTCCCATCAGATAAATTTTACATGTATATTCTTGACTGAGACACCCTCTGGTTTAATGGCAGTGATTGCCTGTTTAAATGTATGAATGACTGGGGAGCAATCATGCTTCTCTAGAAATAACCATAATTGACAGGCTGTTAAATAAGGAAAATGAGGTCGTAATGTGAATGTTAATTTTGAGCACATTTCCATTGTGTATATTTTTATGTATAAAATTTCAGTGTTACAAAAGCCTTTTATTTATTTTTCGTTAACATTTTATTTTAGAGTTTGAGATTTACAGAAAGTTTGTGATGTACAAATTTCTCATTTACTCCATACCCAGTTTTCCCTATTAGTATTTTATTATACATATGGTAAATTTGTCACAATGAATGCACCAACATTTCTACATTGTTATTACATTTTATACTTTATTTAAAATTTCTGTTTTTTTCTGTTTATGTCTTCCTTCTCCTTCCTGTGTGGAGTACCTAGCGCTCATGTCTGTAACCTCTTGTCATATAGTGCCAGGGTAACACCTAGGGCAAGGAGTGAGGGAGACAGAAGACAATTTATTATTTACAGTGAAATAATTAATACAAAATCTGCCTCAGGTCCAGAACATCTCAGGTGTGCATTCAGGACAAAATTAATAAAGATGAATATTAAAAATTGAAGAGGGAATAAAGGTCACTGTCATAGAGTGACACATAATTGACAATGAAACCAATTAAGGTAGTTTTAATTGGAAAAACAGTGTAGAACCACCTCTGAGGCTCACGATGGGGTCTAGTGCCCCATTAAGGGCTGACCTTGGCAGAGATGAGAATAAACAATTTATCTTTCAGCATTTCCAAGTTCTCTTCTCTGTGGTGCCTCTTTCCCCTGTTCTGCCTCACTCCTTCCTTGAGCCCTTAGGGTCCTGTTTCTTTCTCCCAATAACTATCATAACTATATGCTATGCTGGATGCATTGCAAGCATTCTCTTCAACACTTACAAACAACCTTTCCAGTCCAGAAAGCTGTAAGGGACTTCCCTGGATTACACACTTCGTGAGAGGCCAATGTGAAATCCCCATTATTTTCTCTTTTACCATTAAGTCTATATTTTGTCAACACAGTATACTCTTTTTCATGACATTGCCACAATTAAAATTTATTTTAGAAAAGACATTGTCTTGGACTTCCTATACTCAATCATGAAATTCAGTAAATATTTTTCTCTTCTTCAGGACATTAATTTTAAGTTGTCTATCTTAGAGTTGAATGAAAGCCTTAATCCTTAGTTTTAATATCCTTGGAAGAAAGATGGGTGAGGTGCTTTGACTTCGTAAGTTTTTCCAAGTATGTGAAATTACTTTGTGTAGGCAACATCTCCTTTCATTTTAATAAAGACAGCTTTATTAGGTCTATTTGTTATAACAATCAAGGAGATTAGAGGCTTGCAGTAGGGTTATCTTTTTCCATAAAGCAGGATCTGCCAGTCCTGAAGAATAAATTAATATTTTCAAGAATTCATCAAGTATGCAGGGCTTTTGTGAAATGAAATTATCTTGCATAACAATGTATTCTTCAAAACAGATCTCAAAGGGCTGTTATTTAGTTTTTCTGTCATTAGCTTACTGATAAGTTGGGAAGCAAAAGTATCACAAAATCTCTGGAGGCTGAAGTTAAGTGGTATGTAAGGAAGCTTATAAATTAGGAATTTTGATGTCAATTTTACATTTTCTGTCTCTTCTATTGGGATTAAGGAAGACAGACAGGTTCATTTGTTTAATAATGTGGTACACCTGAGAGATCATCTTTGTATCATCTTAACTGGTATTTTCGAGAAGGCCATAGTTAATAGTTTATATGTCATTTGAGTTGATTTTTTTTTTTTTGTTAAGTACATGAAGTTATACTAGAATCTTCAAATTTAACACAAATAGACAAGATAGTTTAGTCTGAAAAGGAGGTTATTAACCCAAACAAATAATAATACAAAGCACAGGACCACATGTGATTTCCCCATCCCAAGACCATACAAAGCATACGATTTAATTCTGCAAGACTCTGATTCTGTAGAAATTGAGTATTCTCCACCAATTTCCATGAAATTTCCTCTCAAGATGAGTATACATCCAAATATCTGAACATAGAAAATGGCTGATCACAAGAGACTGAACCAAAATAAGACCTTGTCCTGGCTCTACAAGATTGTAATTGGGTATAATTTTCTCACTTACCTGTTGAGGTTAGAAAATAAATTCCCATATATGCTAAAGGCAACTCTTATTACTTACAACATTGCCCATCTCTGCCTCAGAAAATTAGGTGGAAAAGGGTAGGACTCTGTCAATCATTGTCAGTGAAACATGATCTTACTCTGTAACTGGAAGACATGTATATTTTTTTCTCATACAGATGTACAGCAGCCTTTCTGGAAAATTACATAATTTCAATTTTTTATTATGAATAAATTAGGGCATAATTTGTATTACCTCTTTTTAACACTAAGAAACTGAGTATGAACTTCCCTTTTTAATATGTAATTACGAAGAGGTAGATAAGATCTTGGGGAGAGGGCTGGAGAGGCAGAGCTCTGTCTTCCTGTCTGCCTCATTCATCCATCCATTAACACATTGAATGACAAAGCTGAATGCACTCTGATGTACATAGCCGGTTGCCCTACGGGCTCTCTTCACTCTCAGACAGATTTTTCTGCCTATAGACTGGGGGGAACTGGAAAGAGAATAGAGATCAGGGGTGCCTTTCAACCATTTGGAAGACTGAATGTTTCAGGGTCTCATCCTGGGCATGGACTCAGAGGCATGGTTTGTAATCTTCAAGCAACTTAAGTTTATGGTGATTTCCAGCAATCTCTCCTTCTTTAAGCTCCCTTCCTCAGGGGGCAGCCACAACCTTATCCAGATGTTCTCTTCTGATGTATTTTCCCATGCATTGTTTTGGAGGGTCTCATCTGACTCCCTTGCTTTTTTTGTTTGACTGCACACATTGGCACTGTACTTTCTTTATCTTTCACTTTTTTAAAGGTACACAGAACATCTGTACTTCTATTGTACTGGTTTATGGTCTAGGAATGAATCTGTATCTGAGAATAGTTTAGGTTTTGCTTGGCTTTTTTTTTTTCTCTTAAACTAGGGTCCTACTTTTAACATTTTGTCCCTCTAGTAGAGAATGTGCTTTTTTTCCTTTCATGCCTAAGGACACTTGGAAAGGAAAGGATGGACACTTGGAAAATAGTTTGTTTGCTTGGCCCTCTATGTGCTTCTAGAGGAATCCAGAAGCAATGTGTAAGTGCTGTTTAACTCTTGCACTGTCATTTATCTGTCTCCACTATTTAAAATTCCCAATTACAGCACTAAGACATTTATTTTTCATGATTTCTTTTACCTCATAAACAATCTTAGAACAAATAAATGTTCAAAAATGTCATATTTATTTATTGCCTAACTTGATACACTCTGTTCCCTTCCTCATGGAGTTTTCGAGTGATTGACAATCACATATTTTTCCTAAACTGTAGTTTTGCCACCTATGAAGTGGGATTAATAAGACCTGTTTTAACATGTAAAAGTCTAAAACTTAGAAATCATAACATTATTTGCAACAGAGAGACAGCATATGATGATGCAGAGAATTCTTTATATTTACTATTTGTAAGTACCTACTCCATGCAAGGCAGGACAAGGTGCTTTTACTACATTATCTCACTTGACATCTCATGTGAGGCTTAAAGAAGTTCAGTAACTCACCCAGGGCAGTACGTCTAGTAGATCATGGCTATTACGAGACGTGTTTATGTCTGGCTCACAACTCAAGCTCTTACCAACATCACTGTGCTGACTTCCAACAACAGGATTCTTGCTGGGAATCTTCAATCTGCCAAGTATTCCAAACAGTAGAGAAAGTTCACTCTGCCTTTGTGAAATTTGCCCTCTAAAGAAGATAAAGAAAAAGAAATAAATATTCTTACAAATTTGGGGAAACCTCAGTCCCTTAGGTGTATAATCCAAAGTGTAAAATGTCAAACAGGCTGGCAGATTCAGTTGTAAAGAAGACATTTAAGTCTAGAAAAATGCAGACAGATTGTTACTTGCTTAGACAGCAAAAGCAAGATCAGCAATGATGTCAGCTCCTCATGTCCCTTGTCCCATAAGATGACATGGAATAAAAAGAGGCCAGATGACAGGCAGTATGAGTGGTGAGTCACCCTGTTGTTAAAGGACCAGGTCCATTCTGTAGCTACACAGCCTGTGCTAAGGTGGAGCAAGGAGGAGAGCCCCTTCCCTCACCAGAATGAGGGAGGCAGATGAGAAACTGCCTTATAACAGCCTCCCTTCAAGAGAGAAGGCAATGCCTGTGGCAGCTCTTCACAAGACTGCCGCTCTTGCCCTGAACTTGGAGGGTCACTGGATATTCCACAAGGATTTTTGGTCAGCCTGTGGTTAAGCTTTATTTATACAGCGTGTGTAAAGATGTGCAAAGTGATCCGGGTGCCAGCACAGAGCAGTTCTGTTAGAAATAGACACACCTCTGCCCCGATCTGGACCTCAGTTTCCTCAGCTGCAGAATGAGGAAACTGTACTCTGTCAAGCTCCTTCATTGTATACCCAGGGAACTTCTACATATTTTATGTCTTTTCTGTTTTTTCTCCAAGTTGAGCAATTCTAACTTTCCTTATGTCCTCTTATTTTCTGGCTTTGATCTTTTTTTTTTTTTTCCTAGTTTTTATCAGTTTCTGAGTGTTAATGGTCACAAATGGAATCGAGGAGATTCGGGATTGAGCAGGCTGGCGTGGAAGGACTTAGCATGGCTTGGTGGTCTTTAGCTAATGCTAAAGGTTCTAGTAGCTCTGCTCTGCTATCCCTTCTCTCTCCACCTATGCCAAACAGCTGACAGCCTGCCACCTTGCTTGTAGGCTCCCTGCCATTGTCACAGATGGGCCCAATATGCTGGAGTAGGAAAATCACGTATGAGAATTATATGTGGTCATTGAAAATTACTGCAGTTGTTGCCATAAAATAAATTGGTCTACTAGCTGAATCCAGAAGACTTTATGGATCTATTTGGTTGATTCTTTAAGCCATGTGATAACATTTTGGCATTTTATACCAGAATTTTCCAGTTGTTTATAAAAAGAACATGAATTAAACTAAGATATGATGAGAGGAGTATTTGTGAATTTTGTCATGCAGTCTTTTTTTTCATAGTGTGCCAGTTCAAGTCTCTCTTAATTTGCCAATGCCACTCTCAATCATTAACTCATTAATCCTTATAATAACGTGTGGATTTTTTTTTATCATGTCAATCATGCTGTTTGGAAATACAGACAATATAATTAAAGCAGAGACCCTTGGTTTTTTCTTTTAATTTAACTTTGATTTTAAGTTCAGGGATACATGTGCAGGTTTGTTACATAGATAAACTTGTGTCATAGGGGCTTGTTGTCTAGATTATTTCATCACCCATGTATTAAGCCTACTACTCATTAGTTATTTCTCCTAATCCTCTCCTTCCTCCCATCCTTCACCGTCAAATAGGCCCCGGTGTCTGTTGTTCTCCTCTATGTGTTCTCATCATTTAGCTCCCGTTTATAAGTGAGAACATGAGGTATTTGGTTTTCTATTCCTGTGTTAATTTACTAAAGATAATGACCTCTGGCTTCCTTGATTTTAGAAACACTTTTATTTAAAATTTGTTTTTAAAACCCTTATTTTTAGAAAAAATCATGTAAGGCTCCTATACATAGTTGTAGGGAAAGAGGATAATACTGTTTTAATTTTTCAAAAACCTTACTTTGGAACAGATAAGTACAGAAAATAATTTTACATAATTTTCACCTATGCAGAGTTGAATGAATTGGAGTCAATAGCAATAAATTTTTTTTATTTGATTTTGCTCCAAATTTGAGCAAGCTATCATCTTTTGAGCAAACCAAGTGTCAACCTGGGTTGTAAATAAACTTGCAAGGTGGTATCTAAAATTTTTCATTTGGCTAAAAACTCTTCAACCTTTCTTGGAGGTAAAATTACAAAAAAACCAGCAAGACCAAAATTCCCAGCTTATCCAAGAAATTCCAAGTTAATGCCTGTTTGACCCACAACTAGTCCAAGTGGCATTCTCTTTTCTTAAGAGAGTTCCAATTTGGATGAATTGTGTGATCACTCTACATATATCCAAGCAACAAACTCTCTTTCCACATTTGCCAACAATGCCCAAAATCCCTAAGTAATCATGTGTGGTTCTCCAACATAGTCTAGGAAGAAATTTAACATCATAATTAAGTGTCTCTTTATCTGCTTGTTGTAGTTACATTCTTTTGCCAAGGCAGACATATTCATATACTCTGAAGCCTACTAAACATGAGATTCGCTTTATTACTTTAGGATTCAGGGTGTGTTGATGGGACAGGGAGAAATAAAATAAAATAAAGTTCAATTGCCTATTTCAATGAATTCCCATTTCTGGCATGGAAAGAATTGAACAGATCATGGTAGCTGAACATTATGTGGCTACAAAGAGCAAAGTGTCCAAAAACAACAGACTGGACCATTCTTATTTTCTAGTTTGCTAAGTATGGCTGCCTCTTTCTGGAATGGGAACCCTCATTTCTCATTTCTCCCCACAAGAGCCAGGGGAGCTGAGGCAGTAATTCCAACCATGAAGCAGGAGCTGTAAAGGCTGTTTCTTACGAGAACAGAAGAGTGCTTAAGAGGGCTTGAAATTATGTAGATCTGGGTTTGAATCCTGTGATGAGAAATAATTTTTAGGTAGTAGTGTGTACCACAATTTTCATCTTTTAAATATTTAACTTATTTATTTATTTTTTTACTTTTTTCTTTGCAAAGCAAGATAGACATGTACTTCAGTGTTTTAAGCTCTATGAAGTTGATAATTCCTTTCTTGGAGAGTTGTTTTAAGATTATGAACAGAGTGTCAAAGAGTAGCTGGTACCTAGTAAGAGCTTAATGAATTGTATATTTAGGACTATTCAGTTTGGAACTGTAACCCTCTGTCAGCCCGTCCTTCCTCTTTGTTCTTCACTTTTGTCTTTGGTTTTAGCTGGGTTTGAACTATCTGTGGAAAAATTTCTTTGCTGTGTGAAGCTTCAAAGAAATATGGGGCCCTTTGAGAACACCTGCATTTACACTGTGTACCAGAGTGGACTGCTTTTTCTTTTTTTAAAATTGTTTCCTTTTAACTGCTTGGCAGAGCTTATTGAGCATTTTCAACTTTTTTTTGACTTTGTGATGTGTGCGCGTGTGTATAGACTTTCCATCCAGCAATTATTATTCAAATATTTGCCTCATGCAGACAAGCAGAACTGCAGTTTTAGATATCTACAGCTCTCTGGTTTGTGTGTTCTTCGGCTTCTCATCTGAAAAATGCCTCAGGCCTCCTACTTATCCCCTTTTGTTTGAAATTCATGCAAGACTATTCCTGCGATTATCACTATAGCCACCAAACTAAATTTCAGTGTTATTTTTCCTGCTTCATGAGCACTGGGAGGCTGAATTTAGAAATGGAAGCTACTCTGCTTGGGTAGAAATAGAGACCCTACAAACTTCTGAAACCATGGCTTTATTTCAGAGCATTCCTGTCATTTCTGTACCTGGAAGTTGTCACCAAACGGTGTAGGGAGTACCTGAGAAAGGAGGAAGCAAGATAATGAACCAGGCTAGAGGGCAACCCATTTGGATAAAGATACCAAATATGTATGGTTTTGGGAAAAGGATAGTGAATAATAATTGGTGAGAAAAAGAGCTCTGAGCACCCTACTTCCTGAAAAAGATGCTAAAGGGCAGAGAGGAATGATTTAGAACAATCGGGTGAAAGCTGAACGTGTTGGGTTCAACAGTTAGGGGGAAAGGTGATATATTGGAGTCCTCCTATAATACAGTCTATTTTGGAGCAAAATTCAAGACAAGTATGTTTTTCTGGAATCCAAGGATAATACTAGCATAGTGGCATACGGAGCACAGTAAACACTTGTGTTTATTTCTTCTGCTTCTGGGATCAGATTAGAGTTTCTATCCCCACACTTCTGCTTTCTGCCCGTGTAATGTGTGGGCAAATCACTGAATCCCAGTGTGTCTTGATTTTCCATGTGTGAAATGATGATCATAATAGCTTCTACCTCATAAGATTTTGATACAAAGGAGATAATATATGGAAGTCATTTGATCCGAAAGTACTTGGATCATAGAGAATTCTTAATTGTAGCTATTATTATTTTAATTGTTTCTGCCCCAAACACTGTGATACTTTACATATATTAGCTTATTCCCCACAACACCTCAAAACAAGCATTACTACCAATCCTGTCTATTTCACAGAAAGAAAATGAAGACTTGAAGATGTTCAAGGCCAGCTATCCTTAATATAGAAGAGTTAAAACTGCATCTCTTGTCTGCAACCTCCAAGTCCTTTTTTAATGATGTCATACTGTATTCAAGACAAGATAAATAAATTGGTATTTGACTGATAATAACTTTAATTATGCCTATTCTCTGAATAGAAGATTTCATTAAAATAGGTGGAGACTAAGTCTCTTTGTAGGTCTCTAAGAACTTCCTTTATGAATCTGGGTGTTCCAGTATTGGGTGCATAAATATTTAGGATAGTTAGCTATTCTTGTTGCGTTGATCCTTTTACCATTATGTAATGTCCTTCTTTGTCTCTTTTGATCTTTGTTGGTTTAAAGTCTGTTTTACCAGACTAGGACTGCAACCCCTACTTTTTTGCTTTTTTTTTTTTTTTTTTTTTTTGCTTTCCATTTGCTTGGGAAACATACTTCCATCCCTTTATTTTGAGCCTGTGTGTGTCTTTGCACATGAGATGGGTCTCCTGAATTGCAGTACACTGATGGGTCTTGACTCTATCCAATTTGCCAGTCTGTGTCTTGTAATTGGGGCATTTAGCTGTAGACTTCCATACAATAATAGTGGGAGACTTTAATACCCCATTAATATTAGACCAATGAGACAAAATTAACAAGGATATTCAGCTCTGGAACAAGCAGACCTAATAGACATCTACAGAACTCTCCACCCCAAATCAACAGAGTATACATTATTTTCAGCACCTCATCACATTTATTATAAAATTTATCACATAATTGGAAGTAAAACACTCCTCAGCAAATGCAAAAGAACGGAAATCATAAGTCTCTCAGACAACAGTGCAATTAAATTAGAACTCAGGATTAAGAAACTCACACAAGGGCTGGCGCAGTGGCTCACGCCTGTAATCCCAGCACTTTGGAAGGCCGAGGCAGGAGGATCACTCGGTCAGGAGATTGAGACCATCCTGGCTAACATGGTGAAACCCCGTCTCTACTAAAAATACAAACAAAATAGCCAGGCATGGTGGCAGGCACCTGAAGTCCCAGCTATCCCGGAGGCTGAGACAGGAGAATGGCGTGAACCTGAGAGGCGGAGATTACAGTGGGTGGAGATTACGCCACTGTACTCCAGCCTGGGTGACAGAACAAGACTCAGTCTCGAAAAAAAAAAAAAAACAACAAAAAAAACTCAAAACTGCACAACTACATAGAAACTGAATATCCTGCTCCTGAATGACTACTGGGCAAATAATAAAATGAAGGCAGGAATAAATAAGTTCTTTGAAACCAAGGAGAACAAAGATACAACATACCAGAATCTCTGGGACACAACTAAAGCAGTGTGTAGAGGGAAATTTATAGCACTAACTGCCCCAAAAGAAAGTGGGAAAGATCTAAAACTGACACCCTAATATCACAATTAAAAGAACTAGAGAAGCAAGAACAAATAAATTCAAAAGCTAGCAAAAGACAAATAACTATGATCGGAGCAGAACTGAAGGAGATAGAAACCCAAAAACGCTTCCAAAAAATCAGTGAATCCAGCAGCTGGTTTTTTGAAAAAATTAACAAAATATATAGACTCTTAGCTAGACTAATAAGAGAAGAATCAAGTTGACACAATAAAATATGATAAAGGGGATATCACCACTGATCCCAAAGAAATACAAACTACCATCAGAAAATCTTACAAACACCTCTATGCAAATAAACTAGAAAATCTAGAATAAATGCATACATTCCTGGACATATACACCCTCCCAAGATTAAACCAGGAAGAAGTCGAATCCCTGAATAGACCAATAACAAGTTCTGAAATTAAGGCAGTAATTAATAGCCTATCAACCAAAAAAAGCCCAGGACCAAATGAATTCACAGCTGAATTCTACCAGAGGTACAAAGAGGAGCTGGTACTATTCCTTCTGAAACTACTACAAACAATAGAAAAAGAGGGACTCCTCCCAAACTCATTTTATGAAGCCAGCATCATCCTGATACCAAAACCTGGCAAAGGCACAACAACAAAAAAAATTCAGGCCAATATCCGTGATGAACGTTGATGTGAGAATTCTCAAAATACTGGCAAACTGAATCCAGCAGCACATCAAAAAGCTGCTCCACCACAATCAAGTTGGCTACATCCCTGGGATGCAAGGCTGGTCCAACACATGCAAATCAATAAACTTAATCCATCACATAAACAGAACCAACATCAAAAACTACATGATTATCTCAGTAGATGCAGAAAAGGCCTGCAATAAAATTCAACACAATTTCATGCTATAAACTCTCAATAAACTAGGTATTGATGGAACATATCTCAAAATAAGAGCTATTTATGACAAACCCACAGTCAATATCATACTGAATGTGCAAAAGATGGAAGCATTCCCTTTGAAAACTGGCACAAGACAGGGATGCCTTGTCTCACCACTCCTGTTCAACATAGTATTGGAAATTCTGGCTAGGGCAATCAGGCAAGAGAAATAAAGGATATTCAAATAGGAAGAGAGGAAGTCAAATTGTCGCTGTTTGCAGATGACATGATTGTATATTTAGAAAACCCCATTGTCTCAGCCCCAAATCTCCTTAAGCTGATAAGCAACTTCAGCAAAGTCTCGGGATACAAAATCAATGTGCAAAAATCACAAGCATTCCTGTATACCAATAATAGCCAAATCATGAGTGAACTCGAATTCACAATTGCTACGAAGAGAATAAAATACCTAGGAATCCAATTTACAAGGGATGTGAAGGACCTCTTTAAGTAGAACTACAAACCACTGCTCAAGAAAACAAGAGAGGGCACAAACAAATGGAAAAGCATTCCATGCTCATGGAAAGGAAGAATCAATGTTGTAAAAATGGCCACACTGCCTAAAGTAATTCATAGATTCAATGCTTTCCCCATCAGGCTACCATTGACTTTCTTCATAGAATTAGAAAAAACTATTTAAAATTTCATTTGAGCAGTGGGAGTGACCCAACAGGCAAGTGACACCCTGTCACACATCCTGCAAGGGGGATCAGGGAACTCTCTCATTTCAAAATCTAGAGGAGTTTTCTCAACATGAAACACACCAAAAGGAGTTTTCATACATGTCTGTTCTGTCAACATTCATTCCTTGTTTCAGCAGATATTTGTGAAAGGCATAATCTGTTTCAACAACTGTTCTAAGTGCTGCAGATAAAACAGTGAACAACAACAACAACAACAAACAAAGTCCTTTGTTCTCTTGAGGCTCCTATTCCAGTGCCAGAAGCTAGATAAATGAATGGTGAGATGATAAATAGATGCATGTAATGGGTTAGAAGATATCTGCAATGGGCAAAATAGAGAATAGAGGGATCGGATATCTGGTCAGTGAAGTATGTTGATAATGGGCTGGTCAGGAAATGCCATGTTGAGATGTGACATTTAAACGAAGACCTGAGGAAGTGGAAGGAGTAAGTCCTGGGGCTAGCTGAGGGAGAAGCATTCCAGCCAGAGGGAAGAGGAGGCAGCAATGTGTAGTCCCTCCAGCTTGGCAGGGACTGAATGAGGGAATGGGAGATTAGTAATAGTTGCAGCCCCAGGGATAATAGAGGATCAGACAGTACAAGGTATTGCTATTGCCTTATAGGTCTTTTTTTTTTTTTTTTTTTTCTAAGACAGATTCTTGCTCTGTCACTCAGGCTGGAGTGCAGACGTGCTATCTTGGCTTACTGAAACCTCCGCTTCCAGGGTTCAAGTGATCCTCCTACCTCAGCTTCCTGAGTAGCTGGGACTACAGGTGTGCACTACCACACCCAGCTAATTTTTGTATTTTTAGTAGAGATGGGCTTTCACCATGTTGGCCAGGCTGGTCTTGAACTCCTGACCTCAAGTGATCCACCCACTTCGGCCTCCCAAAGTGCTGTGATTACAGGTGTGAGCCACAGCCCCCAGACCTGCTCTATAGGTCTTTAAGGACATTTTGCTCTAAAAAAGTGGTGACTCTGTTGAAGATTTTGGAACAAAGAAGTGACTTCTGCTTTTTGAAGCAAAGAGGTGCCGTGATATGATTCATCCTTCACAGGGTCTTTTGGGCAACTGTGCTCAGAATGGGCCCCATTTTGCAATTAATTTCTTGTTGTTTCTTTCATGTCTTTTCCATATTTGGCTAAACCATCTAGAATCAAACAGCTTTTCTGAATATCAAAAAGACTCAAAGTCTGGACTATAAGATCTTCAGAGCAGAGGAGAGACTTCCCTTTCCATTCCTCAATTTTCAGTATCTAGCACAGTGTCTGTCACATAAACAATATTAAATATTTGCTTACTGTGAGCTGAATGAATGCCTAAACAGTTCTGTTCTTCTGGGAGTCTTGATGCTCAAGATGGTTCATTCTTTTTTTTTCTTTCTTTAATGTTTGCTAATTAACTCAGGGAATTCATTCAATATCTTCAACCTGACAGTTCTAATATTTATTTACTCCTGATATCATAGATTTCTTCTATGTCTCTTGCTTATCTAACGTTTCTTCCTGATGTCCCTCTTGCTTTTATTCTAGCACATTTTCTTTTAATTATGTATATTTTATGTAAATATAATTTACTATAAAACTTCTGCTCTTTCGTTTTGCTGAATTCTTAAGACTAGAGACTCACTGAAGACTAGGGCCAGCCTGCCTGCTTTCCTTCCTTCCTTCCTTCCTTCCTTCCTTCCTTCCTTCCTTCCTTCCTTCCTTCCT